>NW_027492955.1:0-455215 GCF_021521415.1 Bidens hawaiensis | reverse complement strand
CTTAGTGGAATGCTTCCACTTTTTTACATCTTCCAATGTGGGATGGAGTTTTATTATTTATGTAAGTAAACTTAACTTAGGAAATATTTTTATTTCCTTATTTTAATTATAATTCCTTATTAAATATTTTCTCATGTCTTGTCTTGATATTATTTTTGATCACTCAACTTTCCTAAGTTGTCAAATTTGGATCAAAATTTTGGGGATGCTACACGAAATAAAAGATGTCATTTAAGTAAGCAGAAATAGCTGCGCCATTAAAACACGTACTTAAAACCTTGTTCAAACAGTAAAGAAACTGAAACGATATTGCTGGTCCAACCAGGAGCATACAAATAATTATTCAAAAGAAAAACTGGGCTAGATGGACAAGTAAAATGAAATACTCCAGTTGCCAGAACTGGTACTCTCTTCTCATCTCCAACGATGAGTTCCATTTTGCCTTTATTCAGTTTCCTCCATTTCTCAGGCTCCTGCAAGACATTAACAATGTGGAAAGCACATCCGGTATCAAATACCCATGTGTTGCTAGAGACAGTGAAAAGTTTAATAACGTATATGGAAATACCTCGAGAAGAGCCTTCACCATTTGCTCTCTTCATTTTGATCTCAGCAAGGTACTCGGGATAGTTTCGCATCCAGTGTCCCATTTGGTTACATCGGTGGCACTGGCGCTCCTCAGGGACGGCGGTGGTATCTTTGGAACCCCTTTGTTAGCATTGGTGGCATGAGGGGCAGCAATGGTAACATTCTTCTTGCCTTTACCCTTATAACCCCGGTTCTTGGGATTAGGCTTCTTGACACCAGCATATCGAATCATCAGAACTTGATTGGTCCTAGAAGGAATGTTCATCTCAGCCGTCTTGAGCATGTTATGAAGCTCCGGCACTGTCTTCACCCAGCCATTCATGTTGAAATTCATTACGAACTGGTCGTATGAGCTGGGGAGAGAGTTGAGGATGAAATCAGCTGCCATCTCATCGGGCAAGGGATAATCAAGTTTCTTAAGCTGATCGATGTGCCCCTTCATCTTAAGAACTTGCGCACTGACGGGAGACCCTTCTGCCATCTTGCAACTAATGAGTTGTTTCATGGTGTCGAAACGTTCTTGACGGGCTTGTTTCTGGAACATGCCCTTGAGTTGCTCGAGCATCTTATAGGCACCAAAGTCTTCCAAGCCTTTAGCAAGATCAGAAGTCATGGTGGCTAGCATAATGCAGGAGACATCAGCCGAGTCATCCTTATGCTTCTCAAGAACTTTTCGAGCAGCGGCTGTGTTATTTTCAGCTCGGTTGGAACAGGTCCATCGAGAACATACAGGCGCTTTGCCATGGTGAGAACATACAGGCACTGTCTTCACCCAGCCATTCATGTTGAAATTCATTACGAACTGGTCGTATGAGCTGGGGAGAGAGTTGAGGATGAAATCAGCTGCCATCTCATCGGGCAAGGGATAATCAAGTTTCTTAAGCTGATCGATGTGCCCCTTCATCTTAAGAACTTGCGCACTGACGGGAGACCCTTCTGCCATCTTGCAACTAATGAGTTGTTTCATGGTGTCGAAACGTTCTTGACGGGCTTGTTTCTGGAACATGCCCTTGAGTTGCTCGAGCATCTTATAGGCACCAAAGTCTTCCAAGCCTTTAGCAAGATCAGAAGTCATGGTGGCTAGCATAATGCAGGAGACATCAGCCGAGTCATCCTTATGCTTCTCAAGAACTTTTCGAGCAGCGGCTGTGTTATTTTCAGGCTCGGTTGGAACAGGTCCATCGAGAACATACAGGCGCTTTGCCATGGTGAGAACAAATCTCAAGTTGCGGGTACCGTTTCGATGAAGTTGGTACCGTTCAGTTTATCCTTCTCAAGGATAGTCTTAAGGGCGTAGGGTGAGTTTTCGTTTGACGACATCTGATTAATTAAGCAAAAGTAAATTTAATTAGTGTTTTCGACGTTGTAGTCCCATTATTAATGACCCAATAACATTAATGAAATAGGAGCATGAGAATCCAGCTTCCAGTTATTAAAGGCAGCTGTAGCACATAACATTAATAAGCGGTTAGGCAGACTGACAATGATTGCCAATTGTGAATAGAGCACAACTCTCGGTTATGATGCCTATAGAGACAATGATTGTCTGTATAGATACGTTTAAGCCTCATCTTAGCCCACTTTAAGTCTCCAGACAGCTGTAGCACGTAACAGGAGAGTAAAGTAATAGTTGTCCTAGTATAGTGACGTGTGAAAGGGACAGATGTGTCAACGAAACGCTTTCACCTTGATGGGATATGCTAGAAGACAAGTACGGTGCTGTAGCTCCAAACACTCGAAATTTCGCAGTATGCCTCAAGTGTGACTTGTAGTAGGATTGGCATAAACTATTGGTTTTAAATTGGGATTAATTTTTAAAAATTACCAAATAGAGTAAAAGTCAAATTTTACTGTATTTATTATCGGGACGATTTGATGAACCCTTTCATCTCTCAGGACACTTAGTTTTAAATAACCTATTAAAAACTAAGTTTGTCGCGATTCGGCTAACCAATTTTAAGTTAATAGAAATCTATTAAGTTATTAGTTTTGGAAATCAAAATGCTTTTTAATTTGCAAAACATAATTGGTTAATAAAATGTTTATTTTCAAATTTATTTGGTATTAGGTCGGTGATACTATAATCCTATTATAAACAATCCAAACAATCACAATAGCAAATAATAATATGTAAATCCTTATGGCCAAAAGGTGATCGATCTCGCTAGAGCCAATTAGGGAGACCGATCGGGTCAAGGGGTTCACAACACAAAACAACCACACGGATGGACTTCTTCGTGCATCCCGTCATCTTGCCCGAACTCCCACTAACTCCAAGAAATTTTTGAGCTTGTCCTCGGTTATCTTCGCGTCTTCTTTATTACAAATTTATAAACTAACAATAATTTGCCCTATTACAAATTTGAACCATCTATATGGCCAAAAGAAAACTGAAAAATAAATAATAACCGTTTACAACTTTTGAACCATCCATATGGCCAAAAACAAGCTCAACAACCAAACAAACATAGGTCGGGGCCGGATTTACATATTCAAAATAAATAAAATTTTGGGTCGTTTTGACTTGGTCAAATAAAATAAACAAAACTTTGACCAAATCTAAAATCACCCGAAAAACAAATCTAGATCAAAAACTTTAAACGATTTAAAGTTTGTGATGTAGATCCGGTTAAGCGAACCGGTATCGACTCGTACGTTGTAACTGCGGCTCTGATACCACTGTTGGGTTTCAACGGTGGTTCGGAACGAAAACGGTCAAATATTTAAACCCGTTTTAGTTAATAATTTTGTTTAATAATTATTAGTCAATATTAATATACAAACTTATATTAACGAACTATATAAAACGCAGCGGATAAATAAACGATTTAAACGAACCAAAACCGAAACCCAAAACCCGGATCCGATTACAACTATGTACTAGCACGAATAATAAATAATAAAACAACCATAGTTAAAGTAGTCGATATACCTCGGTTAACGAAACCGGGAGGAGAGCTTAACGAATAGTGCTAGACTTGACACAACGAGATCTGGCGGCGTTGGTGATCTGGCGGAGCGACGGCGGCGGTCCGGCGAAGCAACAGCGGCGGCAGGGTGGTGGTCCGGTGGTACAGGAGCAGCGGCGATGGTCGTCGGCGGAGCAGCGGCAGCGCAAACAGCAACAGTAGTCAACGAGCAGCAGCTGCCGGAATGACGCAGACGGCCGGAAAAACGCGGCAGTCGGAAAGAGCGGCGGCACAGTCAAGGGAGGTTGCGGTGGTGCTCGGAATGGCAGCAACAGCACAAACGGTTGTATATGACTAGTGGGGAAGATGGCTAGCTGTGGTAGTTGTTCTAACGGCCGGAAAAGACCTCACCGGAAAACCGATTTGCCGGAAAATTGCGCCGGAGGTGGCGGCTGATGAAATGGTGATGATTAGGTTTGGTTTTGTAAGGTTATATTATACTAATATTAACATATACTATATATATATATATTAATATTATTAGGGTTTAAGCATGTTAAACCAATTGGGCTTGAGCCCAATTAACCAAACAAATCCTTTAACCATCATCCGATCCATCTAATAGATTGTGTTGGGCCCAATAAACATTTTAGTGGGTTTATAATTCGTTAACCCCCGTTGTAACTCATACCGGATCACATTCGGGTCGGTCCGCGTTGACTTGACCCGAACGGACCATTAAATCCAACATATCAATGGGTCATATGGTTCAGTTTGTAACGGGTTATTTTTATTTGTGTGTCAAAGGCTGAGACGAGTTGGCATTTGCTTTATTCAGTTGAGACTTGAGATAACTTGAAATCTAAATGAACGAAGCATTAATAATTGGTTGTTATATCTACTTTCATACCGAAACATTACTTTTGTTGGGTGTGGATTTTTATCCTTGGAATTGAGCTTAACTTAGGGATGTTGACTCAAGCGGTTATTCTGAGGAAGGTACGTTGACTAATTCAATTGTCCTATATTATCTAACTGTTTTGCAGATAAGAGCACGTGTTAAATATGTTTATAAGAACGTGGATTGCAACGGAATATAGCTTGAACTTCGTCAACTAACAACGTGGATACTAATGGCTCGTTGAAGAAGTAGTCTAGGGTTTCCGGAATAATCGGAATAACAGTTGTAATTTTCTATTATAAATTGAGCTGATAATATTGATAGGAGACACACACTCTTTCACGACTTAGCTACTAGCAATCATTGTAACACTTAGCTTTCGATATTCAATCAGCTCCAACCCTTGTAACCACTTGTTTTCGATATTAATAAACTTGACGGTGATAGTTTTCACCGTCCGGGGGTTTTTTGTGCCGGAGATCATAATAATCAAGCGTTAATTCGACCAAAAGTTACGTTCATAATCCTTAACCGAAGCAAATTCGACTAAGGATTAAGTTGTAAACTCTTGACCGAAACGAAGACTATTATAATAAAGGGTTTTTTCCCTCGTGATCATATCTTTGTGTCCGATCTTTTTACCATTTAGCACCTAGCCTCACGCACTAATTTGATCAAAAGTTAGTTGTTAATTTTTGACCGAAACAATTTGGCGCCCACCGTGGGGAAATGGTGCTTTGATCATTATTCATTTTCAAACGAAACCCTACTCTCAATATCCACAACATGTCTTCACAGCCCAAGATTGTTTCATCTTCTGCCGCAGCCTCAGAATCCTCAGCGAAACCTTCCATGCCTCCTCCTCCTTCTGTTGCTGTTATCCCAAAGAAACCTGACAACATTCAGAAGAAAGCTGCTACTCCAGTATTTTCGGGATCGAGACCATCCCCCCAGGATCCCGTTATGGTATCTAATAATGAACTTTTGTCTATTTATAGCGATTACAGGAACCAATGGATCGCCATAACAAGACCAACCAGATGCTGGTGAAGGAACTAGAAGATATCAGGAAAGCCAAGAAGCCGGCGGAAGAATTCACGCCATTAATCCCGAGATCTCTGGATTTCACTCCTCCAGGATCCTCAGGATTGGTGCGTCCGGAGTCAACCAAGGCGTACAACCCTGGATCCTCGCTTTTCCAGCACTCAGGGTCCACGGGATTGTACACATCCGGATCCCAAGGATACTTGCATGCATCCATTGCTGGGCCGTTTCAACATGCAGGATCCTCAGGATTGTCACAGTAGGGAGGATCCTCAGGTCCTTATCAACAGGCGTTATCCTCAGGATTGGCGCAAAAGGGAGAATCCTCAGGTCCTTATCAACAGCCGTTATCCTCAGGATTAGTGCAGCAGGGAGGATCTTCAGGTCCTTACCAGCAGGTGGTATCCTCAGGATTTCCACAGCAGGCAGGATTCTCAGGAGTACCTCCATCAGGATTCTTCAATCCTCAGCAGCCATATGCTCAGACTCAGCAATTTGCAGGGTCCTCCGAGGTGCACCGGGGAGACTTCATCCCGATGCAGGCTAACACCTCGACCACTCCATTTGTCACTCCAGGAAATACTATGTTCGGGAATACCAGCTACAACACCCAAACCGTTCCTCAGAATATCAATCAGGGTAACACTTTCAATACAATTCCTTTTAATGCTAATCAGGGATTTTTGCAGGATGCAGGCATAAGTTCAAGTTTAGCCCGAGAGTTACAGAAGCTCAAGGACATGATATCAAATGTCCCTGGTGTAATCCGTCCCATAGCTGAAGTTCCTACTGATAGCCACAAGATATCCTGGTTCGTGCCATCGATTAGCGACGTGCAGATCCCAAAACGGTTTCAAACCCCAAATATGAAACTGTATGATGGCTCGACGGATCCTGAGGAACA
This sequence comes from Bidens hawaiensis, assembly GCF_021521415.1. Classification (NCBI taxonomy): domain Eukaryota; kingdom Viridiplantae; phylum Streptophyta; class Magnoliopsida; order Asterales; family Asteraceae; genus Bidens; species Bidens hawaiensis. Next base: position 448,869 of record NW_027492955.1, on the reverse strand, counting down.
CGTCGCACAATACAGAGAACGTATGGAGATCAATCCAATCCCTATGGAAATCAAGGAAGCATGTCTTTTCAAAGGGTTTGGGTCTACCTTAACCGGAGCAGCCATGAAATGGCTACTGAGTATTCCCCCTAACACTATCAATTCTTTTTCTCATTTAGTTAACATGTTTAATAACCAGTTTTCCTGCAGTAGAACTTTTGAGAAAATGACATGTGATCTTTATAGGGTTACCCAGAATCCTGGGGAATCCTTGAGAGATTTTATTACCAGGTTTAGTAAGGAGTCGCTGGAAATCCCGAATCTAAACCCAGCTTCAGCAGTGAAAGCTCTCAAGTTGGGGTTAGAGAAGGGCTCCTCTTTCTATGATGATCTCGTTATGACTCAATGCAGGTCATTAGATGAAGCAAGAAGCAGAGCTCTGAGGTTTATCAAGCTAGAAGACGACAAGAAAAATTCTAAGGTCGATATCCCGAAGTATGATCAGACGGACTGGAAATTCGAATCCCCGGGAAAGTCTTTTCGAGCAAAGCCTTACCACAAGCCTGATAACCCCAGGATTAATGCAGTAGATGAAGAAGATGACAAAGAATATCCTAAAATCTCGGAATATTGTTTTTCTGTTGATATTGGTGGATTAATGTGTGCCATGCAGGATTTAGGTGAGAAAGCCAGGTGGCCAAGGAAGATGGAGAAACCATGAGCATGGAAAGACAAATCAAAATGGTGTGCCTTCCACGAAGACTTTGGGCACTTGACTGATGATTGCATTGCACTCATAAGGGAGATCAGCTATCTTCTCAGCAAGGGCCACTTGAAAGAACTACTTGGCAAGAAGAAGGGAAGAGAACATGATCCCGAGAAAATTCCTGAAAAGCCGACTCCTCCACCAACATATGCAAGAACAATCATGTTCTTATCCGGAGGATCCGACATCTGTGGAACCTCTTATTTTGCTGCAAAGAGAAACGCTGACCAAAGAAAGTTAGAAGTGGCTGACATGCCAACAAAGACATCTATTCTCACTCAAGAGAAGATTATATCCTTCGATGAAAGTGATAGAGTCGATGTTCAAGATCCTCATCATGATAGTTTGGTAATAACTTTATATGTGGCTAACCATTATGTTCGCAGGATCCTCATAGATGGCGGAAGCTCTATCAACATTATTCAATTAGACATGCTGAAAAAGATGAATATTCCTGAGGATGAGATCATCCCCAGTTCCTCAGTATCGGTTGGATTCAGTGGAGAAACTAAAAACACTATTGGGGAGATTAAGCTCCCAATATATGTCAAACGGGTAAATAAAATGCAAAATTTTTGTGTTATTGACTATATATCTTGTTGCAATATTATATTAGGCAGGCCCTGGAAACACGAGATGAAAGCAGTCCCATCTACTTATCACCAATGTGTAAAACTCCCAAGTCTGTGGGGAGTTATCAAAATCATCAGTGACCAACAAGACGCAAAGAATTACTACACCTCTTCCATGAAATGTACTGCCAAACCCCAGCAGGCGTAGCAATTACAGAAGCCAGCACGAGGCGTAATAGAGGCCAGGGAAAAAGAAATTAAAGAAGTACCTCTTTATCCCGAGGATCCTGAAGTCAAAGTGCTGATAGGAACTAGCATTCCTGAGGATATTGAGTCAAAATTTCTCGATTTCCTCAAGTCAAGGCGGTCAACATTTGCATGGAAACATGAAGATATGACAGGTATTTCCAAAGATATTATAACACATAAACTTGGAATTGATAATTCTTTCAGGCCAATCCATCAAAAGAGAAGAAAGTTTGCACCTGAAAGAAACATAATCATTCAAGAGGAAGTAGAAAAACTCTTGAAGGCGAAAATGATTAGGAAAGTTCAATATCCCCGATGGTTAGCAAATGTGGTGGTTGTACAGAAAAAGAATGGCAAATGGAGAGTTTGCGTAAATTTCACAGACTTGAATAAGGCTTGTCCTAAAGATCCATTCCCTCTACCACACATCGATTCAATGGTGGATGCTATAGCTGGTCACGAGATGCTGACATTTATGGACGCATCCTCAGGATTTCAGCAAATCCAGATGGAGCCCTCAGATCAAGAAGATACGGCCTTCATGACTCCCACAGGTATTTATTGTTATATTGCTATGCCCTTTGTACTTAGAAATGCAGGTGCAACCTATCAAAGGTTAGTTAACATGATGTTCAAAGAGCAACTGTGGGACACAATGGAGGTCTATATTGATGATATGGTGGTGAAGTCCAAAAAAGCCGAAGATCACCTTCAAGATCTCAAGACAACATTTGATATCCTCGACAAATACAACATGAAGCTGAATCCTTCGAAATGCCATTTCGGAGTGAAGGCTGGCAAATTCTTGGGATACATGGTCACCAAAATGGGGATAGAGGCGAGTCCAGAATAGATACAAGCTATCCTGAATCTGAAATTCCCAGAATCAGTCAAGGATGTTCAAAGGCTGACCGGCAGGATAGCAGCGCTCAACAGATTCATATCCAAATCCTCAGAAAAATGCAAAGAATTTTATGATATCCTGAAGAAAAACAAAAGGTTCGAGTGGACTAGTAAGCATGAGGAAGCTTTAGCATCCTTAAAAGCTTATCTTTCTTCTGCTCCTCTACTGGTAAAACCCGAGGAAGGTGAATCTCTATCTCTATATCTTGTTGTATCAAATAATGCTATAAGTGCAGTTTTGGCTAAGGATCTCGAAGGTCAGCAACACCCCATATATTATGTATGTAAAAGTCTTTTGGATGCTGAAACCAGGTATTCTTATCTTGAGAAATTAATTTTAGCCCTTATTATGGCATCTACTAAACTTAGACATTATTTTGAAACTCACCCTATATGTGTTAAAACTAACTATCCTATTAAGTCTGTTTTGAGGAAACCAGAAATGTCAGGTAGAATGGCAAAATGGGCAGTAATGCTGAGTGCATATGATATAACATATGAACCTAGGACTGCTATCAAATCCCAGGAATTAGCAGATTTTGTGGCTGATTTCACCAGTGAGCTTAAAGAAAAGCCAGACTTGGAAGTCCAACAACTTGAAGAAACAAAAGATAAGTGGACTCTATACACTGATGGTGCTTCAAATGTTAGAGGAACAGGTCTCGGGATTCTGCTGAAATCGCCACAGGGGGACATTATACCTCAATCCATATCCTGCGGATTTCAAGCCACAAATAATGAGGCAGAATATGAAGCTTTGATAGCAGGATTACAACTAGCAATCGACATGAAAATCAGGTTTATTCAAGTACATGTTGATTCATTATTATTAACTAATCATTTTAATGGTTCATATACTGTTAGAGGAGAAAGACTAATGAAATATCTAGAGCTAGTCAAAAAACTAGCAAAGTGTTTCGAAATATTTGATATTTTGCAGGTACCTAGGGAAGAGAATGTTGAAGCAGACGCCCTGGCATATTTAGCTTCATCCTTCATGATACCAGAAGGTGTCAAGATCCCTATCGTACACATTCTGAGCCCAGCAATAGAAGAGCAAGTTGTCAATGAAATATCAAAATATGACGAAGATGCAGGAGTCAAGAATCCTGAGGATAATGAAGATTCTTGGAATATCCCAATCAGGAAATATTCAGGATGGAGTTATCCCCAAGTATGAAAACTCAAGAGCTTTTCGCACAAAGGTAATCCCATATACTATAATGAATGATATATTCTCTTGCAGGACCATATCTTAGGTGCTTGGAGCAGAAGCTCAAGAAGTTCTTCAAGATATCCATGATGGAGATTGTGGAAACCACACTAGGGGCAGAGCACTATTCTCCAAAATCCTGAGGACGGGGTATTTTTGACCAACGATGAAGAGGGATGCTATGAATTATTCTCAGAAATGTGATGCATGCCAGAGACATAGTAACATTTTGCACCAGCCAGCAGAACCATTATATCCTATTATATCCCATTGGCCTTTCATGAAGTGGGGGATGGATATCGTGGGGAAATTACCAAGAGCTCCAGGAGGAAAAGTCTTTATGTTGGCTATGACATATTATTTCTCGAAGTGGATCGAAGCGGAAGCCTTTGTTCAAGTCAGAGAGAAAGAAGTTATCTCATTCATCAAGCGTAATATCCTGACAAGATTTGGGATCCCGGCAGAGATAGTATGTGACAATGGTTCGCAATTCATCGGCAAGAGAACAACTAACTTTTGTGCCAGTTGGGGAATCAAGATGATCACATCAACACCTATCCACCCTCAAGCTAATGGACAGGCCGAATCAAGCTACAAAATCATCATCAATAACCTGAAGAAAAAGTTGGGGTCTAAGAAAGGAAAATGGGCCGAAGAACTTCCTTACGTTCTCTGGGCAGATAGAACCACTTCGAAGAATGCTACTGGTCAGACTCCTTTCTCATTAGTGTTTGGATCTGAAGCAGTTATCCCCACAGAGATGGTTATCCCAACGGCCAGAGTCACTCATCAAAATCCCGAAGATAACACCCGAAGTCTACTTGAAGACCTAGATGCGGTAGAAGAACTCCGGGATTTGGCAAAGATCAGAATGGCTTCTTATCAACAGAAGATAGCAAAGTCCTACAACAAGAATATCAGAGTTCGAAGGTTTCAAGAAGGGGATTTGGTTCTCCGAAAAGCTTTTCAAAATACTACCAATCCTATGGATGGGAAGCTCGCACCAAAGTGGGAAGGTCCTTACCTGATCGATTCGGAAGCAGGAAAGGGGGCATACAAATTATCTACTTTGGATAGTGACTTACTACCAAGGGCTTGGAATGCTATACATCTCAAAAAATATTTAATGTAAGATTTCTATCCCAAGGATAACTGTTATACTAAACAGTTAAGGTATGTACTCAAACTTAAACTTTTATTCATTTTTAATATTATTATTCTTCAAACATGGTACTGACTTAAGCATCGGAGGGGTGTTAGCAAGGCTAACACCCACCCCTCACTTAGAGTTGACTGTTTTGTAGATATGAGGGATTCTCATATGGAATAAAGTTAACAAGGCCTTTGTCGCCAATATCTAAAGGCCTCTTCGCCAGCTTATCCTTAAGGTATAAGAGGTTTTCACCTCTTCTAAGGTTTAAGGGATTTTCATCTCTTCTTAAGTCGCATGTAGAGCACGTTTATTCAGCCTTAGTTTGAGAGGCGGGGCCAGCACATGAAATATAGTGACTTGTTACCTCGTTATCCTCGGCTATTGGTTTGGATCTTAAGGTTTAAGGGATCTTCATCTCTTCTTAAGACGCCTGTAGCGCATGATTTATTCGGCCTTAGTTTGAGAGGCGGGGCCAGCACATGAAATATAGTGACTTCTACCTCGTTATCCTCGGCTATTGGTTTAAATCACAAGTTTATGGTAGACGTACCATAATCTAAGGTTAAAGAGATTGACATCTCTTCTAAAGGGCCTCGTCGTCAGTTCTTACTTAAGGTTTAAGAGATTTACATCTCTTCTGAAGGGCCTTGTCGCCAGTTTATTTAGACCTTGTCGCCAGATTATTTAGGCCTTGTCGCCAGAATTTCTAAAAATATTTTTCAGGATAATGCTCATGTAGCAATTCTATTACTAAATCCTCAGGATTAGAAGAATATTCTGAACAATGATCTTATTGCAAGGATAAGACGGTCTGGACAATCTCTAGATTAATTGATACACGGTTCTGGTATGATTTACTGTTTGCAAAAATTTTATCTTTCATATTATTTAAAGTTTATGACTTAATATTGGTTTGCTGGTAAAACTTAAACTATTACTAAGAGATTTTTCATGAAACTTAGATTTTTCTAAAAACAGAAAAAGTGAAAAGCATGCTGATATAAGTCATAAAAAGTTATACTAATATTATAATGCAGAAAAAGATAGTCCGGGTCTCACTCAAAACGGAGCCCATCCACCCGAACTATCATAATTGTTCTAAGTGCGTAAAGTAAAAGGCGGTTTGGGTTTCGTCCTGAACCAGGATCCCTCCACCCAAACCATTATCCTGAGCATACGACATTATCCTTACACAACCATAAGAGAAATTGTTCAAAAAAAACATTCAAAATACATGAAAACAACCTGGCAACCAGGTTCAAGCCTTTCCACCCTCAGCATCATCACCTTCCTTCTTCTCCAAATCCGTAGTCTCCCCAACCTTAGTCTCCTTCACATTCTCACTAGCTTCAGCATCCTTGATAACCTCAGAAGTCCCAGCCGTCTCATCCTCTTCAATCTTCTCTCCCCTTAGAACCTTAAGCTTTTTCTTCCAAGCTCCAGAATTCCAAGACTCCATCGCATGACCCTTCGCTTGTACTTATTCAGACATCTTGATCATTGACTCCAGAATGCTGGCAGCTGCACACTTCTTAGCATCCTCAAGAAACTCAGATTTCTTTGACTCAAATGAGGCTCTGAGATCCGAAATCTCTTTCTCCTTCTTCTTAAGCAGCTTGTCCTTTGTATCAACAGCTTGTAGAAGATCGGCGAGCTTGGCTTCGGCCTCTCTCTTAGATAATTCAGCGTCTTGGAATATCCGACGGTAACTTTCGGCTTTCTGTTATCCCTAAATTAATATTAGTTTTTCTGCAGGTTGTTATTTTCAGGATAAGCTAAAAGTACTTACTGTTCCGAGAAAGTTAGCAAGAGCTTGAAGCTTCTCTGCAGCATCCGAGATGGTCATGTCAGCAAAGGGCTCGGTTTCAGCCGAAGTGGTGGCTTTCCTCTTCTTTTGTGCAGCATTTTTTTGGCGAGTAGTTGGAATTCTCACCGACGGAGAAAGTTTCTTGGAATGCTCTTGCTTCACTACAGGCTTGTCCTCAATAAGATCGTCTAAATCAACTAAGCAAAAAGACTTTGGCTTCGGCATCCCTACGCAACGATTTATCAAATTATTTTAAAGATACCAAAATCCTTAGAAAACCTAAAATCCCTAAAATACTTACCAGAAGTCATACTCTCAGCAGGTTTCTCAGCAATCACACTCGTTTCTCCTGTTTCTTCCTCTAACCAAAACTCCATTTCCTCTGCTGGAATATTGAACAACGCCTTAAGCCTTTTCTTCGTGTCCTTCCTAAGCTTTATCAAATCCTCAAATACCACTGTAAAAAAACAAACCATGTTAGAATAAATCGTTTACAAAAAGAATTTTTATCCTACAGATTTCCTACCCTTATGAACCCATTTGGTAGGCAAGTTCATCCCATCAGGAATAGAATCCCGGCGAACGAAAAAGAAGTATTTTTTCCAATCAGGGTCGCTACTGGACACTTTGGGAATCATATAAACACGGCTGGACTTGGATTGAAGACAATAGCGAAAGGATCCGTGGGTTCGAAGGTTATAAGTCGCGGCAATCTCAGGCACACCTATGGATAACCCATGGGTTTTGTTTAGACGATCTACTGTTGCCAAAACCCTCCACACCATTGGCATGACTTGTGACTACGAGAATCCGGTTACGTCAAAGAACTCTTGGATTAGTGGGGGAAACGGATATGAAAGGCCGATCGAAAAGGGATAATAAGAGAAGCAGGTCCAGGTTTTAGAAGAAAAGTCGGCCTTGACTTTGGGATCGAATGGCCTAATGACGGCTTCGGCAGGTAATAAACCCGATTTTTTCAGAAACCTAATATCTAAATCTTTGAACAGGCATTGATCTTCATCGGTCGCCGAAATGAGACCTTGGTCAACGAAATCGTCTGAGGTCGCGAAACAGAAAGGATTGGGTGCACGAGGGGTTCTTTTCCTCATCTTCAGTATGGATCGAAAGGAGAACTTCAAGAAATTAAGAAGATGAAAGATGAGAACTAACTTGGTTATGAATCGCCGGAAGAGGATTGTGGTGTAGAAGAAGGAAAATGCTTTAATTATAACCTAGAGGGGCGGTTGTAGAGTCTCCTCGATTCCCGCACACGTCATTTCACATATCAGAGATATCATTGTTTTTGAAATTTAAAATTTTTACAGCTGTCACACAGTAAAAATTGGGGGCAATTGTTGAGTGTGGATTTTTATCCTCGGAATTGAGCTTAACTTAGGGATGTTGACTCAAGCGGTTATTCTGAGGATGGTACGTTGACTAATTCAATTGTCCTATATTATCTAACTGTTTTGCAGATAAGAGCACGTGTTAAATATGTTTATAAGAACGTGGATTGCAACGGAATATAGCTTGAACTTCGTCAACTAACAACGTGGATACTAACGGCTCGTTGAAGAAGTAGTCTAGGGTTTCCGGAATAATCGGAATAACAGTTGTAATTTTCTATTATAAATTGAGCTGATAATATTGATAGGAGACACACCCTCTTTCACGACTTAGCTACTAGCAATCATTGTAACACTTAGTTTTCGATGTTCAATCAGCTCCAACCCTTGTAACCACTTGTTTTCGATATTAATAAACCTGACGGTGATAGTTTTCACCGTCCGGGGGTTTTTTGTGCCGGCGATCATAATAATCAAGCGTTAATTCGACCAAAAGTTACGTTCATAATCCTTAACCGAAGCAAATTCGACTAAGGATTAAGTTATAAGGGTTTTTTCCCTCGTGATCATATCTTTGTGTCCGATCTTTTTACCATTTAGCACCTAGCCTCACGCACTAATTTGATCAAAAGTTAGTTGTTAATTTTTGACCGAAACAACTTTGAACAAGTTATGTTTTTTTGTTAATAATATAATTTGAAAAAAAAATACTAATGAGTTATGTTATTATGATATTAAATTGCCCGTCCACTGGATAGGTATAAAACTAGTTGTAATTTGTTGTGCTAGCGTCTCAGTACGAAGGGTTTCGACTTTCGGTTTTTTGTTTTAATGAAATGCCCAGTTACTAAAAATAATAATAATTTGTGACTCGGGAGTTTGGACCCAGCCTCCGGTTGCTGTTGCTTCGGACCGGCCATGCTTATAGGCTATTAGACTTATGGGTCACAAGTCATAACAAGGCTGATTTACTTTGGGCCTGGATCGATCGAGTGTTACTGGCCATAGACTAGCCCCCACAATCCACATATTACTTTTGATGTAAATGTAATTGTTTTCTTTCTTCTCTTTTTGATGTGTTACGTTGCTTCTTGTTGGCCTATTGTCTTGCTAGTAGGGAAGAGCTCGGACCGAACCGGTATCAATCCAGAACTTTCCAAAAACAAGGTATTGTATCGAAAATGCCTAGTTCGGTACCGGTATCGTAGAAAAAATTTGGTATATACCATTTACCGGTACCGATTTTGAATTTCCCGGTCCCAAATTTCTTAAAAACTTTCTATTGATACCGGTACTGGTCCTGAAATATTCGTTTCGTACTGGTACTGAGTACCATTTGTTCATCCCTACTTGCTAGTTTAATGAAAGTTTTCCATTCAAATACTAATAATAATAATAATAATAATAATAATAATAATAATAATAATACTGTCGAGCCAGCTTTCTTTATTTTTTTATCAACTTTGCTAAGTAAATATAAATTTTGTTTAAAGATATGACTAATGCAGTTTTCTAGTTAAAACAATTGTACAAAGCGTTTTGAGTTTGATTACTCTTAAAACGATGAATTATAGTTTTTTTTTGTCACTGTACCACTTATTCCCTTAAATCACGTGCCATCTTTATATTCACGTATATACTCTACCTGATTAAAATTTAGTTTAATTTTGTTAACACACCCTCCGAACTTATTTCTAAAATATAATATAGTCTTATACCTACTCATAATCATCTTGTAAACAATGATTACTTGCGGTATATTAGTTTATTACGCTCCATCTGAAATTTTTATTTAATAACATTATCTACTTAATATTATACACAAAAATCTTCTCATTAACTAAATATATAGTTAAGCAAGTAACTAATGAGCAATGATAATACTTGACTAGTAAAAACAACTTCTATATTTCTCAGCCTTGAGTTATAGCTGCAAACAACCTCCATTTCAATTGGCCAAAAACCGAAACATTGTTAACATATAAGGAGATGGATGTTCGGGTATAAAATTAGTTTATAAAATATGTTTTGGCATTGTCACTCTTTTTTGTTTCATAAAAAAAAAAGAAGAAAAAAAGTTTACTTTAAAGAAAACTACAACCATGTGACATGTATGGATATTTAGGTCAAAAATTTAAAAACGGACTCAATGAGAATTTTTCCACAATACGTTATGGGTTTCCTACTTAGAAGGTGATTTTGGATGATTCGGGTCTGGAGCGTCAATATTGGTACGTACGGTTGACATCTCGTTTGAGGAAGATTCACTTGAGTATTGGGATAATTTCATACACTATTAAAAAATATGATATTTAATCTGATTGCTCGAAACACATGTATATATACCCATAAGCATTTAGTTGGGTAGTCTACTTCTAAGTTATCTTCAAATTTTATGTCTAATGTTCTTGGTTAATAAACTTTTACAAAAATAAATAGTACCAAAATGTATATGAAAATCTTAATGAGTAAATTATTAACAAACAAACAATTATACATAATTCCCGAGTATATATCCAATGAGTACGAGACTATTTTACATTCGGATATAAAACTATGATTATCAATAACTATTCCATTGTCAAACCTAAATACATGTCAAGATCATTTGTTACAAACAAGTGTTCCATATAATCCTCACATTGTTAGTTGTTACAAAACAATATATAAGGTATGTTTGGTATGGGGTAATGGAATGAATGAGTGAATGGAATGAACGTGGTAATGGAATACACAAAGGAATTAAATGGATTATTAATATTCCATTATCATGTTTGGTTACCATATAAGAATGAAATGATTCTTCACTTTTATTATTATTATTATTATTATTCAACAATAATAATTATTATTGTCATTAGTGAATATTATTATTATTTTTATTATTAAATAATAATAATAATTAATTAATTAATTAATTAATAATAGAATATTCATAATAACTAGTTTTTAAGACCCACGCCTTACACCGAGATTATTTAACCAAACAAACATGCTCATAAAAACGTTGAATCACACATGTACGCTATGAAATATTAGCTTCTCAAATTTAAATATAATAATAATTCTAATATGATAATAGTTATATTATAATATGCAAAATAATAATAATATAGTATAATAATATTGATAATATACGGTAACTATAATCTAAATAAATAATTCTAATACAATAATAGAGATTATTATTATTATTATTAATGAGTTCATTTCATTCCTTGAAGGAATGGAAAAAAAACACCCTCTTTTAAAAGAATGAAAATCCTATAAATGAAAGGAATTTCATTTCTTAAGAATAACCCAATCCTTTAACACATGATAACCAAACATGTTTTAATTCATTCTCTCGAAATAATTCATTCCATTTCACATTTTATTCAATTATACCAAACACTACCATAGTCTTTACATGATTCTCATGGTTATATATAGGGGTGTTCTTCGGGTTTGTTTTTCGGGTTTCGGGTTATTTGGGTTGAGTTATTCGGGTTTCAAAGTTTTAATTCTTGACCCGAAACCCGACCCAAATCTCTCATGGGTTTTTCGAGTTCGGGTAATTCGGGTTTGGGTTTTTCGGGGTTGGGTTAATCGGGTTTCGTGCATCCTTGAAAAAAACACAAATCCAAAAAAAATTTAAAAACTATAATGCTAAAATTAAAACAAAATATTCTTCTTTGCTTATAACACATATAATCAAATAATAAATTAACGTAACTTGATAAAACAATTCAAAAGAAGAGCAAAACTAACTCGAACCATAATCGTATTCAATCGGCGCGTGATTTGGTTGTTCGATTATGGTTATTAGTAATAAACGGAATTCGTTAATCAATAATAAGCAATCGATCCATAATAGTTAGAATGACAACGGTCGATTAAAGCCAGATTCTGATAACTTTAGTGATTAAGACTTAGCCTATTATACTAAAAGTATATTTAATTTCAAAACTAAAAGTTTATTCGGGTTTTTCGGGTTGACACAAATCTTATAAATCAAACCCGAGAACCAACCCAAATTACTTCGGTTCGGGTTAGTCTTTTCTCGGGTTCGGGTTCTTTGAGTCGGGTTAGTTCGGGTTCGGATACGGGTTTTTTCGGGTTGAGTTTCGGATTTAGGGTAAAACTGACAGCCCTAGTTATATATGTATTTATGCTCTTTACAGATATAAAGACGCATCACACAAAAAAAAATAACATAAAACACTATTTTATGATTTCTTACTCTATAAAGCTTACCAAAATTTTACCAATACATGGAAAGATTTTCATGAAACCGCGATCATGATTATAAAATATAGCATAATATTTTTTTAGAAGAAATTTTACGATATAAAAGTTAATTATTGAAATCTAATCACAATTCTCATGGTTAAATGTGAATATATATGACCTTTATAGAATTATAGATACTGAATGTATCAATGTATGTGACTATGTGCAGTTATGATATTAACTATTCTTTTTTTTTTTGACAACGTAAGGAAATACCACCAATACCGAATGAGTCTTATTAAGCCTAGATATTAGCCGTCTATACTGATTTAGACACTCCAGGTCTAACTCACTCAAGAAAATATTTTAAAGAGTTAACCTTACATATGTGATATCAAAGGAGTTATACATTTTTGAACCTTAGGGTGTGGCACCATCCCGTTTCACCGTTTGGTTACTCACTTGGTGTCAATCTCAAAAGCACCCAACCAAATCTTTATATGAAATCTTTAAAGGAATTTGGTTTCATGGACTTGATTACGTAAAACTAAACATTAATGATTGTGTGTGTTGTGATTGACTGTAACCCATTATTCTTGTTGAATTTTTATCGGTTCACTCCTACCAATTTGGTTAAATCTCAATAGATTTTTGTTAAGTTTGAGGTGACATACCCTTGGTAGCTCTCCACATAGATTCAGCTTCCTTTATGTGCCTTAGTACCCTTACTAGCCTAATCATATGAACAGTATACTATTTTATAAATTATAATTTTATAAATTATAATGTACTCAAGTTTAAAACATATAAGTTAATCATTGATGAATTTGAATTGACAAGAGACGAAAGAGAAATTGAATAAGCAAACTCTAAATTATTAGGAGATGAAAACAACACATCTATAATAAAGTTAGTGACAATTTTAATAAACTATTCATAACTAGATATAGTCTTTAGGCACAATTAAATATTTATGATTATGATTGATTCTCCTCACATTTTAAATATTCATTTAACAGTACTTTATATAAAATAATATAATTAGTTTGGGACCGAACGCCGAATGTGGCATGTGTTTAAGCCTTTATTTGCCGACAACGTTCTCTTATCAACCAACAAAAGTAATTATAATTGAGATTTTTTGTTGCCATAAGAGTTTCTTTATTAGATTTATTAAATATGTAATATTGTAAATCACCAAACTGCATTATGAATTTATAATTCCATGCTAGTAATTACTAGTTGCGTGCCCGTATAATGCAGCGAGATATGCACGCAAACATGTCATCGAATGTGTAACCGGTGTTACTGTTTTTGTATGTGTGTGACTTCACAATAGTACGCGCGTAACCCGGAGATAGTATGTTCGTATTGCGGCATTAGAATCTTAACCGGTGTTCGTAAGCATGTCACACAACGACTATACGCGCGCAATTAGGTGTCGGTGCGCACGTAACACTATATTGAACTCGTCTTTACCAGCAAACCCTTTCGTTTGACATTGTTCTAACCCGAAATTCGTTATAACTTGACCCCTTTCAACCCAAACCCGTCCCGACCTAAACCAAATTAGCATTTTTTGTATAAACTCATTCCAACCTTAACCTTTTAGACCCATGACCCGAACGCCCGAACTCGCCCGATTCGTTTGCCGGTCTTTAATGGTAATTACGTAACACGTTAAGTTTTAAAATGAAAAAAAAATATAGTAATACCATACTCAAATTAAACAGAATAAAATACTCATTTTTACGGTATAATGTTTTTAAAAAAATATTAGCGTATGAAAAAATTATAAACGTTTTAAACGTCATCGGGGTAGTTGATTTAAAATAAGGAGTATATATATAATTATTATATAGATTAACAAAATGTTATTAAAGTTAAAGGACCAAACTTGTAATTAATTTAATTAATTTTGAATAACTTAAAAATCAACCGTAATGACTTTGCTTTTGCTAAAAGACAAAATTATCAAAAGACTAAATTGCCCTTAAAATGTCTTAATTTTATAGGTTATAGTTTGTATTAAAAACAATAAGTTTGGTACATTTTAAAAATTAAGAGGTTTCTCACTCATGCTTTATATATAGTATAAATAAAATATCAATAAAAAAATAAAATAATAATAAATATTATTACAAAGAGTGTTATGATATTAGCCTTAATTATAACAAGATTATTAGAGTAATATGTGAACTTGTAGTTAACAAGAAACAAGGGAATAAGAAAATGTGATAATATGAACTTACTGGATGCATTTACTCGTTTTAGATACATGGTATTTATAATATCAAAACACTATTTAGAAGCACTATTTAGGGGGACAAGATTATATCATTGGTTTGACAAATGAAAAAGGTGACATTCAAAACGTCCGTGGGTCACAACACTCCCCCTTGGATGACACCTTTTCTAAACTTCGGGGTCTTGAAGTACTGCCTCATTAAAAACCTTGCTAAAGAAAAACCCAATGGGAAAAAGCCTTAGCTAAGGGAAAAAGAGTGCAGTATATAACTCCCCCTCAAGTTGCAGGTCATTACATCGTCCGTACATGGCGCATGCCAATATCATGGACATGTTTTCTGAATGTTGCTGTGGGAAGTGCTTTTGTGAAAAGATCAGCTGAGTTGTTGTTGGATTGGACATATCTCATCTCAACTTGATTGTCTTTATTAAGGTCCCAAGTATACTCAAAGTATCTTGGTGGTATATGCTTTGTTCTGTCACTTTTGAGTTTTGATTTACCCTTTCTTCATTTGCGAGACACAAACTGCATTATCTTCATAGATAGGAGTTGGAATTCGATCTTTCTGTAGTCCACAAGAAATCAATATGCGCCGTGACATAGATCTTAACCATACGCATTCTCTTGAAGCTTCATGCAATGCAATGACTTCAACATGATTTGAATATGTTGCAATGAGTGTTTGTTTCTGAAAACGTCATGAAATCGCAGTTCCTCCATTCTTATATACGTATCCAGTTTGAGATTTTGCTTTATGGGGATCAGATAAATAACCTGCATCTGTATAACCAACTAACCCACCCTTCTTTTGAATCGTTAGGATAAAATAAACCTAAATCAACAGTTCATTTTAGATACCGAAAAATATGTTTAATGTCATTCCAATGTATTTTAGTAGGGGATGAACTGAATCTTGCCAATAAATTAACTGCAAAAGAAATGTCAGCTCTTGTACAGTTAGTAAGATACATAAGCTCTCCAATTGCACTGAGGTATGGTAATTCGGGACCAAGAATCTCTTCATTATCTTCGCAAGGACGAAATGGTCGTTGTCAACATTGAGTGATCTAACAACCATCGGTGTGCTTAAAAGATTTGCTTTGTCCATATTGAAACGCTTTAAGAGTTTCTCAGTATAAGTTGACTGATGCACAAGTATCCCATTATGCATATGTTCAATTCGTAAACCAAGACAATATTTGTTTTTTCAAAGATCTTTCATTTCAAATTCTTTCTTTAAAAGAGCAATCGCTTCATTAATTTCTTTTTGTGTCCCAATTAAATTGAGATCATCAACATACACAGCTATGATCACATATCCTGATGTTGTCTTCTTTATGAAGACGCATGGACAAATAAGATTATTTTTGTATCCTTTGCTTATCAAATAATCACTCAAACGATTGTACCGCATCCTTCCAGATTGTTTCAGTCAATACAAGGATCTTTGTAACTTGATGGAATACATTTCCTTAGGCTTTGAGCTTAATGCTTCGGGGAGTTAAATCCTTCGGGAATTTTCATATAGATGTCACTGTCTAGTGATCCATACAAGTAAGCTGTGACAACATACATAAGACGCATCTCTAAATTTTTAGAGACTGCTAAGCTGATTAAATATCCAAACGTAATGGCATCCATAAAAGGAGAATACGTTTCTTCATAGTCAATCCCTGGCCTCTGAGAAAAACCTTGAGTTACAAGTCTTGCTTTATATCTTGTAACTTCATTTTTCTCATTAGTTTTCTCACGAAAACCCATTTATATCCTACAGGTTTTATTGACTTTGGTGTAATGACAATAGGTCCAAAAACCTTTTGATTGTTTAGTGAGTTTAATTAAGCTTTCATGGCATCTTTCCATTTCTTCCAATCTTGTCGATTTTTACAATCATCTACATATTTTGGTTCAGGGTCATCATTTTCTTCCATGATATTACTTGCCACAGAATAAGAAATATATCATCAGTATTTTCCATTTCATCTCAATCCCACATTATAGTGATTGACCATAGTTGATTGACAATTCCTTATTGGAATCATTTATTTCTTCCTGAGGGAATGTTATATTATTTTTTCTTTCCTGATGGAAGGTTTTGTCAATCATTCCTTCCTTAGGGCCAGTATCCTTTTCAGAGCCCTTTCTTTTTCGAGGATTTTTATCCTTTGAACCGATTGGCCTTCCACGTTTTAAACGTTTCTGGGATTCATGAGGTGCATTATTATGGTTTTTCTTGCTTGGAATCTCAACTCGAGTTGGAGCATTAGCAGCTGGTATATGAGATTTAGTGACCCTGTTTATATCAGTAAATGCATCAGGTAACTGATTGGCAATTTCTTGTAGATGTATTATTTTTTTAACCTCTGTCTCACTTTGTTATGATCTTGGGTCTAGGTGTAATAATGATGGAACACACCATGATATATCTCTTTCTTGCTTTTTAATTTCTCCCCTAATGCCGGGAATACTGTCTTGTTAAAATGGCAATCGGCAAAACGTGCTGTAAATACATCGCCTGTTAAAGGTTCAAGGTATCTTATGATGGAAGACGTTTCATATCCAACATATATTCCCAACCTTCTTTGGGGATCCATTTTTGTGCGTTGTGGTGGTGCAATAGGAACATACACAGCACACCCAAAAATTCTAAGGTGAGTGATGTTTGGCTCATTTCCAGAAACAAGTTGTGCGGGAGAGTATTTATGATTCGCACTTGGTCTCACACGAATTAATGATCCAGCATGCATAATTGCATGACCCCAAATAGAAACAGGGAGTTTTGTCCTCATTATTAATGGTCTAGCTATTAGATGTAGGCGTTTGATCAACGACTCGGCTAAGCCATTTTGTGTATGTACATGAGCAGCAGGGAGTTCTACAACAATCCCCATAGACATGCAATAATCATCAAAAGCATGTGATGTAAATTCTCCCGCATTATCAAGCCTTACTCTTGTAATAGTATAATTAGGAAAATGTGCACGTAATTTGATAATTTGAGCAAGAAATTTTGCAAAAGCAACATTACGAGTCGATAATAAAGAGATATTAGACCATCTGTTGGATGCGTCTATTAAGACCATGAAGTATCTAAATGGTCCGCATGGTGGATGAATTGGTCCACATATGTCACCTTGAATTCTTTCAAGAAACATTGGTGTTTCTTTATCGACTTTTAATGGCGAAGGCCTTGTAATTAGTTTGCCAAGAAAACATGATGTACATTGAGAAATTTTATCTATTTTGTGGATCTTTTGAACTTTTAGTTTATGCCTATGTATATTTTCAATGATCCTTTTCATCATTGTGGATCCTGGATGGCCTAATCTATCATGTCATAAGTTTATGATACCAGAATTACAACAATTTTCTTTGACTGCCATATGTGCTTGAGGTACATTTATATATGTATAATGTAAACCAGAATGGAGCATTGGCAGTTTTTCCAATATCTGATCTTTGCTTATGATATGCAAATATTTTTCATTACTAACAGTCCTTGACTGAGTATCATATCCAATATGATATATGTTTTTGAAACTCAACAAATTTCTTGTTGATTTTGGGAAAAATAGAGCATTTTTCTATTTTGAACTTTGTACCATTTGGTAATGATAAATTAGTTTTTCCCACTCCTTCTATCAAGTTTGTAGGACCAGATATTGTATTGATGATCCCTTTTGTCGGTTTCTAATATGGGTTAAATTATATATAAATTATATTAATATTTCCTACACTTTGAATTGTTTTTGAGTTGGTTTAAATAAATATTACTCTCAAATTCTCAAATGGTTGGTATATATATTTTAAAGATTTTCTTTAAACCAACAAGTAAATAATTGAATAGATTTTATTTTATTTATTAATCTGAGTTTTGAAAGAGCTAGTTATGAAATTTACTTTACATTTTATTAACTTGACAATTTTACATTGTCATATGAAACACACTTTCATGTTTATTATTTTCATTGTCAACTTTTAAGAAACATTATATAAAGTTGCAATTTAATTAATGATACAATTGGTTTTCATTTAGATGTCGACACATGATGATATAGTGGAATCGGGCTAGTTAATGTTAAATGGATTATTAACTTGACTTCTTGGGCTGTCAGTTGGGGCTGCAATCCCACGAGAGTAGGTCAACGAATAAAAAGTATATATAATAAGGGGTTTTGAAAAATTTTAAAGGGGAGACGGCTACACACAGAAGCTAGACGGAGGGAGATTCTATTCACAGCAGCCGCAACATATATTATTTTGTGGGCTATAATTAGTTGGAAGCTACGGTGCGAAAAAGAGAATTGTCTTGGAGCAAGGATACAAATTCATTCAACTATTTGGTTTGAACCTTTTAGTTATTTTTAATTTGGTTTTGTTTTGAACTCAGAATACTTTGTTTCCATTTATTATTGTGAGTAGCTAAACTATTTGCACTACCAAGGTTTTGATGAATATTGACGTTGTTTGATGGTTTATTTGGTTTTGATTGATCACATGACGTATTATTATTGAAAGACTTTATATAATTCGATCTAGGATGTGCTACTTATTGTTTTTAAATAATTATTGCTCATTAATTTCGTGTATTACTTTGATTGATTGATTGTGTCGTTCGGGTAAGGGTTATTCGGTTAGGTCATAGACTTGGTGTTTTTGATCTATTTGTGGTTAGCGCTACCATAGGAATCTCAAGTGTGATTAATTATTAAAATTCAGTAGGTTTACCTTCCTTGCGACCGAGAGGTAATAGGGAGTCCGTTTGTCTCGCTTCTTTATTCGGTTAGGTTAGAATTGCGCGAGAGCAAGTTTTGGTCTTGTCCGGTTTAGTTTTGCGTGCAAATATGTGTCTTAGATTTGGTTAGATTTTGTTACCCCTTTATCCCTAGAATTTCTAGTACAAATTTTAAGCGGGTTTTGTGTCGTTGAGTCCGAGAGGAGATGCGTCATTAGGGTACCTTAGTAATCTTTTTCTCGGTGCATTTATTCAATCTTCTTAGATTTATGAGGGTTTGTTGGTGAGATCGAGAGGTGATCTAGCGAACTTTAATGAGCCTTAGTTGAGTATTTTAAGATCCTGGTATCGTGTGATTAGTTAATTCCGTTAGCCGTTGAACTGTCAGTAGGATTCTGGCCTAGGTAGTCGTTTCTCCATATTCGTTAAGAGTTCCGTTAGTGCCATTAAGTTTTCTAGTTAGTTTCTTTAAGTTAAGTTAAGTTAAGTTAGTTTAAATTAATTAAAATAAAATAAAATGAAATAAAATAAAATCAATTAAATATTATCAGGTAGGACTTGGATTAGGGTTTATAATCTGAGCCGTTCTCACGTGTCTTTGAGTTCGGTATTCAGACTTTCCTTTCTTTGCTATACGCGACCGGTACACTTGGCGTTTGTGTGAAATAAGATAGGTTGTTTGGTTTTTTAAAGCTTAGTTGCGATTCGTGTTTTATTTATATATATATTTTCGCACATCAAGTTTTTGGCGCCGTTGCCGGGGACACGGTTTGAGGCGATTGGAGACGACCCAAGTTGAGGACTTGCTTTTTATAGTTTTGTAGATATATTTAGATTAATATAGTTTATTTTAGTTTTATTTTAAATAGTTTATTTTTTAGTTTTAATTAATTTTTGTCTACTACTATCTGGTGCCCGCGATCCGTTTTTGTTTAAGTATGCAGTAATGGAGACTTACGGAAATGGAGTCAAAGAACAAAAACGTTACACCACTTGACAGATGGAGATACAGAGGATTTTGGATTGTAAAGCGAAAAATCGAGTGAAACGCCGTTTACGTTTGATGTTTGATTTAAGGGGAAATCTTCTGGGTTATGAAAACTCATCCGGTGAATTCATTGAGCAAATACCAGATCCGGATGAGGTATTATTTGATTGGTTACGCATCACCCATGATACAAATCCAAATGCCCCATTTCCGACCCAACAAGCTTTAGATGGAATTCGGCTTGGTTTAATGAATCAGTCACAACTTAGTTAGCCGATTATCGAATTTGAGAATTTGGGGTTGAAAAAGCAGTCAGAGGAGTATGTTCCTTCTTGGGAGGACGAGTTTAGGGGTGAGTTTGGTGACGATTTGGTGGACTTTATCATTACAGATGAATGCGAGTTTGACTCACTTGGTGATTTAAAGCTGCTTGAAGATTTAATATATAACGAGCCAAGTGTGGAGATCGAGAAGGAGCTTTGTAAAGAGAGCCATGAGGTAGTTAGTGATTTGGTCCTTCCGACACTTCACCTCGATTGTGAAAAACCAAAACACGAACCGTACTCAATCTCCATTTGGGACGTTAAGGTTTAAAAATTTGGCTAAAAGAATTAGGAGGATTTCTAGGCGAAGAAATCGTAGTGTGATGAAGAGATTGACTTCCCGTTTCACTTCATTGAACCATTTTTGGGGGAATTCAAGAGTTGGTGGGCCGAGTTTAATTCATATGGTCGGGCCCATGAGAGTTGTGCACTTGGTTTCTTCCCTACTAATTGTAAACGGAGAGTGTTCAGGAGAATTAATGGGTAGCGGATAAAGGAGAAGCCTCCTGATTGAGGTTTCGGGAGCAAGTCTGGCTGAAGACTTTTTGTGTAAACTTAGCGCTTTCCGGGAGGCAACTCGGTAATATCTTTCCTTATTATTTATTTTCATTTTTATTTTTATTTTCGAGTTTTGCCGCGTGTTTCTTCTTTTACTTGAAGGTTATTCTTTGGTTGGTTGATGACGGTTGATGATCTGAAGTTTTAAACAAGTGTGGGGATGCAATTTGCTTAAGGATTGCCGCTTTCGTTTGTTAGTGATAGCTTGATAGAGAGCACTAGATTTTTAAGCTTGCGTTCGAATTGGATGGCATGGAACACGACTCATGAGGCATATTGTCATATTTACCAGGGGAGTCTGTTCCACTTTACTTATATTTGAATGTGTTTTAATTTTTTTCTTTTTCCTGTCTCATTGAGGACAATGTGACATTTAAGTGTGGGGATGGGAAACTGACGTTTTTATATTAAAAAAAATTCAAATAATTTTAAAAAATAATAAAAAAAAATTTAAAAAATGTCACAAATTTTAATGAAATTTTTGAAGATAATGGAAAATGATAGAAAAATTTGAGATTGGTTTTTTAAAACTACTATTATATAAGAGATTAAATAAAGATAACGCACTAAACTTGGGATTTGTCGGTAGGCCCAACTAGCTTTGATAGTCTTGTTTAGCATATTATATATATATATATATATATATATATAATTTGAAAACGGTGAAACCGAATTTTAATGCTTAGGGAGGATTGCCATAATCTAAAAACTTTGAGATGGTAATACTTAAATGCGCTCAAGCCAGCACACCACCAGATGTCCATCTTTTTACGAGCTTAGAAATAGTTATATACTTTAGGATATAAAAAATATAAAAAAAAAGAAAAGAAAAAAGAAAAGAAAAAAACAGTATGTGTTGAAAGTGTACTCCGAAATGTTGTTCCAAAAAGCTAATGATTGTGAGAAAGTTATGTATTGTAAAATGCCAAAGAAGCATTCTTATAGTTAGTAAAAGAGGCCAAAGTTGCACATACTAGACGAGGCTGAGAGTTTACGCGTTGCTAAGGGGATAATGACTCTGAGGTTATCGCTATTGGGGCTCAATGTTTTTAGTCAATAAATATCAAATTTGGGATTTATAGGACAAAGTCCAATAATATTTAGGAATAGCTCGCACGGCCTCCACATGACCATTCATCCATCAAATTTTACCGAGTGCATCTAGTTAGTACCATCAATGAGTCCTTGGCTTATGGTGATTTGTCAAACCAGTCTGCTTTAACTCTAGTTTTTCTAGCTCTCTTTATCTGAGATGGGGTAGGTGTAACTGTGGTTTTTGATTATTGAACTTAAAACACTTAATGCAATTGGGGGCTTGATAGGCTGATGGCTGGGTTTAAGTGGACAACAATATCGACAATAGCGGTTTTTGCGTTTATATGTGCTTAAAAGATAACCTATATGTGTTTTAAGATCAGTTTCGAAATATGATTCCATTGCAAAATATCTTTTTCAGGGACGAAAAAAGTTTAAGTGTGGGGATATTTGATATGGGTTAAATTATATTAATATTTCCTACACTTTGAATTGTTTTTGAGTTGGTTTAAATAAATGTTACTTTCAAATTATCAAATGGTTGGTATTTATATTTTAAAGAGTTTCTTTAAACCAACAAAAAAATAATTGAATAGATTTTATTTTATTTATTAATCTGAATTTTGAAAGAGCTAGTTATGAAATTTACTTTACATTTTATTAACTTGACAATGTTACATTGTCATCCGAAACCCACTTTCATGTTTATTATTCTCATTGTCAACTTTTAAGAAAAATTATATAAAGTTGCAATTTAATTAATGATACAATTGGTTTTCAATTAGATGACGACACATGATGATATAGTGGAATTGGGCTAGTTAATGTTAAATGAATTATTAACTTGACTTCTTGGGCTGTCAGTTGGGGCTGCAATCCCACGAGAGTAGGTCAACGAATAAAAAGTAAATATAATAAGGGGTTTTTAAAAATTTTAAAGGGGAGACGGCTACACACAGAAGCTAGATGGAGGGATATTCTATTCACAGCAGCCGCAACATATATTATTTTGTGGGCTATAATTTGTCGGAAGCTACGATGCGAAAAGAGAATTGGCTTGGAGCAAGGATACAAATTCATTCAACTATTTGGTTTGAACCTTTTAGTTATTTTTCCTTCGGTTTTGTTATGAACTCAGAATACTTTGTTTCCATTTATTATTATGAGTAACTAAATTATTTGCACTACCTAGGTTTTGATGAATATTGACGTTGTTTGATGGTTTATTTGGTTTTGATTGATCACATGACGTATTATTATTGAAAGACTTTATATAATTCGTTCTAGGATGTGTTACTTATTGTTTTTAAATAATTATTGCTTATTGATTTCGCGTATTACTTTGATTGATGGATTGTGTTGTTCGGTTAAGGGTTATTCGGTTAGGTCATAGTGATATACATCTATTTATACATCTCGAATCCCATGTAAAGTTTTGTTTATTTAATGTTTTGAGTTCGGTTTAGTTTATGTTTCGTTTATCTTTTATTAATTTAGGTTTTGAGTCAAGTACTATATGTTTATTGTGTTCTAAATCGTTTGGTGTCTTGCATGTTAAACTTAATTCTTTCTATCATGCGAAGCTTATGTTCATTTTGTTCGTCAACGGTTACATGATTACTTCACTTAAGAGTTTTGATTTGTTTACATGTAGATGGTGTTTTGAAAGTCAAGGAAAAGAAGGTCTAGAAGGTTCATATCGTTTCTTGGAAGCTAAGGAAGAGATCTAACTTAATTAAGAAACAAATAACAAGAAAATTCTCGTAGCCACTCCAGAAGCAAGCCGCGCTGCGCGGAGCTCAAGGCCTCATGTGGTCACGCGGCTCCTAGCCCGTCTGACAGCCATATTTTGCAAAAATCCAAGCCCGACTCGTTTATATATATATATACTTTTATAAAACCTAGCCGATTCTAAGCTTACTGGTAGCCGATTTGGAGAGAAGAAACCAAGGTTTTGAAGGGTTTTTGGAGGTTGATTGCATTAGAGATCATAGAGCTTTCATACGATTGTTCAAGGGTCGATTAAGAAGGGTTCTTTCGTTCTTTTTCATCATCTTTGTTCATTATCTATTATGAATCTCTTTTGTTTACTTGGTTTTAGTTATTTATCTTTGATTATGACTATGCTTGGCTAGATTTCATGTCTACATAGGTTTGATGAACATGTGTTGATTTGATTCTTGCTTTGGACAATTGATTTGATTATGGTTTCGTTATTTTAATAGTAAAAGACTTGATTTTGCTTTCATGATGCATATGAATATTTATTATCTTGATTGATTGTTAACTAATGCTTCACATAGATATTTTATCTTTTGATTGTGTTCTTTAGATTTAGGGTTTATGTTTAATCATTACTTGGTGTTTTGATTATTATGGTTGAATAGGCCTATTAGATCATAGAAGCTAGTTGATAGTTGGTTAGGGTTTTAAATGTACTGCTAAATTCCAATAGCTGTAAGGTGAGGAGTTGTTCATGTGTCTTGGTCAATCGCATGCTAGTATAGATTAGTGACAATATTCTTGTGTAAGGCCCCGTTACCGGTAGCCCTACTTTGGTGTTGGATTTACTCATAAACCCAGTTCTAAAATCAGAGTTAATTAAAAACTTTCGCGGAATAATAAAATAGTCAACCATTCGATACAATCATCCATAATTTGTCTTTTTAAAACATAACAAAAAACATAGTGTCAAAACATCACGACCAATCTTCACATGCCAACCTCTTCAGTATTGCCATGTGTCTCCCTCAAGCCAGCTGCCTTAGTCAATTAGCCTGCATGCATACTAAAAGTTAGCTACGCTGAGTAAGTTCTAGTTAATCAGGCAACGTATGATTCATTCTCATACCTACATATATACCTTCCTATTATCTTACATACTCACATACTTACGTACTTTCATTCTTTCTTTCATATTACCATACATACTTTTATTCATACACATACATTTTAAAGAGCCTTCCGCCCTATAACATTCGCCGATATTATTAGGGTCGGTTCCCTACATTCGACGACATTATTAGGGTCGGTTCCCTACATTCACCGACATTATTAGGGTCGGTACCCTACATTCGCCGACATTATTAGGGTCGGTTCCCTACATTCGCCGACATTATTAGGGTCGGTTCCCTCGTTCTATTTATACCTTTCGTACCTTTCTATACATTCATAATTAAAACATTCATACGTCCAACCATCATCTATACATCATATATATGTCAATCATATCTTTATACTATCCCTTGACGGCACATGCAATATCCGAAGATCGTTCATGCATCGTCAAGCATTCATTTATTCATAAATCATATAAGGCATACACTTACCACTTAAGGTAAGTGTATTAACTAATCACATCGAGTATGCACACAGCCCCGAAAACATAGCAAGGAAATGGGGCTAGAAACTCACCTAGATCCTGTTGCGCTCGCCGTTAATCGTAATCCCCTTCTTTAATTGAGCACGGCTAACTGTTAAATATATTTTTTGTTAATTAACCGTTTACTTGATTTAATTGGTATTATAGTTAACCATTGCATTTTCTAAATTTGGGCTTGCTTAGTTTTGATGGGTTATGGGCTTAGGCCAGGCCCAACTTCCCATTAGAGCACATAGGCCCAACTAGGGTCAGGCCCAT
Organism: Bidens hawaiensis; assembly: GCF_021521415.1. Lineage (NCBI taxonomy): Eukaryota > Viridiplantae > Streptophyta > Magnoliopsida > Asterales > Asteraceae > Bidens > Bidens hawaiensis. The sequence goes on along the minus strand of NW_027492955.1, from coordinate 423,142 downwards.
ACAGAAACTGGGTACTGGCCGAGAACTCTTCGGCAGAGAACTCTTGGCCGAGAACACTGGGTTGACTGAGAACCTTGGTTGACCGAGATCACCATGGCCGAGAACCACGTGGCCGAGAACCACAAGGTTTGACCAAGAACTCGGGTTTTGACCGAGAACCCATTCTGGCCGAAAACTCCTTGCAACCGAGATCTCGGGTTGGCCAAGAACTCCATAAGGTGGCCAAGAACACCCAGTTCAACTCATTTTTCTATCTTAAGATTCTGCCTTGCCCAGATTACTTGTTTCATGGTCCAAATCATGAACTTTAACCCTTTATCATCATCATTCATACCCGATTACACCCAACTACCATGGCTTCAAGATCTATCCCGTTTTAGGCATAAAGCTTGGACCTTTATAGGTTTAAAACGTTCTAGGATAGATCTAGGGTTCATCTTTGAGCCGTATACTATCATTAGACCATTAGGTTCCTTTTAATCTCCAAGTTTGCATTTTTATGATGTATTTAGACCCGATTTTCTCTAGGGTTAAGTTTCATGGAAAAACATAAAATGTAACCTTTAAGCTTAAAACGTACCTTTATAATTCTCTCTGAACCATGTTTAGATTGGTATGCGATCTAGGACTTGTTAGCTTGCTTGTATGATCGAAGATTCAAAATTACAAAGCTTGGTATTGGGTTCGGATGGTGGCCGGCGGCTAAGGGAGGGGTATTAGGCTTAAGTGTGTGTTTTTAAGGTGTAGAGAGAATAAGATGGATAAGTTGGATAAAAATGGAAAGATTTAGGGTTTAAGGGGTATTTATACTCCCTTAAGCCCATGGACCTAAGGCCCATCTTTCCCTTTTAGTCCATGATTATCTTTAATTAACCTCCTTGTCTTTCCCTTTTTACCTTTTTACTATTTATCTATTTACTCAAGTAACTTTCCATTATAAGAAATAATATGTAAAATATTATTATTTGAAAATTCGGGATGTTACATCTTGCTTATTTTGTTGATCCTTGTTCATGATGTCATGATAAGTTTATCAAGTTATCTAGGGTTTAGTGTTTCGTAAGATTGCTTGCTTTAGATACTATTAATTAACCCTAATAGATAACTGTAAGGAAATCAATATAACTGATTGCTTAATAATCTAATAATTATTCTTTAGGATTTTACTTGATACGATTAAGGGTTCTTTAGGGTTTGTTAGGTGAATACGTTAGAAATCAGTTTCCATATCATATTAGTTGTTCATTGCTTGATGATTGTTGATGCATGGGATTCTTACCTAGGTAGATTCCTTCTCTTATTGGTTTCGATCTTGTGATTAATTGCTTGTCTCTAGTTACTTGTTTATTTAATTTCTTAGTTTAAAATCTTAGTTTAAAAACCCCCTTTAAACATTAATAATAAATAGTCGTGTTGTAAGTCGAGTCTAATTAGTTAATTAATGTAATTTATAGAGTCCTGTGGGTTCGATATTTCCAGACTTACTTAGCTTTAGTACAATTGACCGGTTCACTTGCCGGTGTTTTGTGTAGTTGAGTCTTAAGTATAGTTTTTATTACTTGTTTAGTTTAGTTAATATTTAATTGACTGTTTTAAGCACATCACATAGACTTGGTGTTTTTGATCTATTTGTGATTAGCGCTACCATAGGAATCTCAAGTGAGATTAGTTATTAAAATTCAATAGGTTCACCTTCCTTGCGACTGAGAGGTAATAGGGAGTCGGTTTGTCTCGCGTCTTTATTCGGTTAGGTTAGAATTGCGCGAGTGCGAGTTTTGGTCTTGTCCGGTTTAGTTTTGCGTGCAAATAAGTGTCTTAGATTAGGTTAGATTTTGTTACCCCTTTATCCCTAGAATTGCTAGTACAAATTTTTAGCGGGTTTTGTGTCGTTGAGTCCGAGAGGAGATGCGTCATTAGGGTACCTTAGTAATCTTTTTCTCGGTGCATTTATTCAATCTTCTTAGATTTATGAGGGTTTGTTGGTGAGACCGAGAGGTGATCTAGCGAACTTTAACGAGCCTTAGTTGATTATTTTAAGATCGCGGTGTCGTGTGATTAGTTAATTGTTGAACTGTCAGTAGGATTCTTGCTTAGGTAGTCGTTTCTCCATATTCGTTAAGAGTTCCGTTAGTGAGATTAAGTTTTCCAGTTAGTTTCGTTAAGTTAAGCTAAGTTAGTTTAAATTAATTAAAATAAAATTAAACAAAATAAAATAAAATCAATTAAATATTATTAGGTAGGACTTGGATTAGGGTTTATAATCTGAGCCGTTCTAACGTGTCTTCGAGTTGGATATCCGGACTTTCCTTTCTTTGCTATACGCGACCGGTACACTTGCCGTTTGTGTGAACAAGGATAGGTTGTTTGGTTTTTTAAAGCTTAGTTGCGATTCATGTTTTATTTATATATATTTTTTCGCACATCAGTTTCAGTTTATGAAAATATTTTTTAGATCTAAGTATAGTATGCGTGGCTCCACTATCCGCTATACATATATCTTCTTCATTTGTTTGATCTTGTGCTCCAGTGATTTTCATTTTAAATCATGAAAATATTACGAAAAATAATATGTGTATAACGAAGACATTATGATATTTTAATAAGAACTTTATTTAATTGAAAAACAAACAGTACATGAAGGGAACTACATAATTAAAGATAATGAGAAACACACTTAATTATTGCATATAATAATTGTCGTCAAGTAACATTTGTTTCAGTGTTCCACATCAAAGTCTGCAATGCTCAGCTCAACATTGATATCATCAAAATTATCAACATGGTTCAATTTTTTCTCTTTTCCTTTGAGAGAGGCTTGGTATAGTTCACACAGATGTGAAGCTGTGCGACAAGTCTTTGACCAGTGGTTTGTACTTCCACATCTAAAACATGAAGTACCATTGTTTTCGAACCTACCAGCTTCATTCCATTTATTGTGTTGGTTGGAATTGGTATTTTGTGGAACATGGTAATTATCGGCTCTCTGGCTACGACCACGGCCAAGACCACGACCGTAAGAATTAGTGTTCCATTTAAATGAATGGTTACGATCATTAAAATGCCTTTTGTCAAAATGACCACGACCACGTCCATGGCCTCGTCCACGACCTTGTTCCCATTTATGACCAAAATTTTTATGAGAATTTTTGTGAGCAATATTTGCTTCTAGTATTGCTAATGAACATGTGGGACGAGATTGATGATTTTTCATCAATAATTCATTATTTTTCCATGCTACAAGGATTAATGCATTTAGATCAGAGTATGTCACACCCTAACCTACGGCGGAACATGCCGGGGCGTGACATTAATTGTATCATAGCTCAGAAGACACTATGTAATTACACGTGTCAATGTCTAAATTATTATTTCCCATAAACCATACATTAAAGCACAATAATACATAGTTCTCAAAACAGATACATATATCAATAATAAACTTAAATAAAATAGCATTCTTCACATCATCGAGCAACCTAAGGTATCACTACTTCAACAATCTTGAAGTCATCCAATAAAGCTACCTGCGCCATGCGTGAAAATACATATATTTGTAAACATAAAGTTGAGCAAGTAAACCATGGTTTTTGAGTATGTATAGTAATAAAATGACAATTTCATGTGATAATTGTAAATCACTACAACCAGTATAACAATAAATAAAAGCTGTCTTTTCAACCGAATAACGTAGATAACGGTTTACTCCGACGGCGTATGATGATACTAATGAGGATGATGATGAGTATACCAACCAACATAAAATAGTAAACACATATTCACATTTTCACATATCAGCTAATCGAGCAATTTCAATTACGCACATAATTGAATCATAGTGAAAACAATAATTTGATTGTGAACGCATAACGCCCCCAAAAATGTAAAGACGGTAAAAATGGGGATGTGGATTTACTTACTTTGCAATTGTGTTGATGAGGATGAGGAACAATACAAAAGACATTTAAACTTCCCATGATACGTCAACGAGAGTTCCTAGATACAATAAATGTATTATAAACGGAACACTAATAAAACGTAACGAACTTGAGAAGTTTAGGGAATGTTGTGAACTTGAGATTTAGAGAATTATTAGTTTAATAATAATTCTCTTGAGTTTATTTGATTTCTACTTGCTTTTAACTTAAAAGCAATAATAAGAAAAAAAAATTGAGGGATTCCTATTGAAATAAATAAGTTAGACGTAAATTTTTTTTAGTTTATTGACGAATCTATGGTTTAGTTACAACATTTAAGATTGTTGATAGATGTTAGTACTAATAGTAATAGTAATCTTAATAATAATATTGTTAGTAATGAATAATATTAATAATATTGATAATAATAATAATAATAATTACAATAATAATAAGTACTAATATATAATAGTAATAATAATAATAATTATAATAATAATTAATTGTACTAATAAAAGTTAACAAAACCGGGTTTTAGATGACAATAAGACGACTTAGGGTTCTCGGTTCTTATTTAATGATTTCAAAAGGTATTTTATTACATAAATATCAAAAATACAAGAAGTAAATAAGAAAAACAATAGAACGGGTATGTCGGGTTTCAACCCGCGACCTTACTTTCTTTGTGACACACACACAACCAACTGGACTAGATAATATTTTTGTTCATAGACAGTTTTTGAAAAAATATAAACACTACTCAGTATGAACATATGAACCCTAAGATTCAATCGCGAATTTTGGATCCAAAATTGCCCAATTCAATAAGGGGCTATTGACTATGGTGAAACGCGATCTCAGCCATACCTGTTAATCGAATTATAACGTTTGGTAAGTCGGTGAAATTGATCGAGCTAGGTTGCGGCCAAGAAGGGGTTTAATTAGGTGACGGGTTGGGATTGTTAACTGAATTAGTTTTAGGGGAAAGTGTCGCGATGGGGAGACAAGGATTTCTGAAAGATTAATTGATATAATACGAAGGGATTATATAAGATCCCAAATTAGTGTTCGTTTTCGGCTTAATAATGTTAATTGATCAAATTACGAACGGATTAACGCGTGTTTACTAAAATTAAGTGCCGGTTAACGAATATTACGAGTGAATATGCCAAATTCCTAACTTAGTTCGCTCGATTGGGCGGGAATTGATGGTTTTGAAGATATTGGGGTGCGCGGGTCGGGTATTGGGTTGACTGGTCAGACCAGGCCTGATTTAGGATTTTTAGTTTATTATTATATATTAAATAAATATAATATTATAGCAGATTTACATAACTAGTCCCTGTACTATTGAGATAGAAACATCTTTGGGTTAAAATTTGAATTTAGGCAATAAAAATTGTAAATTCTTGTAACTTTAAATATTTAAAATATTAAATAATAAAATATTCAATAAATGCGATCATTTCATTAACGAGTGACCCGAACCCTTAAACGGGTCGGGTATAATTACAATAAGAAATAATTACAGAAATTGTCCTTTATGTTTTTACCAGATTTCAGTGGATGTTCTTTATCTTTAAAAGTAACGTAATTTGTACTTTACGTTTCGAAATGTCACACCGTTTGTCCTTTAGGCCTAACCCAATTAATTTTTCTTGTTAAGTTAGGTCATGTGCGTTGCACATGAGGACAAATTCGTCAATTTACCTACTTAATTATAAACATTCTAATAAAAAAAATTAAATAACTAAACCCAACCCACCCCACCCCATTCTTCCCCCCTGCCTGCATCTTCTCCGGCGAGCCAGCGTCGTCGCCGCCGTCTTCTCCAATGAAGAACACCATCTCCACTCCCACCGGAAACCACAACCATCAACTATTGTACTGAAACGACCGCCGCTGTCTCTGCCGTCTTGTCCGCCACCAACATCCGATTCACCTTAAAAACCCACCAGAAACCACAACCAACAATATGTGTAAAATATCATCACCATCATCTCTTTCCCTTACCCCGATTGTGCAGGTCAGATTTCGTAATGGGATGAAAAGGGTTTTGTTAAGAGAACTTGGAAATGTCGGTATTATTGTTAGAGGTGTTAGATCTGAATTCTAAACGACCTCGCTAGTTAAAAAAAACCTGAGATCTGAAATGGCCAATCCTCAATTCGCCATAACAGCAATGCGGAACGGCGTCGGATTTGACGAATTAGGTGGTTAGAGAAGGTGAATAAGATGTTGGTGGCGGAAAATACGACGAAGACGGCGGCAGTTGTTTCTGTACAATAGTTGTTGGTTGTGGTTTTTGGTGGGAGTGGAGATGGTGTTCTGATGACCGTCATTTGAGTCAATCAAAAACCTAATTATTCTAAATAGTTAGAGCAAGTAGGGTATCGTATCACAAGGAGTATGTGGTCAATGTATTCGTGTAATAGGTTTCTAATTATGATGTGACTGATTTTTAGTGCTGATCACACAAACAATTTTAGTAAAAGTAGAGAACTAAGCAACGAACAAATAAACGAGTTGTAAGAAGTTAACACAACAAATCACACCCGGGAATTCAAGTAAGCAACCAACAGTATCTCATGCAACCTAACAGATTAATTATTAACGATTAACTGAAAACTGATCAACCAGACACCTTAGACATCAACAATTACTTTACACACTGCACTGGTTATCAAACAGTCCTTGCCAGTGTGACTCAGTTAAGGGCAATTGTATGTTTTATCGTATTCAATCTAACCAAACAGTAATATGACTAATTATCTAGCAACTGGTAACAGATCGTTCAGACCAACGTAAACCTAAACCGACCGAACACAAAGACATACCAAACATCAATAATCATATATCAATCATCAATAACAATACACAAGTGTTCTAAATCAAATGAGAAAAACTGTAAAAGGTTACAAACTATACATCCCGGGCACGATTCTAGGAGATTAGCCGAGCCTTGACATCATTGAATCTTCGATATGAATGATAGGAATCATATGTAGAGTCTAGGCACGAGCTAGGATAGTGAAAATCGCCTTCTTGGACTGCTGGAATCGCCTCTTGGTCGTCAAAATGGAGTTAGGGTTTCATATGATGAAAAAGATGATATAAACTAAAAACTCTCGTCTGCACCTCCCGTCGCGGTACGCGATGGGGTCTTCTATGGCCTATCGCGTACCGCGATTGACCAAAGTCAAAGTTTATTTTAGTACCCATTGCGGTACGCGATGGGGACTTCAGCAAACCCATCGTGTACCGCGATGGGACTCTGCTACAACAAAATTCAATCTTTTTATCGTTTTGCGTGCTGGACATCCCGGGTCTTCATTCCGTGTCACAACAGGTCCATATTGAGTACTTTAACGCCTGTGACCTGAAATCCAATAATACACGTATGAAGTATCGATAGTTCTAGAATAAACAGTTAAAACCAAACAATAAACGAACTAAAACATATACAAATTAACCGACCATCACATCCCCACACTTATATTTTGCTTTCCCTCAAGCAAAACTCTAAAGCAAACATCGACCTCCATCATAGGTGTGTAGATTATCGCCATTAATACTAGTAAGGTTTAAGGTCATACCCAGTTTCCCAGACTGACACTTTCTAGATAGATAGCCCACAAATAAGGTTAAATGATATTATAAAAACAATAGAGCCGCCCAGACGAGTGTACTTTGTTTCCGGTTAAGGCATACATGTTCATACCCCTCACACTATCAACACTCCTCTCGGTTTAATATCTGGACTAGCAAAAGATGTGCCAGTATATGTCTCTGCCCTCAAATACCAAATATGAGTTACAACTTAATAAGCTTGCAGGCCAGTCTTATCTCCACCTATTACCCACCGGTTGCATTAAGACTCGGACTAAGGTTTTGCTGAGGCTTGGGTTGGGTGAGGAATAGGCATATTTAGTGACTAAGGTGGATGAAACCCAGTTAAAAAAAATATACTGACAACTATTCTAAAACAAACAGACTGCTAAATACATAACTGAATAAGAACTGGCTTTCTTTTTGGCTTTTTTTGCTGATTTTTTTTAACTGATAGACAATACACAGAAGTAAATAATTATACAACTCTGACAAACACACATATACAACTCAACCGTGACATACGTACATTATGTACTATGCTCAACAACTGACTATATACAACTCGATAACGGACTGGATTTCATCACACAAGGTTAAGATATAATGAAGGCCAAGGCTGAAGTGGTGTGTAATGTCTGGTTTAGCAAATAAACAGGAATGAGGTCCAAATGGGCTCCTAGGGGGGATATTGTCGGGCAAGGAAATTTATATAGTGGAGGAAAAGTGTATGTGAAGGTTTTCTAAAGTCCTAATCTCCATACAGCTAGTGGTATTAAGATCTCGAAAAGCATGTGACAAGCAAGTTCTAACTCTGTAAAACATATTGGTTTCCCTCAATCAGTGGTGTAAGACATGTTTTATATCTATTATATAATATGTGTATTACGTATAGGGGGCCATCTCACAATATGTCTGGAATAACGGGCTGCCGATATGAAACATGTATACCCGCCCCCTTGACTCGTTATCGCCGCCTAAACGACCCCATTTTCAACTTCTCTTTTTGAAAGCATTTGTGAGTAAGACTATCGAGAAGCTGAAAAACCAACCATGACCAAAAACCTATAACTTGGCATTAATGGCAATAATTAACAGTTAACAACTTTGGTTTCTAAACACTCTTCGAGGTACTATCGGGCTAAAATTTTTCAAATTTCCCGCATCCCCACACTTGAGGTTTATATTGTCCTTAATGTAAGAATCTTAACATTTTCCTTAAAGTTAAAATAGATAAAAAGATTAATGAACATTTGAGGGACGGGGTTGAAATTGACTTTTTTACTATTAAGCAATTTTAACATTCGGGGCTCAAATGTGGCGGTTATGTTGGTGCATAATGTCAGTAGTTCAGTATCTTGTGTTTTGTATGTGTCTGTAATCGTTTTAGATTGTTTGTTTGGGTTTTGAATATTGTTTTGCATAAGTTCGCCTGGGATGTAGGCGAACTTGGAGGATAATTGAAGTTATGACAACTCGCCTAGTATGTTAGGCGAAGTTGTCGAGGTCTATTTATACCTCTACTTCGGCTTATTGAAACAAGTTTTTTTCCGAACGTGTGTTAGTGATTATTGATATCACGTGTTGAAGTGTTGCAATACAATCGAGTTTATTAGTATTGTGCCGTGTGTTTGTTTTATTGGTTCAACGTATTATCTATCTTACGCTCGTATCGTATTACGTGGGGATTCCGCACCCTCGTGTTACGAGATATTCCTGTGTGATCCGGCTAGGAACCTACAATTGGTATCAGAGCAATTTGCTCATGATTGTGTGGTTCGGGATTATCACACGGGTGTTAAGATCGTTCCGTTCGACTATTCGCGGAACGAGTTTACGTTGAAATACCTAGTTTTTGTGTCTTGCCCATCTTCCACCATCAAATATACCCCAAAACACCTCCGCATACCTAGCAATACATCCAATTAAAACCTGCAAAACCTTGTGTTCATCAAGCGAAGTTGCCGTCAACTTACGTAGGGTTTAAGCGAACTTATAAGGTTTAAGCGAAGTTAATAAGAGGCGAAGTTAGGAAGCAGCGAGGTTGAGTGTTCAGAAAAGTTAAGCTTCAGGCGAAGTTAAGTTAAGCTTCAAGCGAAGTTATAATAACTTCGCTATCTGATCACTGTTTACAAAAAGTACTTTCTTTTTATTTCGAGTCGTGTTTCTTTCAACTATGACTTCAATAAACATTACAGAACTGGTAAAGATGGAGGTTGAAGCCGGTTCCACAACTAAAGCTCCAAAAATGCTTAAGGGTACCGATTTCGTTGCATGGAAAGATCGGTTTGAACAGTATGTGAAGTATCATGATGCCAAGATGTGGGTTTGCATTCAAGACGGATACATTCCACCAACATCCTTGTTTGAAGGTCGTGAACAGATTAAGAAGTACAGTAAGATGGAAGAGGAGGAAAAGAAAATGTATGAGGCAGAGAGTAAAGCTCATGCAGCTATAACAATGGCTCTTCCACAAGAGATTCTTCATACCTTCAAGAAATACAAAATTGCTAGAGAGCTATGGGAAGCACTAGAAAATAGATATGAAGGTAATGTAGGGATACGTGCTTCCAAGACAAAGCTGCTAAAAACTCAATTCTCTGTATTCAAGTATTTGAAAAATGAATCACTTGACGATATCATCACAAGATATTATCACTTGATGACCGAACTAAGTAATTAATCCATTGAATACAAGGAAGAAGAGATAGTAGAGAAACTTCTTGATGCTCTTCCACCGAAATGGGAAATGTACACTGTTCTGATGAGAGAAGATAAAGACTTTTCCAAAATTGATTTGGAAACAGTGGTCAATAAGTTACGAAATTTTGAACTTAACATGGTTCGGAAGGAGACACCAACTGATCAGGTTCAGGATCCAGGAATGTATGGTGCGAAAGTCTATCCAAGCTCAAGTTCAAAATCAGAATCTTCTGCCTACTACTCAAAGGGAGAAACAAACTCAAACTAAACTCGTGATGGTCATGTGATTCTAAATATGGATGGTGACGTGTGTTTCGTAGCTGGAGGTAGTAATCCTTCAAAACCTCAAGCCACAACTGGAAATTTCTCGTCAAATGTTCCAAGCTACAACTACTCACAGATGCCCATGAGTGTTAAATCAGCTGAACAGCAGTTTGCTCTCTATGCATCCTTCATTGCATCTTATGAGAACTACATCAAAGGTAAAATAGTAGACCCTGCAACTTTGGATGAAGTCTATGATCAGATCGATGCTGATGATTTGGAAGAGATGGACCTGCAGTGGCAGATGGCTATGATAGTAAGAAGGGTAAAGAGATTCATAAAGAAAACGGGTAGAAAGTTCGTTGGAGAAAGACCAGGGTTTGATAAATCAAAGGTTCGATGTTACATCTGTCAACAAAATGGTCACTTTGCTAAGGAATGTACAAATGAGAGAGTCGAACGAAGTCAGAACAGGCCTGCACAACAGAATGGGGGCGGTAGTGAAAATAGGGCTATGGTATCTAGACAGAATGGTGGATACAACTGGAATATACAAGTTGAGGAAGTGTTCGAACAGGCTAATTTGGTAAACATCGAAACTGGAGGAAGTGAGAGGGAGACGGGAGAAAATCAAGCATATATGGCAGAAGTGAACGATCAGCTCTCTGAGGTAAGTTCTGAACTTAATTGTGAACAATGTGAAAATCTGTCTGAAAAATTGAAAACATTAACTGATCAGTTTGTTAGTTTGGACACACAATTTAAAACCTTAAAAGAAGATCATCACTATACTAAAACTAAAGAAAACAGTTACTCGGTAAAAATAAAAGCTAGTGAAAAGGATATCAGAAGTCTTAAAGCCAGTCTAGCTGAAAAATACAAGTAATTGATCTTAGTTATGAAGTGTTAGAAGAAAACACCAAACTAATTGCTGAAAAAGATAAACAGATAGCTGATTACCAGGTAAAAGTGGTGGAACTAAACAGAAAAATTGAACAATTTAGAAATTCTTCAGTAATGCTAGATCACATCATAAGTGTTCAACGTTCCCCGGTTAACAAATGGGGAATTGGATTTTCTGAAGTTCCACCACCGTATAACAATAACTATACTTATGATCCTAGTAATCAGCAATCCGCTAATGTTGAGATTAGTCAGACAGTTCCAATCAAAATTTCGACTAAAGAACCTGAAATTAATAAGAGCGAAATGAGTAAGTCAAGTTCTAATGTTGAGATTTCTGTCCCTAACTCTGTCTCATCAAATTCGAACAAGTCATCCGAATCGGGTGAGATAAAAGAAGAGGTAGTGTTGCTAAAACGTGGGGAGGAATATAAGTGCAATGAAAAGAATTCTTCCCTAAATCCGTTTGTCCCACCATATGTTAGACAAACGGGTAGTAATGCAACCTCGATATCTGCAACAACTGTTGAGACGAAAGTTCATAACAGAAGTTGTTTCAGATGTAATAAAGTAGGACACCTTATTGCGGATTGTCCTTTAAAACAGAGAAAATTTAGAGGTATGAGGCCTCCGAAAACTGAGAATAAAACGAGTACTAATTATGATACTGGTAAGAATGTGAACACACCAAATTTCAGTCATTGGACTAATCCAAGATTTCAAAGAAATCAGTCTCATTTTTTCCCAGTCAACTACCAAACCAACAATTATAATTCAGTAAATTCACTAAGGTTTGGATGGCCTCATAGCCAGTCCTCTAGAAGGTTTCCTTTCAGAACTTACATAAACCATCCTCAAACTGACTTTGGGCAACCAAAGTACTGGATGCCATCCAACAGATTTAATCGACCCAAGACCAGTAGGTCTTGGGTCCCCAGATTTTAATCTATTTCTTTAATTGTGCAGGAACAGTCAAACATGGCTGTAAACAATATGTGGGTTGTTGACAGTGGCTGTTCCCGGAACATGACTGGTAACAAGAAATTGTTACGTGACTGGAAATCTGTTCAAGGAGGAAGGGTTAGTTTCGCTGGAGAGAGTGGAGGTAGAATCAGTCGTATTGGAACTGTGACGAATGGAAGAATGAAGTTAGAGAGGGTGAATTTTGTGGAAGAGTTGAAGCATAACTTGTTGAGTGTTTCTCAGATTTGTGACAAAGAATACACGGTGCATTTTACTAAAAATGAGGCAACCGTTCTTTATCCTGGTTTCAAGATAACAGAGGCCTGGGTGGTGATGAAAGCTCCACGAGAAAAGAACACGTATGTAATGGATATGAGGTCAACTAAGATGACAACAGAAGAGTCATGTCTTCTGTCAAAGGCAACCGAGTCTGAGTCTGAGTCAGAGTTATGGCATCGAAGAATGGGACATATACATCTTCACAAAATGAATTACATTTTCAAGAATGGGCTGGTACTTGGAGTTCCCTTGAAGAATTTTAACTTTGAAGATCAATGCTTGTAGTGTAAAAAAGGAAAGCAACACAAAAAGCCTCATCACTCCAAGAAGATTAACTCAATTGTCAGTACCCTAGACCTACTACACATGAATCTCTTTGGTCCTGTGAATGTAAAGTGTCTAGGTGGAACGTCATACTGCTTGGTTGTAACCGATGATTACTCTCGATACTTTTGGGTATACTTTCTGAAGTCAAAAGATGAGACTGTTCAGTGGGTAATTAAGTTGATTACCAAGGTTGAAAATATTGTTGGGAGAAAGGTTAAGTACATCAGGAGTGATAATGGTACAGAGTTCAAGAACTATCAGATGGAGATGTTCTGCTTACAGAAAGGGATAGAACATCAGTACAGCGCCCCGTATACTCCGCAACAAAATGGAGTAGCTGAGAGGAAGAATAGAACACTAATCGAAGGAGCCAGAACCATGATGGTAGATGCTAAACTTCCTGTGGTGTTCTGGGCTGAGGCTGTTGCCACAGCCTGTTATATCCTTAATCGTGTTTTAACTGTTAAAAGATTAAATAAAACTTGTTCTGATCTTATGCATGGTAGAAAGCCGAACTTGAATGGTCTCGAACCTTTCGGGTCCCTATGTTCGATATTAAAGACAAACTCTAAATTTGGTCAGAAAGCCAACGAAGGTATTTTAGTCGGATATGTTGTTGGGACTCCCAACAGAAGAGTCTTTAATTTATCGAACAGCAAGGTAATCTCACATGAAGGGAGTGAAGAGAATCTTGCGGTATCTCAAAGGCAAGCCTAAGTTGGGATTGTGGTACACGAAAGGGGGAGAACTAGATTTGGTACCTTACACAGATTCTGACTATGGAGGTTGCAATCAGAACAGGAAGTCAACAACGGGTGGGTGTCAGTTTCTCGGAGGAAGATTGGTTTCGTTGCAGTGAAAGAAGCAGACCTCAGTAGCTATTTCAACCTGCGAAGCAGAGTACATGGCAGCATCAAACTGCTGCTCCCAGGTTCTATGGATACAACAGCAATTGCGCAATTATGGTCTGAATTTCACTCAAACTCCTATTTGCATTGATAACACTGCTGCAATCTCAGTAACTAACAATCCCGTCAAACACAGCAAAACTAAACATATTGACATTCGTCATCACTTTATACGGGATTGTGCTGAGAAGAAATTAATTGTGCTTGAAAAGGTTGATTCTTTGGATAATTTTGCCGACCTTTTTACTAAAGCGTTTGACCGATCCCGTTTTAAAAATCTTGTTGAGCTTAATGGGATGATCAATCCCGAGTAACCTTGTTTTCCGTTTTATTAAAAAAAAAAAAAAACATCACTATCGCTTAAAATTATGTCAGTTGCTTAAGTTTGAAGGACACATCTTCGGATATGTTTGGTCCTTACTTCTTCTACTAGTAGATTATGAGGATAGCCATTAACCAGATGACTGAAAGTGACCGGGGCGGTTTATGATGGGTTTCTATTCTTTCGCTGAAAAATAGTCGTTCATACTTAGTTAGAAGGACACATACTCGTATGTGGTCGGTCCAGCTGATCCATTGGATCATCAGGATATAATTAAAAAAAAAATTTTGGGAGATGATATAATTTTTCAAGTCTATAACTTCGAAAGAAGTTTCAATACAATGTTTAAAAGAAAATTGATCCAACCTTGGAAAGTGATAGAAAACTGTTTTTGTGTGCTTAACTGGTGAAGTTATTAGGCCTAAAAGACTCAAGAACAGTCATTGTATGTTATGGTAGCTTTCTATTGTGCGTAAAAGTAGAAGTGATACAAATTAAATCTCCTCGATTTAATGCGGAGAATCATTCTGAGTTGTGCATGTTTCCATTTACATCTTTCCGAATGATAGGCAGAAAAGTGATTACCCAGTCATACACGAGCCCGTGAGTGTTCTGATTCCCGAGAAGATAGCATCAAGTACCTGCAATGATCCAGATTCGGGACTTGCAGTTGTCTACAATTTGAAGCTGTATTAATGTCTTTATTAAAAAAAAAGAAAAAAAAACAAAGAAACCGTGTATATTGTTAAGCCTTCTGAAGCTTATGTTGTGTCAAATATCAAGAAAGAGGCAAGAAAGAATATTTCAAGCATGAGAGTGAACGGGAAGAAGACTCCAAAGATAGGTGTATGCACATTGACTAATCAGACACTACGGGTCGAAGACTCCAAACTCGGGGTGACTTGGGGAAAGCCAAATACGCTTTGAGAATAGATAGGAGGCATCACAATCTCTCATGTGATGTCCATCTAAAGTTTGAGCTTAATTGAACCTTAGCCGTATCACTGAAGCGATGAAAACCATACTAAGTTTTATACCTGCTTACAACCTGTTTCTTTATGTCATAATACCGCTGAACATGGATCTATGTAACAGCCACTTAATTAGTATGATTCCTGTTCGGATCTTTTCTAAAACATGCGGGTTCTCGTCAAGACTGAAATTTGATCCCGTTTAATTAATTATCTTTACTTTGATTTATGTTTTATACCTTGGTACGTTTTAATAAACTCTTGGTTACTAGTTTTGATTCCTTTTTCTTTAATCTCACTTAAAGCGAAGTTGTTTATTAAGCGAAGTTGGATCAGGCGAAGTTATAACTACAGCGAAGTTGACCAGCTGTTTGACTTAGGGGCGAAGTTGTCAAAGGGGCGAAGTTAACATTAACTTCGCCCATGGATTTTCAAAACTATATAAGGTGAAAAGGCTGGTCAACTTGGTTATATATTTTCCAAACTCTTATTCCTCGGCGAACTTAAACCCACACACTTCTAACCCTCGGCGAACTTATACCTTGAATCGAACCTCATTATTGTCTGTTTCTTGTCCGTGATAAAGGTGTGTAGGATCGGTTTAACCTGTAATTCATATTAATGGTGATAATCAGAAGCCTTGGTGATCCGATTTGTGAAATAGTTTGTGCAACCCTTTAAACACTTGATAAACTAACTGTTTTTACTGTGTTTGTAACTCATTTGGTCTTCTAGATCTCAATTGAACAATCTTTTCATGTTTTCATTCTCAAAAAACTACCAAACAAAACCATGAAAGGATCAAGTGCTACGCCGTTTCAGATTCAGGCGAAGTTAGGGTTTAGGCGAAGTTGTACTCAACTTCGCCATATGTTTATCTTCGCCTGCTCAGACTTATTTTACTTAAGTGTTCTGGTTTGTTCTCAGGCGAAGTTAGGGTTTAGGCGAAGTTGTACTCAACTTCGCCATATGTTTAACTTCGCCTGCTCAAGGTTATATTATTTAAGTGTTCTGATCTGTTTACTCAGGCGAAATTGGGTTCTGCGAAGTTAAACGTAAAAGATATCATAATTTCGCTCATGATAACTGGCGAAGTTATGATCTGCTACGTCAATGTTCTAACTTAGATCGTTTGTTGTGCAGATATGGCTGCTGTGGCAGGGGCTGGTGGTGCTAGTGGTGACGAAGGTGGTGACAACAACCGACAGTTCTTTCCGGGTTACAACATGTATATCACTTTGGATCCGGATGCTAGTGGTATAGACGACTATCGTGAGATCATTTCATTCCTCGTTCGCTCACGTATTTTTCACGCCATCACGACTACTCTCCCCATTTCACTACCAAATATCGAAGACTTTTGGCGAACGGTAGAATATGACTGTAGAGTTGATCCTCCGGTTATGCGCGCTACAGTGAAGAATCAGGTGGTACAGTTCTCGGCATATCAAATAAGGGTCGCTTTACAGTTTGGGGCTGAAACTACGATGATCCAACAGATTTTCCGGCTCCATTCAGGGATGGTGCGTTTCTCGTATGGGTTATTCGGGTGCGTTAGGTGACACTCAACGGAGAAAGGGATTTTTATTAGATCAGTGGCGGTTTCTGATGCACGTGATGATAGTGTGCATGTCGGGTCGTAAAGCTGGTACAGACGGTATGGGGGCAACGATGCAATCTACAATGACTGCCCTGACTTACAACAAGCCCTATAGCTTTAGTCAGATGGTGTTTTATGAAATTGATCGTCAGAGACGCGCGGTCGCCAGGGAAAGATTTTTGATGTACCTGAGATTCCTACAGATGATTCTGAATCACGTAGCCCCTACGCTGCCTCAACGACGTCCTATCCGTTATGTTGAAAGTGTAAGTAAGAGAATTTTTGCGCAATGTAGGTCATCAAGTGCTCGTAGCAAACCAGAACTTCGTCCACGGCACACTGCTTTGTTTGGTTATTTGGTGAATCCTACTTATATTGCTCCTCCAGAAGATGAATTTCGTGACCCGGCATCGCAACAGGCTAATGTTCCTCAACCACCTCCTGTCGTTCAACCACCACCTGTGGTACAGCAAGCACTGCCTGCTGATCCTGTTGCAGCTCCGGTAGAACAGGTCCATCTTGAAGTCGCCTTTGGAGGGAAAGGGTTCTTTGATATGGAACAAATTGATCCAGCTGCTGAGGTTCGAGCCCCAGTAGCTGAGGCATCTGGTGTGAATATTTCTATGGTCGCTACGTCTGTGGTGGATTCTGAGAGAACCGACTCTGACTCCTCCACTGACGATATTGCTGAAGCACAACAGATTCTGGTCAGAGAAGAAAGAATACATGGAAAGAGAAAGAAAGACTCGGATGATAGTGAATCTGACTATGAGGAGGAGTTAGACAAGTTGGTACGAAGATCGAAGAAGGTCAGAGCTGGTGAAAGTTCAGGAGTTGGTGAAAGCTCAAGGGTGGTTTGTTTCTCTCCACCCTCGTTATCTGGTATGACTATGGTTCCTGCTTCTATGACCGCGACAGTATCGATTACCTCAAGTGTTCCCGTGGTGACCACATCGTCATCCTTTGGTGTTCCTCCGACCACGTTTCAATTTACAGCACCGGAGATAGTCTCCTTGCCACCTTCTACTGTCACTCCATCGGAGGTTGTTGCAAGATTTGTTGAGTCAACGTTGGTTGCTACAGCGGGGATGCCTGTTTCAATACCACCCGCAGTTACTTTTCAGACTACTTATGATATTCCAGCTAGCTTGGGCATTCCTCCACCGTATGCTCAAGACATTTCTCACATAAGGTTTGATTTTGATGCTACTTTATCAGATTCCGAGAGGATAGCAGCTCTTGAACGGGTGGTTGCTGAACAGTCAAGAATTAATCTCATCCAAACTCATGCCATCCAAAGACTTGTGGCAGAGAACCAGTTACAGTCGTCCCTCCTTGTTGAACACGGTAAATTATTTGATGCCCTTAAAGAGTTCTTAGCATCTCAGGGGGAGACGAGCTGCAAGGGCAACGAGTTGAGAACCAAGAAGAGACAAGATAGAGACGATGATCCCAATGCATCGAAAGGTGCAGGTGGTGAGTTGCTAAGAACTGAACAAACTCTTGGGACTTCCACATCTCAGGGGGAGTTAACTGGTACATCAGGTGGATCAGGTGGTGAGAATGTCGTTGTTGTTGATGATGAGGAAATGTTGGGTGATGATGATGATTTAACAGATGATGTGTTAACTGTTGATGAGATTGAAAAGATAGGAGAACAGATTGTGATTGATAGTGAGATAGAAGAAGGTGAGATTGTGGATGATAGTGTAGAACATGATATTCCAGATGTTGACAAGGTGAATGTGAGTCTAGATACGGATGTGTCAGATGAGTCTGAGTGGGAAGAACAGCCGAGATGGAAAGAAGGCTATGCTCAGTGGTTTGTTAAGACAAAGAAGCCAGCGGTTCCAACAATGTTCAAAAAGAGTTACAATATCAAGGGGTATGCTGAGTCGAAGAAAGGTATTATTTGCTGGCTGTATGATGAGCAGTTAAAGTTATTTGTGATTAAACGCTTTGATGGGATTCAGTATATTAAGAGGACTTTGAGATCGCTCAATACCTTGCCTGAGTGTGAGGTGAAGGATTTGGCTAAATTGGGATTGATTAATAGGAGTGATGACAATATGGCTAGAATAATTAGGAAGATCGTGTGGAAAGAAAGCGTGAAAGAGAAGAAGTTTGAGTTGTTAAAACCTCAGAAAGGGAAGTTAGTTGAAGATAAGGAAAGGGGAATGCGAGCTGATGGCAAACCTTGGATGGTGATGAAATATAAGCCGATTCGGTGTTTGAAATAAGTGCCGATGAAGATAATGCCCAAGGATGTTTTAAAGAGTCTCAAGTGGTGGTACGTTGATAGTCAAACAGCTGAAGCTGTTATGGAAGATGAGGACGAACAGGAGATTCTGAGAGTGTATGATCCCATGCACTTGGTAAATTTGTCTCAAGCTGATTTGCAGGTACTAAACGATAAGAAGATATTCTACATTCCTGCGTGGAAAGATGAAGCCAAGAAGTACCAGAGGGTGGTCTCTGTCTGTGTAAGACAGAGAGTTCATGCTTGAAGACGGGTGACACGAGATTTTTGGAATTACTAGACACGAGAATGAAGATAGAGATATGAAGCTACTGCCAAGGGGGAGTCTGTTGGTGCATAATGTCAGTAGTTCAGTATCTTGTGTTTTGTATGTGTCTGTAATCGTTTTAGATTGTTTGTTTTGGCTTTGAATATTGTTTTGCATAAGTTCGCCTGGGATGTAGGCGAACTTGGAGGATAAGCGAAGTTATGACAACTTCGCCTAGTATGTTAGGCGAAGTTGTCGAGGTCTATTTATACCTCTACTTCGGCTTATTGAAACAAGTTTTTTCCCGAACGTGTGTTAGTGATTATTGATATCACGTGTTGAAGTGTTGCAATACAATCGAGTTTATTAGTATTGTGCCATGTGTTTGTTTTATTGGTTTAACGTATTATCTATCTTACGCTCGTATCGTATTATGTGGGGATTCCGCACCCTCGTGTTACGAGATATTCCTGTGTGATCCGGCTAGGAACCTACAGGTTCAACTAATAATTATACAATTACACTTTTAACGTTTAAAATAATAAAAACAAAACAAATTATGAAACTGAAATCACCTGATATCAACGGGACTGGAGATGGACCAGTCGGCTCGTGAACTCTCAAAAACACTCGTATACTCTCGTGTCATCCAATTACCAAACTGTCAATCGAACCTGCAAAATCTCAAGACGTGTAGAAGCAAGCTTCTCACAAGTGTAAGACATAGGTATTTTAAGAGTTATGAAAATGAATATTTATTAATTTTATTAAAACAATGACCGAGCCAAAGTAAGTCGTTTCATAAGAAATTTTGTTAAGTTAGTTAAAAACGTTAAAAGACCTAACCACTTTCGTAGGAATCACGATTGCATTTAGCATATGCAACAAGCCCTATAAACCCCCCGGTAGCCCGGGAGGACGAGTGGGGTCTCGTGAGGGTTTATAGTGGACTACACCCACAAATTTCGGTTACAACATAATATACACATGAATTAAACACGGCAGCAATCAAAAGATATATCAACATAACGCCCAACCAGTTACCCATACATGAATCCCCAAAATATAATATAATATAACACAGACCATGATACTAATAAAAACAAAATAAAGTGAAAAAGGTAACCAAAAAGCTACTGTGCTGGCGGGTCATCAGCTGTCTCATCCTGCGGATCCACTGGACGCTCCACTGTAATGATCAATGACCGTGGGAGCAGTACCTGTGAAGCAGCAAACAACAAACGAAAATACTTATCATACCGGACCCGCTGTGCCCTCTGCTCCTCCAGGATCTCCGACTGCCGCTGATATATCATAGCCAATGTGACGGGCTGTTGCGGCTGGCGTGAGGAAGATGCTGATGCCTCCCGGAGTGGATGCTGCTGCTGAGGTAGCATGATATGTGGAGTCGGGTCCAGCTGTCGGCGTGTCGGAATACCTCTCTGTAGAGAAACTGCGGCCTCTGATCCCTCTGGTGGTGGTGCCTGTGGACCCTGTCGAACCAGGACTAAAGCTAGTGGATCATGCTCCTTAACGATCCCGGCCCGACGGGCCTCCAGTAATCCAAACACACCCGTAACTGGTCCGACCGTAAAATATCCGATCGGATAACGCTCAAATACCCCAAGTCGCTCGGCGATCCTCGTAATATAAGGCCCTCATGGTAAGCGTGCCGAGGATCCCTGAAGTCTGCTACCCAGAGAGAATGACGTGAACATGATCATCGCCACATTGGCCGGTCGCTGGCCAAGGATAGAATATAAGCACAGCAGATCTAAGTTGCTACACTTCTCGTGGCCCGAATGTCGGCCAACGAGAGTACAGGCAACGATCCTGTGAATGTAGCGATGGACGGGGTCCCTAATAGACGACTCCACAACAGCACTGGAGTGGGCCCCGTCGGCGATCTCCGCCCAATACTGGCCAAGCTGAGTCTCCGTGAGCTAGTGCTCATGGGACGCCTGCTGATGTGTCGTGTAACCACGGACACTCTGTAGAAAGGCAGGCGCCTGAACCTCCTCGGCCGTATAAAATCCAGTGGCCACAGCAAAATCTGAGACGGACATCTCGTACAGCTGTCGTCCTAGTGTGAATGATACCGCGCGTGGCTCACTGAAGTCCGTGGGCGTAAAGTCAAAGGTAGAGTAAAACTCACGTGTGAGCTCGACATATGGAATCGAATCACACATGAGCACATCTGCCCACGGACGTGTCAATAGTGTCTGTACCTGAACGTCAACGTGCAACTGGCTCAGCAATGTCCAATCAAACGAACGGTGGTGAAGTAGCTGCATCTGCCGAAACCGCTGATATCTCGTATACTCCTCTGATGTCAAATAAAATCGGAGAACTTGATGAGGTATACGACCATCTCCCATAATATCCGTTGGCTCGACGCCAGCGACAATCTGCACCTCATCGCTATCGTAACGAATGACACGAGGGTCAGTCCTCTGTCTCTTGCTTTGTGAAAACGCTGGTGCATCTGCCATATCTGCAAAATCAATCAAGCAAGTTAGATATGTCAACAAGCGAATTGGCGACAACCGTATAGCATTTCGGTCGCGGTCGTCCCACATAATAAAATAATATTAAAATTTTAATAAAATATTAAAAATAAAAAAAATAAAGACGAAAAATTTGGGGACACCCTGTGCGTATTTCTAAAAACCAGATTAACCCGCCCGAATGGAGAGAGAGTACGGGCGGGAATCCATTCACAATTTAAACAATCAAGGTGTTCCCAAGACTCTATTAACAACCCACAAACAAACACTACTCGACACTTGACAAATAGAGTCAAAAACAGCCGGACTCTAAAAGACACGACACAATACAAAACAAACCACTGACTCTAACTAGCTAACATACAAACTGACAAACTGTCTCGAATAACGTGCAACGCAAACAACTGATATGTCGATTCGGGTTTTGAAATATTAATAAAATATTTTAAAAACTACGTTCTCAAAAATCGTTTAATCTCAAACAAACACTATCATTAAGTTTATAATAAAATAATGACTTTTAAATGTGAACACCAAAACCCGACTCGTCACATTGAACAATCTCGATTAGTCAACCGAATAACTAACCCGAACAACCCGTCAACCATAATCCCAAAGTAACGAAAAATAATCCGAACCAATGTCCTGAACACCCATAGCCCGGTAACCCAATCAAAATTATAATTTACCATATCAACCCGACAATCCCTCAAACAAAGTTACCAAACTAACAAATGAACCCATCCCACATCCAATATCCAAATACACAACTATCCAACAAAGTGAATAAACTAAACACGTACCTCAATGTCGACAATACAAATCGATAACAGAATAGATGACGGTGGTACTGTGGACGCCGAAGATGACAGCCGTTGGTTATGGCGGTGGTGGTGTGTGAGTGGTGGTAGGACAGTGGTGATAACGACAGTGTGTGGTGGTGGGGCGGTGGTGCGGTGGTGACAGGGGTGCGGTGGTGGTTGAATGGTGGTAGGTAGGTGGGAGACGGAGATGGTGATGTATGGTTGAGCGATGGGATGGTGATGGTGAGTGAGTGTGGTGCGGTGGCGGGGTGGTTTGGAAGTGGTGGCTAATGCTGAGAGTGGATGGTGAATGTGTGTTGTTGGGATCGCCGGAGAAGAAGACAGAGGGAAGGGGAGAAGACGGGGGAAAGAAGAAGAAAAGGCTTTATAATTGACCGGGTCAGGCGGAGCTCCAGTACCAATCGCGGTACGCGATGGGTGAAAATATAGTGGGAGAGTACCGC
This sequence comes from Bidens hawaiensis, assembly GCF_021521415.1. Taxonomy (NCBI): domain Eukaryota; kingdom Viridiplantae; phylum Streptophyta; class Magnoliopsida; order Asterales; family Asteraceae; genus Bidens; species Bidens hawaiensis. The sequence continues at coordinate 400,098 of NW_027492955.1, read as the reverse complement.
CGCCCAAATTTGGGGAAATTAGGGTTTGCGCCCCATCGCGATACGCGATGGGTGTTTTGTGATGTCATCGCGTATCGCGATGATGTCACCTGCCAAGATGCCACCCTCCATAGCGATACGCGATAGAGGTAAAAAGAATCCCATCGCGTACCGCGATGGGTTCTCTGACAGAAACAAAATTTTATTAAAATGAAGCTTTTTGGCATCCCGACATCACCCTGGACACGTACAAAAACTCAAAATAACGTTACATACCTGGAATGACGTGTGCATAAACAATGCTTACCGAACTTTTCGATTTTCTGAATCTTCAGCGAGCTTCCCTACACTTGGCGTTTACTGTACAAAACTCAAGACGACACTAAGTACACGAATCGATAAAAATAAAACGAACTGGAAAGACACTTACAGACCGGGTTGCCTCCCGTAAGCGCTGAATTTAAAGTCTATAGCTCGACAATGCTTCGAACTCAGTTATCTTCATAAAGCGGTGAAGTCACAACGAAATTCACTGATTCCTCATCCATCTCGTGTGTCCTTCATCTCTAAATATGGCTTCAGTCGATAGCCATTTACCACTTGTCTCAAATGATCATCAAAATCTTCAATCTCGTACTGACCATGATTCCCGACTCTTACAATCGAGTACGGGCCCGTCCACTAACTTCTTAACTTGCTCGGGAATAGTTTCATTATCGTGTTGTACAACCACACTCGTTGACCAACTTCAAAATTCTTCAACCTGATATTAGCATCATGAACTTTCTTCATCTTTGCCTTGTAGGCGGACGCGCAATCATATGCCTCATCTCTCAACTCCTCGATCTCGCACAAAGCCAATTTCCTCGCTTTACTTGCATCATCATAATCCATATTAACCTGTTTAGTAGCCCAAAACGCTCTTTGTGCAATTTCAACTGGTAAATGGCAATCCTTTCCATACACAAGTCTATAAGGAGTGGTTCCAATTGGCGTTTTATAAGCAGTTCGGTAGGCCCATAGAGCATCAGTCAACTTAGTTGACCAATCTTTTCGGTCCGCCAGTACGGTTTTCTGCAAAATTTGTTTAATTTGCCTATTAGAAACCTCTACTTTTCCACTCGTTTGTGGATGGTAAGGAGTTGCTATTCTATGGTCAACACCGTATCGTTTAAGCAATTTCCCGAATTTAAAATTCTTAAAATGAGATCCCCCATCACTTATGATAGTTCGGGGGACTCTGAATCTCGAGAAAATATTACATAGAATGAAATTGCAAACGACTGTATGATCATTTGTCCTAGTGGCTAATGCCTCGACCCATTTAGACACATAATCAACGGCCACTAGGATATACAGATTAACCTGTGAATTAGGAAACGGGCCCATGAAATCGATCCCCCAAACATCAAAAATATCAAGAACAAGGATCGGGTTCAAGGGCATCTCGTCCCTCTTAGAAATACTCCCGAGTTGTTGACACTTTAAACATTGTGTCGCAAACTCGTGAGCATCCTTAAACAACGATGGCCAAAAGAAACCACTCGTTAAAAATTTTCGAGCAGTTTTCTGGCCACTAAAATGACCACCACACGCAGACGAATGTGCGTGTTCCAACACCGCTCTGACATCCTCCTCGGGTATGCATCGTCTGATCATCTGATCAGCACCGATTTTAAACAAATTTGGATCGTCCCAAATGTACTGTTTAGCTTGGGACATCAACTGTTTCTTCTTTCTCCTCGGCCAATGCTCTGGTAAATCACCTGCAACTTTAAAATTAACAATATGAGCAAACCAGGGATTTTGTGAAACTGCCAGAATATGCTCATCCGGGAAGGACTCGTTAATGGGCCCATCTGTGTCCTCATTTTCCACCATAATTCGGGACAAGTGATCTGCAACAAAATTTTCACTCCCTTTCTTGTCCCGAATCTCCATATCAAATTCCTGCAACAGCAAAACCCATCTGATAAGCCTCGGTTTTGCATCCTTTTTGTCCATGAGGTACCTGACAGCAGAATGGTCAGAATATATAATAACTTTACTACCCCAAATATAAGACCGGAATTTATCTAGAGCATATACTACTGCTAGTAACTCCTTCTCGGTTGTGGTATATTTCAATTGAGCATCCGAGAGGGCTTTACTTGCATAGTATATAGCAACGGGTTTCTTGTCAACCCGTTGACCCAAAACAGCCCCGACCGCATAATCACTTGCATCACACATTATTTCAAAAGGTAAACTCCAATCGGGTGATTGCAAGATCGGGGCTTCAACTAATTTCAATTTTAAAATGTCAAATGCCTTAACACATTCATTGTTAAAATCAAACGGGGAATCCTTAAGCTACAAATTACATAAGGGTTTGGTAATATCACTAAAACCCTTAATAAACCGTCTATAAAACCCGACATGCCCCAGAAATGATCTAATGCCTTTGACATTGGTGGGATGAGATAGAGTAGAAATGACTTTGGACCTTAGCCCGGTCCACCACGATCCCACGACTTGAAACAACATGGCCCAACACAATTCCCTCTTGGACCATAAAATGGCTCTTTTCCCAACTAAGAACCAGGTTCGTTTCGACACATCTTTTCAAAACTCTTTCGAGTTGGTTTAAACATGACTCGAAATATGTGCCGAAAATCAAAAAATCATCAATGAAATTTTCCAAAGACTCCCCCACCATATCTAAAAAGATACTCATCATAGACCTCTGAAAGGTGGCGGGGGCGTTACATAACCCGAATGGCATTCGCCTAAATGCGAATGTACCATACGGGCACGTAAACGTGGTCTTCTCTTGATCCTGAGGATGAATAGCTATCTGGTTATACCCGGAATACCCTTCTAGAAAACAATAAAATTTTTGGCCAGATAGCTTTTCAACAATTTGATCAATAAACGGAAGCGGAAAGTGATCTTTCGATGTTGTCGCGTTTAGTTTACGATATTCAATACAAATGCGCCACCCGGTTACCGGCCGGGTGGCGACCTCGTTACTTGAGTCGTCCTGGACGACTTTGATGCCCGCATTTTTCAGTACTGTCTGTGTCGGGCTCACCCACGTGCTGTCTGAGATAGCAAAAATAATCCCAGCATCCAACCATTTCAGCACTTCCCTCATGTTTGGGTTCAACCTCCGCTAAGCATCGTGTGCGGGTTTTACAGCCGGATCTGTTAAAATTTTGTGCATCACAATTGAGGGACTGATTCCTTTCAAATCCGCTATCGTCCACCCGATTGCTTCCTTATGCTCAACCAGCACCGCCATCAAAGCATTTTCCTGTTCAACAGATAAATTAGAAGCTATAATAACAGGCAATGTATTATTCTTACCAAGAAAAACATATTTTAAATGCTTTGGGAGCTCTTTCAGCTCGAATTTCGGTGCTTCCAACATTGACGGTTTTAACCTGGTATCAATCTTCTCGGGAAGCGGTTTCACCTGATGTGACCATGGTGGACGGTCTCCTCGCACAACTGCGATCTCCATTTGTTTTTCTTCCTCTTCCAGCAACTTGTCTGTTTCCACCTGTAACCTGTCAAACAAAAAACACGTCTCCGCTGTGCCATCCGAACAAAGCAGAGGTGTACTCATTTACTTTTTTGAAATCATGGAACCTGAGATTGTTACATTCATCTCTAGCAGTGGGAAGTAGAACTTCCCTTTTTGATGATCAAATCTGCTTTTTAAATCTTCCCACAAAATGCATGGATCTTCACAATTTGAATACTTTAATTGTAACATCTCATCAATGTGTTTATGGAGGAAGACATCGGCTTTTGCCTTGTCTTGATCCTCGCAATTATTTCCTTCTGTTATCGTGTTCAAAACACCCATTGATTTGAGATGTCGTTTAACATGTGCCGTCCATGACATATAATTATCTCCGGTGATATTAAGAGCCGGAAATTCAAGTTTTGCGATGTTTGCCATTTTATTACTAAACACAAATAAGATAAATATTAGAATTACATACTTATTAAAATTGAAAGAAAATACAAAGGTAGATCTATAAATAGATAAAGAAAAAAGAAAAGATTAAACTCTCTAGGTGGGAAATTACAAATTAAGAACAATAAGATTATCAATATTATGGTAGTTAACATTAAAACTGGATGAATCATCTTTCCAAATATTATCTTGAGTATTCCCGAGAAGAAAATTTTTTGTATTTGTGAAAGATTTGAGATTGATAATTAGTTATTTATAGTTGAAAAATTATAACCATTTTACAACGGCTATATTACCGTTTGTATGTGTGTGTGTATATATATAATATTAATTATTTTAATGTAAGATATTAAATAACGTTTATTTCATAAAATATATAATTAGTATGCACAATAATAAGAATAAAATTGTTAGTGTAAATAAATAGAACTTCTAAATGAAATATTAGTGTGCATATAAAAGTTAGAATAGTTATTAAATTTTAATAACAATGTTTATACACATTATTGCTATTACTTAGTATATGTATATGCATATATATATTTCCAATGTACATAATTAAAGAAGTGTTTATGATGCTTATGTGAATACCTTTGTGCCTATTACCTTTCTTGATTAGGATATAAACGGCTCGTGCTGATAACGTGTTATGATATTAGCCTTAATTATAACAAGATTATTAGAGTAATATGTGAAGTTGTAGTTAACAAGAAACAAGGGAGTGTGAGAATATGAACTTCCTGGATGCATTTACTCGTTCTAGATACATGGTATTTATAATATCAAAACACTATTTAGAAGCACTATTTAGGGGGACAAGATCATTGGTTTGACAAATGAAAAAGGTGATATTCAAAACGTCGGTGGTTCACAACAAAGAGTATTTTTTTCGAAAGAGGATTCAAAGAGTATGATGGTGCTCTAAGATTCTCATTGGGCCAAGTGGCAATACCTTGATGGGTCACGACAATTTGTTTTTTCCCCTTTTGTTTTAGTTCACCGTAACAAATGTAATCGAAACCAGCTAAATTCACGCAGACTCACTGTCTCAACGTTCGGGACCGATAACGCTCGGATTTTACCAACACTCGAACTATACCGACCGACAGCACCCCATTAGTTCATGATTAAAACAACATAATCGGTTGTTTGATTCAGGTTATAACCATGTTTATGCTACTATGTATATAAAATCTTAGTGTAATGGCTTTTTCATCTTAGTTTTACGACCATTACTAGTTCGGTTAATCAGCTTATAATCATGATGCTATGTTTATCTTGATTAATCCGAAACAAGAATAACCCAACCCGATCTAACTCAATGACCATGACCCGTAACCCAATCAATCCATATTACATTGGGTCAATTTGCAGGTTGATTTTCATCAAATTAAAACCCAAACAGCCCGAAATCTGAAAAACTTACTCGAATAACATCCCCCACAAACTTCTTTGGTTGAGCTCCGCAGTGGTGGAGTATGACCGGACAACGTTCAACATATCGTAAAAAAAATAATAATAAACGAAAGAATATTTCAATTTAAATAACTTTTTTTTGTTATAATGATTACATCGTAAGATTTTGTTTTAACTGTATTTTTAAAGTACATTTTAATTAAATTATTATCATACTTAAGTGTTTCGAAAATTAAAAACTTCAAATCAGCCACAACAATACAAAAAAAATAATAATAATGAATACTTTTTCATCAAATCACGTGAAAAAAAATCTTTTATTACTCATTTTTTCTTACAAAAGTTGTTATAAATATTTTACATTAAATCATAAGAATATGCTTTGTCATGTGAAACATATTTACTATAACGATTTAATTCATGGGAAAGAACATACCGAATATGCATTTTTAAAATGTACATATACGCTACACATGATATGCTTTGCAATGCTGTTTCTTCTTCTTTTTTTTTAAAGTTAAAATGTTTCTATTTATTTCACAAAGTATTCAATTACAATAGAGAGACGGATAAGGTTGATAAATAAAAATAACGAGACTATGATATTAAAGTGAATTATCGAGCTAGTAGCAAATATTTACTTAAAAAGCGAATCCCACATATATAATTAATTTTTTTCTCATTCATTGTCGAATAAATGATAACTAAGTTTAAGAGTTAATCATACGAAAAATATAATAAACTAATTTATAAGTTGATCATACAAATGGTTCTTGCAATACATTTACATTGTAGTTTTAACTCCAAATTTGTGTAACTTTTTTTTAGAACCGCAAAGCAAACGTGACTCCTGAAGAGACTAGGTCGAACTGAGCCCAAGCAGAGCCCAAGAAGTCCATCCCAACCCAACAGCAGCCCAAGTACCTCAGGCAAGGTCCAAGGTCAACTATCGATCTGTCCTTGTTGATATGAGTATCATAGAGATGAGGCGGACAGAATCTTGGAGGGAAAAGAGTGTCCAGTCTTGGAGGGAAAAGAGTGTCCAGTCTTGGAGGGAAAAGAGTGTCCAGTGGATAATAGCCAGTCCCCTGCCTGGGTCAGAGGGACCAACGGTCAATAGAGAGAATTCAAGGAGTAACAGTCTGGAAGGGAGATTCCCCTAGACCATTATATATGTACATTTTCTCTTTGTAAAAAAGAACAACAAAAAATAATAGAACTCTCTTTTACTCTATCTTGTTCCGGGAATCTCACTGAAATTAACTCAGGGGAACCTCATACATGCACACACATAACACTCAAACACACATAACACCCATTCTTCTCTAGAACAACACACGAACCCTCACATGATCATTCACGATTCAATTAGGGTTCCAACATTGGTGCCATCCGTGGGACCTTCTTGATTGAAGGTCTCACCAAAATCTTGGAAGAATGGATGATCAAAGCCTGAAGGGAATGTCACTACCGTTTCCTTCCGGCTCAAGCTACGTCCGCCACCAAATACACCGTTGTTGTCGTTATCTAGCCGGAAAAAGGTCATTGGCGTTGTCCGTCCACTGTTTCGGTAAACAAGTACCAACCTCGTTCAAGCTTTCTCCGACGTTTTTCAGTCGTCGGAACCTTTTTCCGTGGCCGGCGCTTTTCCGTTGCCGGAACCTTTTTCCGTGGCCGAAGTTTTTCCGTTGCCGGAATCTTTTGTGAGTTTTCGGAATATTCCGTGAAGTCAAGAGTCTTGAATATTCCCCGGCGTGCCTTGAAAAGTCGGACATGATGATTGCCTTCAACCGACAAGACACATACCCATCTTCTTTTGTTGGGTTCAACTATGCTTTCGTCGCCGGACTTTTGAATATGATGTAGACGTCGCCGGCTGCCGGAGCTAATAACGGCTGATATAGTCCAACCTGGTTGTAATTAATAGACATTCTTTAATAAAACAATGGTTGCTGGACCTGTTGCCTTGTCGGAGTCCCGTGAATCGGTTTAATGAGGCAAATTTGAAGGATGTGAGGCTTACGTTTGACCTCTAAAGATGGGATGAAGGTTTCATGAATGCTCGTAGGCATATCTTGGTGAGTCGTAGTTGGTTTTTTGCAGTTAAGTTTTCGGGATAGAAAGGGGGGTCAAAAGGGTCAACGACCCTATATGGATAAACACATAAAAGGTATCATTAAACATTTATCTATTTAACTATGTTTTCTGTTCTTATACCAAAGAATGAGGAAGAACAATATCTAGGTGAATATAGGGTCAAAGGGTTTAACCTTAGTGATAAAAAAAGCAAATTTTCTTTTAGATTATCAATAATACTTAAAATCTAGAGGATCGGGTATCACAGTGTTTTGTTATAAAGAAAAAACATAAAATAAACTCAAAGTTTCATAAATAGGTGCACTGTATCCCACCTACTATATATATAAAAAATGTGGGTTGATAGGAAGCCATTTTTAAAAAGTGACAGGAGATAATGGAAATTTCTTTTTAAGAGTTGATTCGTCTTTTGGGTAAACATTTACTCAATTTATGCATTATGTAAACATTACTTGTACTTTATACATTATAAAAGTTTGGAAAGTGAGCTCCTCCCAGGGGTGTACGGGACTGTTACTTTAATATGAAGACCCTTCAGAATGAAATCACGTACAAAACAACCCAAAACTAAACAAGCCCCAAAACAACCTTTCCAGAACGAGGTCTTTTACAATGAAACCCCCTTACAATATAATTCCTTTAGAAATAGGTCCCTTACTAAACCACTTTTTCAGAAGGTCCCTTACTCTCCAGAACAAACTCATTTATCGAATAATTCCTCCAGAAAAGGGTTTCTTACTAGACCATCTCCCCAAGATAAAGCCCCTTACTGAACAATTGCCCCAAAACAAAGCCCCCGAGCCCTTTGCCAGGGGTGTCTTGGGACATTTACTTTAATATGAAAGCCCATCTTGTGATTCAGACCTGACCCCCGTGTAATATAATTCCTTTAGACAAAGTCCCTTACCAAACAATCCTTCTTACCAAAACCCCTTCCAAGATAAGAAAGTCACAACTGAGCTTCCCTCCAAGGGGGAAACCTCATTTCAAAACAATCTGTATATAATGAGGCTCCTCCCAAAACAATCCCTTCATTACAAACACTCCTCCCATACAATCCCTACTGAAGCCCCTTGCCATATTACAAGAATCTTTTTCATTTTCAAAGAAGAAGACTTCCTTTCCAAGGGAGGAGATATTTAAAAATTTTCTCTAGAAAAGAAAGTATCATTTGGGAAGGGGTTCCCTGCAAAGGAAAGCAACCTCTTCCAGATTTTTCTTCTCAAGAAGAGTAATCACTTTCCAGTTAAGGAAGTATTTGAAAAGTTTTTCCCCACATGGAAGGAGAGCATTCTACAACAACATCTCTCAAATGGCAAGATTTTCCTCCAATGAAAATTAATCCCCTTCCATTGGATGAGGTATTCGAGAAACCCCTCATGTGAGGAAAGAGAGCATTCTACAACAGCTTTTTGCATTACAAGAATTTTATTTGAAGGAAATAATCCCCCTCCAAGGGATGGAATGTCTGAAGGGGACGACATATGTGAAAGGTCAATTCCATTCAGAAGGAACCCTCCCTCCTACACCAACATGGAGCAGGGGACTAATTTGACATTTTGTCATTGTGTCGTGGGTCTTCGTCATTGAAGTTTATTTAATACGACAAGAGGGACCCGTTCATCAGCTTCTATGCATGAAGACGTCTCTCATAAAGAGATCACCATTTTAGAGAGACTTCCAAGGAAAAATAATTCCCTTCCAATGAATGAGAAGAAGAGTTCCCTTCTAAAGAGTTACAAAGTAGCTATGAAAGGAAAGAAGCCTCATGTGGTAACACTTCACATTCAAAAATTTTCCATGGAGAAGAAACTTTCATATCCCTATTATCTTTTATAAGAAGGGAATGGGCCCCTACCAGTAGCCCCTTCCATCATCTTCATGTGTAAGACTTCTAATAGGTATTAAAACTAATTATGCTTTTTATATTTATGATTAACAAATATAATGGGTCGACCGTACTTATAATTCTCCCAGATGGGATAAAGCCCTCTAAAGGAGGCACATACTTATAATTCCCCCATATGGGATAAAGCCCTCTAAGGAGGCACCATACTTATAATTCCCCCAGATGTGATAAAGCCCTCTAAAGGAGGCACCATACTTATAATTCCCCAGATGGGATAAAGCCCTCTAAAAGAGGCATCATACTTATAATTACCCTAGACGGGATAAAGCCCTCTAAAAGAGGCACCATACTTATAATTCCCCTAGATGGGATAAAGCCCTCTTTAAAAGGCACATCACTTGTAATTTCCCGTTAATGGGAAAATGACATCAATGCTCCTTCACAAGTGTGAAAGGAAGGCCCGGCTGAGGGGCTTGGATCCATATACAAAATTAACCTAATTCATTAGGTTCAATACTTATAATTACCCCCGTGAAAAATAGCCCCATCCATGAGGCTCAATAATCATAATTTCCCAGGGGAAAATAGCCCCTTCTAAGACTCTTAGAACTTGTATTACCCCCAAGTGAGATATGGCCCCTTGTATGAGGCTCACAACTTATATATTTCCCATCAAATGGGACACCATACATATACGCCCCCCTAAGGGGGAAAGACAATCGAATCTTCTTCACAACGAGTGAAAGGAAAGCCCGACTACAAATTGATAGCTAACCTACTACATCCACCTCACAAGTTGGAAACCTTATAATCCATCCGCATACAGATTGAAAACATCATGATACATCCGGGAGCAAGAGGAGAAATATATAGAAATAATTCAAATCATCATGATTATTGTCGGTGGTTTGATACATTTTCATCATATATTATCGCATTGGAAATTGTTTGTGTCTTCGTTGTATGTCCACTACTAGTAAAGCAAGAATAACAAGATCATTATTAGAGTCTGTTATGGGCTGCTAACAACTTTGGGAGGGTGGCTCAACAAGAAGAAAGAGATTACATACTACCCAAGAGAGAAAACTTAACCTTTTCTTGGTTATGTCAAAGAAACTCAGTTCCAAAGTCCCTTATCCCAATCATAAATAATTAGCATAAGGGACTGGGGGACTTGAAGAGATAATTACAGAACTGGGCCCATTGTGTGGGGACGAGCGCATAATGCTTGGTCTTTATTTCACCCCATGACTTCGCCATCTCAACCTTACTGGGTCCAAATTTGATGAATCAAAATGGAATCAACCCATGGTGTTTATGGTTTACTCATCCTTTATTATATAGAAGAGGGGTTGTGTATTTATGTCATGGTAGATTTAAACTACCAAGAGAACTGGGTCAGGCTCATGTAAACTAAATATCATCTACCTCAGCCATGTACCGAAAAAAGATCTCGTCCGAAACTAGCCTAATGAATGAGTCTAGAAGGGAGGAACCTATCCCGTATGTTATGATAAAGGGGAGCTGGAACTACATTAGTCTTTTGTCCTTATCATAAAAAATAAGGACTAGGGGGACTTGTAAAGCCTCCTATGAAAATGGGTCTCAGTCCCATGATTGGGACCAAGTCAAGAAAGCCCAGGAGAAACCAAGATGCATGGAGAGTACCAACTACTCCAACCAAACATCCTACTAGACAGATAAGGAGACATGAAATGTAAATTTGAAAGTGGGAAAACGAAGCCAACAGTTAAGAGAAATGCGGACGATCCGAAAGGTATCATGATAAATGGAGGGAAGTATGAGAAGCTTTTTCAAAATATCGTCGGCTCAGGCGTGGGCCAGTAATGGGCTGAAGAGGTTACTTTAGAAATGGGTTCTCCGAATGATAAGAGTAATATGCCCAGTGGCAAAAACGGGCCCAGGTTAAGTATGGCTAAAGTAAGAGAGCCCAAAAGAGAGTATTTAAAAGATCTCTCAAAGTAACTAAACAAAATCAAAGGTTCTAGGGGGGTTAAGGTCTTATCCAATTGATCTAAACAACTTGGTAGTATCAACCTAAAAGAAATGGTTAGAACAACACATGTCCCAGGCCATGTTGTTGGAATAGACGAGGCAAAGTCAAAGAGAGCAATTGTTCCGAAAGAAAGCTCCTAGGTCAAGAATCAACATCCAATTGAAGTTTAGGGTGGATCACGCAAGAGGTCATAACAAAGGTAGAATAGAGACTTGTTGTAAGTCCATTATACTTGCCATAAATAATGAGCACAACAGACCGGGGAGACTTGAAGAGCCTACCTCGGGTTTGGGCTTCTAAGGCGGCCCAAATGGATGGAGGTTAACATAAGACCAGTAAGGAAAGCCCACGGGACCCAACAAAAAGAAAAAAAGGAGAAGGAAGGCGTACTTGAAATAAGTCTATTACCATTGTCATAAATAACAACAATAATTGACTGGGGGACTTGAAGAGACTAGGTCGAACTGAGCCCAAGCAGAGCCCAAGAAGTCCAGCCCAACCCAACAGCAGCCCAAGTACCTCAGGCAAGGTCCAAGGTCAACTATCGATCTGTCCTTGTTGATATGAGTATCATAGAGATGAGGTGGACAGAATCTTGGAGGGAAAAGAGTGTCCAGTCTTGGAGAGAAAAGAGTGTCCATTATTGGAGGGAAAAGAGTGTCCAATCTTGGAGGGAAAAGAGTGTCCAGTGGATAATAGCCAGTCCCCTGCCTGGGCCAGAGGGACCAGCGGTCAATAGAGAGAACTCAAGGAGTAACGATCTGGAAGGGCGATTCCCCTAGACCATTATATATGTACATTTTCTCTTTGTAAAAAAGAACAACAAAAAATAATAGAACTCACTTTTACTCTATCTTGTTCCGGGAATCTCACTGAAATTAACTCAGGGGAACCTCATACATGCACACACATAACACTCAAACACACATAACACCCATTCTTCTCTAGAACAACACACGAACCCTCACATGATCATTCACGATTCAATTAGGGTTCCAACAACTTCTAAATATTAAAACATTTTTTTACAATAAATAGATTGATACATAACCCCATTTATCATAAAATTTTGGTTAAGTCCTCCATGAAAAAAGACCATGCTCTGTCAATGTCTAACCCTTTTGAAAGACAAAAACTTATTTAACATATTGATATCGCTAGGAAAATGGTGTTTCGATATAAAATCGTATAGCTAACTCCACATTTGAATGTGAATAAGCTATAGGTATCATAAATATAAAGTCCACCCATATATTTATTTCATTAAAAATGATTTTACATCGATACAAAAGGTAACCGGACAACAAGTTGCACCGCTCGCCGTTTTTAAATAGCAAAACTAAGACTAAGTGTAGTGGCCAACGTTTTGGTGAAAACGCGGGGGGTACACCGCCCCCCCACCCCTGCGTTATGTTGATTTTTTTGTGCGTTGTATCTAAAACGCGGAGAATGGCACGCAGATCCAAAAAAAAGACGTTGGTTTTGGAGCCGTTGGTCTTGGAGCCGTTGGGCTTTTTAAAAAAAATTATATTAATTATATTTATACTATATAAACAAACCAAACTCATATTTTTAACACATTCCTTCCAATCTATACCAATTTACACAAATATTTATATCTTTTACACTAATATTTCTACCATCATGTTTCCAAACAACAACCAAAATATTCTCGGTTTCGGTCAATATGTCCATCAACCCAACCAAAATCCACAACCGAACCAATCTACTGCCCCGACGCCAACCGTACCCGTCCCGCAAATGTATAACCCACAAATGGTCGCGTACATTGCATATCTACAAAACGGTAGGCCGGAGACACAACCCGTCCCGGAGACCGTAGGCGTACGAGCCAACGCGGACGTTCCTCTAACACAGAGAACATAAAGACTAGGATTAGATGCTTAACACACGCAAGTCGGGCTCTCTTTTCCCTTTTTTTCAAAAAGAAGCCCCGCCCAACAAGGGGCCCCTCTCTGATAAGGAAGAAAACGAAAGAATATCAATTTTATGACAAATCCGGTCCGATGGCTGTTCTCCACTAACCACAAGGATATAGGGACTCTATATTTCATCTTTGGTGCCATTGCTGGAGTGATGGGCACATGCTTCTCAGTACTGATTCGTATGGAATTAGCACGACCCGGCGATCAAATTCTTGGTGGGAATCATCAACTTTATAATGTTTTAATAACGGCTCACGCTTTTTTAATGATCTTTTTATGGTTATGCCGGCGATGATAGGTGGATCTGGTAATTGGTCTGTTCCGATTCTGATAGGTGCGCCTGACATGGAATTTCCATGATTAAATAATATTTCATTCTGGTTGTTGCCACCAAGTCTCTTGCTCCTATTAAGCCCAGCCTTAGTAGAAGTGGGTAGTGGCACTGGGTGGACGGTCTATCCGCCCTTAAGTGGTATTACCAGCCATTCTGGAGGAGCAGTTGATTCAGCAATTTCTAGTCCTCATCTATCCATTGTTGTTCTTTTGACGATGAACCACTCCGGTACAACAAGCTAAAGTGACCTCTACGCTTAAAACACGCAAAGAAGCCCGCCGGCGAACCTCGGGTTAGAAAGACGGTGATCCAGTGGAGTCCCGACGAGTGCGTACTATGTGCTCCTGCTTGGTGCCAGATATCGGAAGATGCCAAATGCGGTAGGTTTTTAAAATGCATATATATTTTTTTAAATTTCTTATAACAAACATTAAAATTGTAATGTTTTATTTTTTTAGCGAACTATAAAAAAACGGGGGTATTTTGGCACAAAATTATAGAGAGGTTTCACAACCTTGGCGGGGACTCGCGTCGAGAAAAAGATTCGTTACTGTCGAAATGGGGCGACATAAACACCAAATGCATGGCTTTCCATACGGTTTTCTCACGGATGAATCGAACTAGGAGTAGCGGTGTCTCGGACGCGGAAGTCATGAATAACGCGTTGGTTGAGTTTCAACATAAGGTCGGCGGGACCTTCAACTACTTTGGCATTTGGAAAGACCTATTGAGGTTTCACCCAAAATGGGGCTTGGTGTTGGATGCCGAAGCCGAAGCCGACGGTGGCCCGAGTAAAAAAAAGTCTAAAACATCGTCTTCGGTTGATCCAGACATGCCCCGTTCCGACGCTCGAAACTTCAACTTAAGCGATAATGACCCGTGAATACTACCGACATGCCTCGGCTGGTGGGTAGAAGAACCAAAGGCAAACGAAAGGGGAAAGGGGCCGGTTCGTCGTCGGCAACGGGTTCGAATCCCGAATTGGAAAGCAAATTCCAATTAATGAACTCTCGACTCCAAGATTTACACCAACTTGGAACCCAACGACTTCAAGTAAATTTTGACGCCGTCGACCTACTTCGAAGGAATGAGATGGACAAAGACATCGAGATTTTATCAAACGAGCTATCCGAAGACGACCCGATAGTCCAATCTCTAAAAGCCACTCGACGAGCGAAAATTTTAGAAAAATATAAATGAGTTTTAGTTTTATTAGTATTATTTATCTTTTTTTTATTTTAATTTTTGATGTATTTTTTTTTAATTTAGTTTAATGTATTTTTTATTTGGAAGTTTAATGTAATTTTTAATTTTATGTTAATTTATTTAAATGATTTAGTATTTAAAAAACAAATAAAATTAATAATGACTGGGCGCCACGTGACGCATAATGCCTGGGGGTGGAGAGTTATGACTACAGCCTGTTTTTGTACAAAACCATACTCTGACTGGGCGCCACGTGGGCGCATAACCCCTGTTAGTGGAGCTTTATGATTACACATGGTCTAATGTTTAAAATTAACAATAAATTGTGGGGTCATAACATTATTATTCATGACCCTTTTGATACGATTAAATAGCACTACAGCCTTAGGCTATAGAAAACACAATATCATATGTGTAGGTATAAACGCATGTTGATTGTCAAGACATGTAAGCAATTTTTAATACAACCTAACCTGCCGTAAAACATACTATCCAAGCCAAAAAGAAAAAAAAAACTCTTATCATATCTACACATCCATATATGATATTTATTATATATGGACTAAATTTATTACACACAAACCGTTTTCGTTTAAACTAAAAAAGTATATTCATATATTAAATGTAAATCTTCTATGCATTTAATTCAGAATTTTATTATGTTCATAAAATTAACTATAGTATATTGCCTTCGTCCCATTTTATTATTCTTATTATAACCTTATATTTGTATAACATTTTAATAAAGAATGAATATTGATGAGGTAGGTTCCAGCAGAGCCCAGTTGGACCCGCAAGACTCACCTTGAAGAGGGACGTCTGCGCAAAGACCAACTGGTTCCGCAGGACCCACCATGCTCAGAGAGATGAAGACCTTACGCGCAGTACGCAAGCTGTTCCCGCAGGAAAAGCCTCCCAATGGTGAAGTACCCCGCCTGTTCCCGCAGCTGCGGATACAAGCCATCAGGGAAGGCTACCCGCACTAATAGCAAGGCTACACGCACAAGGCACAACTCTCAATAATTCAGTAATGTCACCTGAAGAAGGAATGAGCAAGGCGGGAATACTCCCGCCCAAATGAGCCAGTCCGTACGCTTCTGGAGGATCTTTTGTACTATACCTGCCAAGGTATGGACAAAATAGACAAGATCTGACCAAAGCAGCCCATGAACCAATCACAGGGTGACAGCTCACTGACAACAGTACGACGAGCAGCACGCTCTAGTACTTAATGTCACTATCAGCCGCTGCCTACTCACCAACCCTCATCGTGGCACGTACATAGCCTGCAGTTGGTGGAAAAGGAATAGTACACAGCCGGCCATGTCACTATCAGCCGCTGCCTACCCACCAACCACCAGCATGGCACGTGCGTAGCCCACAGTTGGTAGAAAAGGAATATTATAGATCTGGCTGTACCTGCTTGGAAACCTACCTTCGACTATAAATACTCCAACACCTTGGAACGGTATCATATCATCTTATCTTATACGATCTTATACCATCACATATCTTATCTGCTCTAGCTATTTCTCTTAATATACATTTATATTCAGAACAATCTAGTCTGATTCTCACGCCGGAGGGTGGTCACAATGAGGTACCCCCCCCCCCCTTCTCAGTGACGAGCTCACGGTGTCTGTTTTGCAGGTCATCAGAAGAATAACCATCTTTGCCGGACCTAACCCTCGTGGGAAACATCTATTTGACCCTAAGATTATCCGTAATCTGCTGGGGTCACTTAGTGTTTCTTCATTGGCGCCATCCGTGCATAAAAGCTAGAACTAATTCTCAGTTTTTTCAAAACCTCTGGAAAGATGGTTAAGGTTACTCCGGTGCCAAGGCCAACGAGTGACCAAGAAACTCCGGTAACCACAACCCCAGCTACTGGGGGGAACACCGACGAGTACACAATTTTTACGAACACTACCCCGGTTACCCAAGCCGGGGCAAGTGCAGTAAATAATCCTCCCCTGGGATTCACCGATACCCAGTTGTAGAGACAACAGACGAGGCTCCCCCGCCAAACACTTGATCAAGTTAAAGCGTGGGCGGAAGCACGTCAGAAGGAATTCCAAGCTGAGTTGGATGAACGCTTACGTTCACTCCAACAGGCTGACGAATTCGGAAGCACTCGACAACAGCTCAACATGAGTAACGAGTGCGAGTATGATAAAGATTGGGAAGAATCTGACAGTGACGCAAACCCGCGCCATTGGGCGAAAGGAAAGCGTAAACAAGCAGATTTCCACAGAAGAAATTTTGGAGAAACCTTTAAACCAAAAAACGCGGGTGGAAACCCACGTGACTTCTCTAAAACCTTCAGACCAACTGTTGCAAATGCGGGAACGTCCAAATTTGCAAGGGACATTGCGGAAGCAATTGCTCCGAAAAGTGCCAAACAAATGTCCAACATAGGCACATATGATGGTATATCTGACCCAGACGATCATTTGAACAGATTCATAGCGGGGGCAACCGTCAGCAATTGGACGGAACCCACGTGGTGTTACATGTTCCAAATGACGCTTATTGGGGCAGCCAGAGCGTGGTTCGACCGTCTACCGGTCCATCACATCTACGATTGGGCAGATTTCCAGCAGAAGTTCAGCCAACACTTCAGTCAACAAAGAAAGTATACTGAAGAGCAATGGACGATCCTCAACTGCATCCAAGATGTGACAATCGTCAATTTCAGGTTAACTCCGTTAACTCAACTCCGTCAATTCAAACTTAAGATCACTGAATCTATAACGCACACCTCATTACATTTAAACTAGGGTTTAAATGACGCTTAACACTTACTACATGTGTAGTCTTTCGGGAATTGCACCGAAACGCAAACGAGTTGACGCAAATGATTGGTGAATAAACGAAAAACGTCAAAACAGTAATTATGTGATAATTATGTGTTAGACTTATGTGTTGTGTGATAACATCGTTATAAACGTTAACTCAATGTACTAGAACTAGTTAGTTAAGCTAGAAAAGCAACAATTGAAAGTTGAGGGACTTGAGTGTAACATATTATTATTATTAATAATAATAAACCTAAACCCTAACTCATTCTTTCTCTCCTCCCTCTACCCCGATCGGAACCCCTCTCCCTTGGCTCCCTTGGCTGCCGCCATTCACACACACACATACAACCAAGTTTTCAAGCTTTTGATTGAAGATTAAGGTGCTAGGAAGGTATAAACGACTATCCCTTGTATCCCTTATACTTAATTTCGATGTTTAATGGGTTAATTGAAAACCCTAGGGGCCGATTTATGTGCGTAATGTGTTCATATGATTGTTGTTGATTTGATGATGATTTGATAACTAGAATGGATATTGTTACATGTTAATTGCTTGTGTCTTTGATTTGAGTTCAAACAAAAACCCTAATCATGTATGTAATGTGTAATTGATGTGCATGGAAAGTGATTATGGAGTCTAGAGTGTTATATGAATGAATGATGGTCCATAGATAGTTAATATGTTAAGTTTGGATACAAACAGTTTCTGGACAGATTGTGTTATTGATGTTCAATTGACTGTAACAGGGTGTAAATGTGAAAATTGGTTGAGATTATTGATACTACAGTAAACTAGGTTGAGTCTAGTTTCTAAAGAAAATAAATTTGCAATTTTTGAACGTGTAAAAGTTAACTTTTATGATTTTACAAAAACGTTGTGCAAAGCTGAGTTGTTAGACCTGCTGTTAGGTTGTTTTGTAAATATTATATCTCATGAACTACAAGGAAAAATGGGTTGGTTTCACTTCTGGAAGTTAACTTGTTGAGTTAAGAACCAAACCCAATTGGTCTTGCATTTATTGGATTTTTCGTTTAACGGGAATTTCAAATAACATTCTGTTGCGCATGAATTTGGCTGTTATGAGTTTGCTGTAATGATTTAATTATTGTGAGAAACCTATGTAAAATAAAAATATAATAAAATATGTTCTGGAAACCTAAGATATATATGCTTTTGTGATGATTTTTGGTAAATTAATTGTGATGCTATGATCGGTGGGATAGACTAGTTTTTCAAGTAGAATTCTGTCGTTAAGAAACTAGTTGCTGAATTTTGTGAAAGTTGCATGAAACAACGTGATTGCTAATTTATTATCGTGTTTTGACCAAAATGCCCTTGCGGGGAATAATTGCTAATTGATTGTCATGATTTGACCAAAATGCCCTCGTGGGGAATAATTGCTAGTTAATTGTTATGTGTTGACCAAATTGCCCTTACGGGGAGTAATTGCTAGTGATGTACATTATGAATACATGACACGTAAATAATTGCTCACACATGTAACGTATCACAAATAAACTTGTTAAAGTCACACACGATTCACAAACAAAACACGAAACATGTTGTGTGCATAGGTATTATGTGCCGAGTCTAGAGACTCGATAATAGTTCCGACACTTAGAAAATCTCCTTGTTGTTTTAGAACGCTAGAGAGAGTTTTTCTGTGACGCGCATCTTGGTGAATTATTTTGGGAATACTTCGTAAACAGTGAGTTTCACTTTCCCCTTTTAAACTTTTTAAACGCTTTTCACTTGGGGGAGATAACATACTCCGAAAACGCATTTAAGATTTTGTTAATATAGATTATATATCACTTGTAAAGAGTAAGTGGCAAACGCAATAACTAAAGTCCTTCATTCACATCGAACCATTTAATATTGGATAATAGCGAGTCATTGTTGAGTAGTACTACTGGGTTTGACAAACCCCACCCAACGCTAAACTCGACTGGAGGTCGAGTGGGTGTAATCTTGGCTAAACACATACCATGGTCGGGATTGACCTGGTGGCAAGGCAAATGATAAACAGTCAGCTTCGGTGTCGAACACTTAGTGATACTTGTTTTATAGGCTAGCTACATATATATATATAATTGACATAACACTATCTGGTAACGCAAAACGTTGTAACGCAAAACGTTGTAACGCAAAACGCTTAATGCAAAACGCTGAACGCAAACGCTAAACGCTTTATTTTATATAAACTTGTGAACTCACCAACCTTGTGTTGACACTTTTAGTATGTTATTCTCAGGTAGCCGAGGCGGGCGCGCGGTTTAGGATCATGCATTGCTTGAAACACTTTTAATTATGCAAACTTATTTTAAACTGTTATCATTGGGTTTTAAGTCGTCCTGCGTGACGCAACATTGGTTTCTATGGTTTTTACACTTCCGCATTTAATTACTTGTAAACGTTTTCATGGTTTTGAAACTTTGTTTTATGGTTTGATTATAACTAATGAATCCGATCCTGTTAGTTCACACACTCTGACGGTAAAACTCCGTTAGTGGATCTTGAGGGTGTGACAGATTGGTATCAGAGCCATTGGTTATAGCGAACTAGAAGCTGCATGCATACTAGACTATAACCGCGACGACCCATTAGTTATAATGATACGCACTGCATAGATTTGTGTAGTCTTTGTTATCTTATCTCTTTACCTCTTTCACTCATACGCGCGCGCATACACGGCTTACCTGTAGGAATGTCGACGCCGCCATCATCATCGTCATCTGATCCGATGACTTATGCTCACGGGAAGGAACCGCAGTTACCTACCGCATCGCCACCCCGTGTAGTCCCGGAACTCGAAGCTCCCGCACCGAAGAGGTACCGCTTATCCGGAGGCATGTACGAAAACGAAGTTAGCTGGGATTGGTACCCTAATATGATCAGACGTATGGTCTATCGCGAACAAGTTCCCCCGTTACCTCACCCGAACCACCCTGCTTATCCCAACACCCTACCACCCATAACCGAACCTGTAGAGCGAGTTCTCGCAGCTGTTGTTTCATGCTTGGAGCGTGACGTGGGTTACATGCGCTATACGAGAGCTAACGTTTCCGGACTGTTAAAAGACGGAACCGAGACTAAGGAAGAAATTGCCCGCATGGCAGCGGCAATGAAGGAAATGCAAGAGGCTAGTGATCAACAGATGAAGATTATGAGAAAGATGCAAGCCGAGATGATAGACTTGCAAGAGCAACTCCAAGTAGCAAGGACCCGAACCGAGATAGCTTTAGAGCGTTGCGATGTCTTACAAATGCAAATTGCTCAGAACGCAGCCGAACCTGAGGCAGAGCCTGAGGCCGAGCCTGAGGCAGATCCCGAAGAGGAGCCTGAGGAGGACCCCGAGGAAGATCCCGAGGAGGAACCTGAAGAAAAACCGGAGGAAGAACCGGCTGAGGAGGAGGCACACTCAGAGGTGTCCTCAGACGATGACATCTGAGAATGATAACACCTAGATGTCTGGAAGAAACGCTGGACACGGACGTGGCAACATCAACTTGACTGCAGCAGAACTCCAAACTCTGCTGAACGACCATGCGGCGGCCGCTTTAGCCGCACATGTTCAGAACCAAGCTGGAGGTCCAATTGGAACGTGTACCTTCAAGAATTACCTTGACTGCAAGCCCAGTACGTTTAAGGGCACTGAGGGAGCTATAGGCTTCCTGCGTTGGGCTGAGAAGGCCGAATCGGCGTTTGAGATGTGTAATTGTCCCCCTGCCAGTAGGGTCAAATTCGCTGCTGGAACACTTGAGGATTCTGCCCTCACTTGGTGGAATTCAAACGTGCAGATCCTTGGATTGGAACTGGCTAACGCGATGAACTGGGAGGATTCAAAAACATGATGCGAGAAGAGTATTGTCCGAGAGAGGAGATTGCTAAGTTGGAATCCGAGTTTTGGTCATTGAAGATGGTGGGTTCGGAAATCGAAGCCTACACCACCCGTTCTCACGAGTTAGCGGTGATGTGTCCACGGATGGTAGACCCGCCAAGTAAGAGGATTGAAATGTATATTGATGGGTTAGCACCGCAAATTCAGGGCATGGTGACGTCTTCCAGACCAGCCACGATTCAACAAGCGATTCGGTTAGCTCACAAACTAACGGATCAAGCAGTGACCCAAGGTGCGTTACCACCTAGGGGTTCAACCGCTAAAGCCCGTGACAACCCGAGTAATGACAACAACAGCAACAGCAACCCGAGCAGTGGAAAGAGAAAGTTTGACAACACCAGATCCTCATCCTCGAACCCCCCACAGCAACAACACTACCGTAAGCCCGAATTCACCCGGAGTTTCAACCATCAGGGTCACAACAATAATAACAACGGTGGCGGGCAGGGTTCGAGCGGCTATGCTGGGAAATATCCGAAGTGCAACAGGTGCAACTATCATCAAGCTGGCCCGTGTGACCGTGTCAAGTGTCTGAGATGCGGAAAAATGGGTCACCAGGCAAAGGAATGTAGAGGAGACCTTGCGGCAAAGGGTGCTCCAAAACCACCCATGACAACCAAGGGATGTTTTGAGTGTGGACAAGAGGGACATTTTAAGAAAGACTGCCCCAAGCTGAAACAGAACGACAACAATGGAGGTAATGGAAGTGGCAGTAGTGGTGGAAACAATGGTAAAGGAAGAGCTTTTGTTATTGGGTCGGGTCAAGCCCGCAATGATCCGTACGTGGTGACTGGTAAGTTCCCTGTGAACGATTGTTTTGCTTCTGTATTGTTTGACACTGGAGCTGATAGGAGTTTTGTGTCGAAAGCCTTTAGTCAACTCTTAGACTTAACTCCAACTCCGTTAGATGCTAAGTTTCCTGTTGAATTAGCTGACGGTAAGACTATACTAACGACTCATATACTTGCAGGATGTAAGTTAAAACTGTCAGGTCATGTTTTCGATATTGACCTTATTCCTTTTTCGCTTAGTAGTTTCGATGTCGTGGTCGGCATGGACTGGTTATCCGAGAACCGAGCGGAGATTATATGTCACGACAAGATAGTCCACATTACTACCCCTTCCGGCGAGATCATTTCGATCCGAGGTGAGAGAAGCGGCATGACCACCAGCGTCATTACCCTCATGAAGGCGCATAAGTACCTACGAAAGGGTCATCCGGCAATTTTGGCGCAGATTGTTGAGAAACCCGCGGAGGAGAAGCGAATTGAAGATATACCGATTGTGCGAGATTTTCCGGAAGTTTTCCCAGAGGATTTGCCTGGACTCCCTCCTATACGACAAGTCGAATTCCAAATCGAGTTGACACCCGGTGCAGCACCCATAGCACGAGCCCTGTATCGGCTCGCACCGGCGGAGCTTCAGGAGTTGTCCACTCAGTTGCAGGATTTATTGGATAAAGGTTTTATCCGACCTAGCTCATCACCATGGGGAGCCCCTGTCTTATTTGTCCGAAAGAAAGATGGGACTTTCCGCATGTGCATCGACTACCGGGAGTTGAACAAGGTGACGGTCAAGAACCGTAATCCTTTACCCCGAATTGATGATTTGTTTGACCAGCTTCAAGGATCGAGTTATTACTCGAAGATCGATCTGCGATCTGGTTACCATCAACTAAGATTGCGCGAAGAAGATATTTCAAAGACGGCTTTCAGAACATGGTATGGTCACTATGAGTTTTCGGTTATGTCTTTTGGCCTAACCAACGCACCAGCCGTATTTATGGATCTCATGAATCGAGTATGCAAGGCGTACCTCGACAAGTTTGTGATTGTGTTCATTGACGATATCCTGGTCTACTCCAAGGACAAGGCTGACCATGAGGAACACTTAAGGGTAATTCTGGAATTATTGAAGAAGGAACAACTGTACGCTAAACTCTCGAAATGCGAATTTTGGCTTCGCGAGGTTCACTTTTTAGGACATGTGATCAACGAGAATGGTATCCATGTCGATCCCGGTAAGGTAGAGGCCATCAAAAACTGGGAAGCACCTAAGACTTCGATTGAGGTGCGGCAATTCCTAGGACTGGCCGGCTACTACCGGCGTTTCATCGAAGGATTTTCAAAGATTGCTCAACCCCTCACCGCTTTGACTCACAAAGGCACTAAGTACAATTGGGGTGACGCGCAAGAATCCGCTTTTCAACTGTTGAAAACCAAACTCTGTAGCGCCCCTATTCTAGCCCTCCCCGAGGGAACGGAAAATTTCGAGGTACACTGTGACGCATCAATACAAGGTCTCGGTTGTGTGCTGATGCAACTCGAGAAGGTTATAGCTTATGCCTCTCGACAACTACGGGTTCACGAGAAGAACTACACGACCCATGATTTGGAACTCGGAGCTGTGGTGTTTGCCCTTAAGATATGGAGGCATTACTTGTACGGTACCAAGTTTACCATTTACACCGACCACAAGAGTCTCCAGCATATCTACGATCAGAAGGAGCTGAACATGCGACAGCGTCGTTGGGTCGAGCTGCTTAAGGATTATGATTGTGCCATCAAGTACCACCCTGGCAAGGCCAATGTAGTGGCCGACGCCCTCCGTAGAAAAGAAACAGATAAACCCACACGAGTGCGAGCATTGCAACTCACGATTCATGCAAACTTACCTGACCAGATTCGCGAGGCGCAACTCGAAGCTTTGAAAGATAATAATCTTCCATCGGAACTCATGCGGGGCATGAGCAAGCAACTTGAAACCAAATCAGACGGGGTCCGATATTTTGAGAACCGGATTTGGGTTCCACGACACGGAGAGTTGAGAACTCTAGTGATGGACGAAGCTCACAAGTCCCGATATTCTATCCACCCTGGCTCAGATAAAATGTACCATGACTTAAAGGCACTTTACTGGTGGCCGAACATGAAAGCCGACATTGCCACCTACGTGAGCAAATGCTTGACTTGCGCCCGAGTCAAAATAGAATACCAGAAACCATCTCCGTTAACTCAACTCCTTCAATTCAAACTTAAGATCACTGAATCTATAACGCACACCTCATTACATTTAAACTAGGGTTTAAATGGCGCTTAACACTTACTACATGTGTAGTCTTTCGGGAATTGCACCGAAACGCAAACGAGTTGACGCAAATGATTGGTGAATAAACGAAAAACGTCAAAACAGTAATTATGTGATAATTATGTGTTAGACTTATGTGTTGTGTGATAACATCGTTATAAACGTTAACTCAATGTACTAGAACTAGTTAGTTAAGCTAGAAAAGCAACAATTGAAAGTTGAGGGACTTGAGTGTAACATATTATTATTATTAATAATAATAAACCTAAACCCTAACTCATTCTTTCTCTCCTCCCTCTACCCCGATCGGAACCCCTCTCCCTTGGCTCCCTTGGCTGCCGCCATTCACACACACACATACAACCAAGTTTTCAAGCTTTTGATTGAAGATTAAGGTGCTAGGAAGGTATAAACGACTATCCCTTGTATCCCTTATACTTAATTTCGATGTTAATTGGGTTAATTGAAAACCCTAGGGGCCGATTTATGTGCGTAATGTGTTCATATGATTGTTGTTGATTTGATGATGATTTGATAACTAGAATGGATATTGTTACAAGTTAATTGCTTGTGTCTTTGATTTGAGTTCAAACAAAAACCCTAATCATGTATGTAATGTGTAATTGATGTGCATGGAAAGTGATTATGGAGTCTAGAGTGTTATATGAATGAATGATGGTCCATAGATAGTTAATATGTTAAGTTTGGATGCAAACAGTTTCTGGACAGATTGTGTTATTGATGTTCAATTGACTGTAACAGGGTGTAAATGTGAAAATTGGTTGAGATTATTGATACTACAGTAAACTAGGTTGAGTCTAGTTTCTAAAGAAAATAAATTTGCAATTTTTGAACGTGTAAAAGTTAACTTTTATGATTTTACAAAAACGTTGTGCAAAGCTGAGTTGTTAGACCTGCTGTTAGGTTGTTTTGTAAATATTATATCTCATGAACTACAAGGAAAAATGGGTTGGTTCCACTTCTGGAAGTTAACTTGTTGAGTTAAGAACCAAACCCAATTGGTCTTGCATTTATTGGATTTTTCGTTTAACGGAAATTTCAAATAACATTCTGTTGCGCATGAATTTGACTGTTATGAGTTTGCTGTAATGATTTAATTATTGTGAGAAACCTATGTAAAATAAAAATATAATAAAATATGTTCTGGAAACCTAAGACATATATGCTTTTGTGATGATATTTGGTAAATTAATTGTGATGCTATGATCAGTGGGATAGACTAGTTTTTCAAGTAGAATTCTGTCGTTAAGAAACTAGTTGCTGAATTTTGTGAAAGTTGCATGAAACAACGTGATTGCTAATTTATTATCGTGTTTTGACCAAAATGCCCTTGCGGGGAATAATTGCTAATTGATTGTCATGATTTGACCAAATTGCCCTCGTGGGGAATAATTGCTAGTTAATTGTTATGTGTTGACCAAATTGCCCTTACGGGGAGTAATTGCTAGTGATGTACATTATGAATACATGACACGTAAATAATTGCTCACACATGTAACGTATCACAAATAAACTTGTTAAAGTCACACACGATTCACAAACGAAACACGAAACATGTTATGTGCATAGGTATTATGTGCCGAGTCTAGAGACTCGATAATAGTTCCGACACTTAGAAAATCTCCTTGTTGTTTTAGAACGCTAGAGAGAGTTTTTCTGTGACGCGCATCTTGGTGAATTATTTTGGGAATACTTCGCAAACAGTGAGTTTCACTTTCCCCTTTTAAACTTTTTAAATGCTTTTCACTTGGGGGAGATAACATACTCCGAAAACGCATTTAAAATTTTGTTAATATAGATTATATATCACTTGTAAAGACTAAGTGACAAACTCAAGAACTAAAGTCCTTCATTCACATCGAACCGTTTAATATTGGATAATAGCGAGTCATTGTTGAGTAGTACTACTGGGTTTGATAAACCCCACCCAACGCTAAACTCGACTGGAGGTCGAGTGGGTGTAATCTTGGCTAAACACATACCATGGTCGGGATAGACCTGGTGGCAAGGCAAATGATAAACAGTCAGCTTTGGTGTCGAACACTTAGTGATACTTGTTTTATAGGCTAGCTACCTATAGATATATAATTGACATAACACTATCTGGTAACGCAAAACACTGTAACGCAAAACGCTTAACGCAAAACGCTGAACGCAAACGCTAAACGCTTTATTTTATATAAACTTGTGAACTCACCAACCTTGTGTTGACACTTTTAGTATGTTATTCTCAGGTAGCCGAGGCGGGCGCGCGGTTTAGGATCATGCATTGCTTGAAACACTTTTAATTATGCAAACTTATTTTAAACTGTTATCATTGGGTTTTAAGTCGTCCTGCGTGACGCAACATTGGTTTCTATGGTTTTTACGCTTCCGCATTTAATTACTCGTAACGTTTTCATGGTTTTGAAACTTTGTTTTATGGTTTGATTATAACTAATGAATCCGATCCTGTTAGTTCACACCCTCTGACGGTAAAACTCCGTTAGTGGATCTTGAGGGTGTGACACGAGAGGAAGATGAGTCTTTACTAAACTTCATCACGCGCTTCAATTCAAAGAAGCTAAGTCTGGGCACTATTAGCGAAGATCTTGTTCGCGCTGCTTTCATCCAGGGCGCGGAAGACCCAGAGCTCATCCGCACCTTAACGGGTAAAGATGGCATGCCATCCACGTGGGATGCCATCATGACAGCAGCTAAACGCTTCGCGGAAACGGAAAAGCAACTGGGTAGAGATCTTCCCAAGAGTACAAACCTCTACACTCAAAAAACAAGAGAAAACGTCCTTACCGCCCGACAAAACAAAAAGAGGAAGCTTGGTATTTGGCTGTCAAGGGTAAACTTTGGCACCTCATCCGGCTCGCACCCTCGGTTAGGCTGAAAGGATAACATGCAGTCGTCGAACCGGAACTCCAGATGGTCGCCACTCACCAAAAGCGTCACCGAGATATTTGCCACCGAGAGGCTCCCATGGCCAGAGGCTCCAATAATCCGACAGCGTCCAAACGCTGATCAAAGCAAATCCTGTGACTTCCACAGGACAAAAGGCCACACCACGGAGGAATGCGTAGCCTTGAAGGACGTCGTCGAAGCATTCGTCATAAATGGGAAACTCACTCACCTCGTGGCGTAATGGACGCTAAGCAGGCTAATGGGTGTAGAACCCCAGTTGGGGAAAACATGGATGAAACTGCAGCTTCAATGTTGGAGACTACATACTGCGTAAACAACGAGATTCCGAACCAGGTGCATATCGGCTCGAAAGGCTCGATGACACCCCCATCCCAAAAACATGGAAGGGAGCTCAATTACACAGGCTGCATGTAGATCAATTCCAAACTTGTAAAGAAAAGGCCTAGATCCACTTCTAATGGAAATGATTCTCCAAATCACATTGACGCTGATGGTCTTACATTTATACTTATGATCTGACCACACTGATATGCCGGTATTCACCGCATAAATAAGTGGGGAAGTAAGTCGTTGCGTGTGGAAGGCGGCAAAATCCGCATAAACACAAAACGGCAAAAATTTCTAAGGAAAAGATGAGGAAAACCTTCACGCATGTCAGTTATAGGTGAAGATTGGTCATCCCACTAAATGAAAGTGACGGTCCTACCCGCACAATCATGATAGAGGAAACTGAACACTAACCTATTGACAACCACGCGTCGAAAGGTTAACTTATCCAAAACACTTGGAAAATTGCTAAGTTAAACTAAAGTATGCATGAGCGAATCATATATTGTTTATGAGGCAAAACAAGTGCCAAATTAAACTATAATATGCATGAGCAAGTCATATAACGTTTATAAAGCAAGTCAAAAATATTCAAAGATTCAAAAATAAGAGGGACTATACCCCCTTACTTTGGTAACCAAGAAACCGTAAGACAAGTGCGGGTACAGTGTCAAGGCGAAACCCTTCACATACTTAGCACCTGCAGGGAATTGAAGCCAAGAATACCTTGGAAGTCAAGTAACTATAAGACGAGTGCGGGTACAGTGTCAAGGCGAAACACTTCACATACTTAGCACTTGCATGGAATTAAAACCAAGAAGGATCTTCTGGGCCATGCTTGTGGAAAGGGAAATAACATCCCCGCATAGCGGGAACGTTGAGAACTAGATTGTTTGAAGCTCCAAGATGGAATTGGTTGTTTAACATAATTGATCACTATGTCTAAAACTACCAAAACCTCGTGGAGAATCTACACAAGTGAAACTCAACGCTCCTGACTTGCGAGGAGGTTACACACCTACCCGCATCATACCCAAAGATCAAGCAGAAAAGTCGGGAATTTCTGCACGTGACATTAGGAAAACCGCGGGAAGAATCCCCACAGAAAACCTTAAAACTAAAAACCCTTTTCAAAACCCTTTGCTTAAGTCCAAAAGTTCACCTCACTTATTAACAATTCATGAGAAGAACATTGGACTGGGGGGACTTGAAGAGGTAGGTCCCAGCAGAGCCCAGTTGGACCCGCAAGACTCACCTTGAAGAGGGACGTCTGCGCAAAGACCAATTGGTTCCGCAGGACCCACCATGCTCAGAGAGATGAAGACCTTACGCGCAGTACGCAAGCTGTTCCCGCAGGAAAAGCCTCCCAATGGTGAAGTACCCCGCCTGTTCCCGCAGCTGCGGATACAAGCCATCAGGGAAGGCTACCCGCACTAATAGCAAGGCTACACGCACAAGGCACAACTCTCAATAATTCAGTAATGTCACCTGAAGAAGGAATGAGCAAGGCGGGAATACTCCCGCCCAAATGAGCCAGTCCGTACGCTTCTGGAGGATCTTTTGTACTATACCTGCCAAGGTATGGACAAAATAGACAAGATCTGACCAAAGCAGCCCATGAACCAATCACAAGGTGACAGCTCACTGACAACAGTACGACGAGCAGCACGCTCTAGTACTTAATGTCACTATCAGCCGCTGCCTACTCACCAACCCTCATCGTGGCACGTACATAGCCTGCAGTTGGTGGAAAAGGAATAGTACACAGCCGGCCATGTCACTATCAGCCGCTGCCTACCCACCAACCACCAGCATGGCACGTGCGTAGCCCACAGTTGGTAGAAAAGGAATATTATACAGCTGGCTGTACCTGCTTGGAAACCTACCTTCGGCTATAAATACTCCAACACCTTGGAACGGTATCATATCATCTTATCTTATACGATCTTATACCATCACATATCTTATCTGCTCTAGCTATTTCTCTTAATATACATTTATATTCAGAGCAATCTAGTCTGATTCTCATGCCGGAGGGTGGTCACAAGGAGGTACCCCCCCTTCTCAGTGACGAGCTCACGGTGTCTGTTTTGCAGGTCATCAGAAGAATAACCATCTTTGCCGGACCTAACCCTCGTGGGAAACATCTACTTGACCCTAAGATTATCCGTAATCTGCCGGGGTCACTTAGTGTTTCTTCAAATATCTTTTCAAACATCGTTATTTTTGTTGATCAAAGTCGTTTGAAATACATCGTAAAAAGTACATTATATCAATAAAAAATTTATTTAACAAATCTATTTTAAAACGAATTTTAATATTAACTGTAAATTTTTAGTTAAATCTCACATTGTTTGTTCATTAAAGTGTTTATAGAAACAAGAATGTCCAACCTCATATTATATAACATGTTTTAAAATAGAGCCACCACCCCTCTGCTGTTGCCGATCAACACCACACCACCACATAACCAATAATAGCCGATCATAAAATTTTAAATTAATCACACAAGTAGCGTTTTAAAGGGTAAAAAGACTACAACGCTCTCATGTGCAACGCATATAGGTGATTTAACTAAGAAACGTAATATCTCTTTAGTGTAAAAGACTAAAAGCGATGCACATTGCTGAGTCTTGAATCGCTGACCTCTTTTAGGAGAAAAGAGTTACCACTAAAGTAGAAGGTCGTGGTTATGAGATCATGTATATTAACTAGATAACAATATTTGTCACATTGCGGCGGTGCAACGGCCTGAATTCGTTCAGTCTCATTTAGGTTCGCAATGGTAATGGTAATAAACCCAAACAAGTAAACACACCAAATCGATTGGCGCCACTCATATAACATATAACAAAAAACCCATTATTTGTTTAAATTGTAAAAGACCAATAATTTGTAATAAAACTCTTTATCTTACAAAAATTCGTACTTTATAACTTCATGAAAATTTTTATACACATTGAGTCCGACCATACCCTCTCTTCGTGTTTTTATCCAAGCTTCTTCACTTTTTAAGAGACTTCGTCTCTTTCACCGAACAACCAATCCCATGACTAAAACTTTATATAACTATTTTTAACGGCCAACAAACATATAATGCCTAGGTCTGTACGAGCGACCCAATGGCAAAAGGCCACCGCCATTTGGCCCAACCTAGCCGTACGATGTCCTTAAGCACCTCCAAGTTATATCTAGTTCCGGGAAAAACTCATCCGCCCGAAGGCCCACTGTGGTAAATCCCGTACGTCCTCAGGATCGAATTGGAGATAACAAAGATCCTAGTCTTCCTTCATTGAGTCACTCATGTCGCTCCCAAAATATTGTCAGCAAGGATTGAGCTTGAGTCTCCATTAAGAAACTCATCTTCCTACCTACCGCTACACGTCTACACCACATTGTAGATGGAATACATTTTTAAATGGTGATTAACAAAAAAGATTACTCTATAATTTTATAGTAATCAAATTTTGAAGTTGTCCCAATCAGGTCAATCATAAAATATTTTGTTTCAATAAGGTCACTAAAGTTTTCTTTGTGTTTTAATTCTAGATATTTTATCTGAATAACATGTTATATAGGATTTTTTTTTATATCTAAATAGTTTGTGAAAAAAGTATCTGAAAATTTGCGAAAAAAAAATTTTCTGAAAATTACAAAATTGTTTTTTTTTTATTTCTCAACTTTTACTAATTTTGTCAATTTTTAAAAAAATATTTTGCAATATCAAGCTATTTAAAAATAAAAAAACCTACATAACCTGCTATCTAGATAAAATATCTATGATTAGAATATAATAAAAACTTTAACGATCTAATTAAAATAAAACATTTATGAGTGACCTGATTAAACAATTTTAAAACTTAGTTAATATTTTATAGCATAATCATTTAACTAACACAAAAATATAAAATACTTAGACAGACACGTCACTCTGTTAACATAATAAACAAATGATTATAATATTATTTCCACACAATAATAATAATAATAATAATAATAAATAGCATATATATGCCTATATGGAGTAGGCAAAGAAGCCACACTACAGGTGTCATCTGTTGGAGCCGTATATTGTCTTCACCTTCATCTCTCCTCTGCCGCAACCCCACCCTATCGTTCTTCGTCACTCACTCACTCACTCTCAAAACACACACACACACACACACACATTCAGTGTGTGCATTTTCTCGACTCTAGCTGTCCATTCACGGCGGCCATGGATTCTACTCGAGCTTTTGTCAAGAACGTCAAGCGTGTAGTCGTCAAGGTCTATTATTATTATCATCTTCTTCTTCTTCTAACCATTTCCGATCGATCTGTTTCCTTTATTTATTATTACAGATAACAATAATAATAATAATAATAATAATAATATCTGATCGATTTCCATTTGTTTTTTGATGGATCGTTGATTGGCTACCTGGATTTTCGACTCCGATCATTTATTCATCTCTGATTTTTCGGATCCAGATTTTAACTGATAATTTTTTGATATTTCTTTCTAATTTCATTTTGCTGTGATATTCATAATTGTATATAGATGAATGACACTTGGCAACCTTGCCATGCACATGATAATGACTCTATATCTGCTCCGGATCGGTTTAATTTGCACCCATATCTGAAAACAATATATATATTCCGATTTCCTTTATATGTGGCCACACGATTATCTCTGTACAAGATTATATCATCCACATATTCATTTTTTTAAAGATAAAATGCTTCATATATTTTTTAACTTTATTATTTATTTATTTATTTGTTTATTTACTGCAATTGCATCTCTTGTATGTTTGGGCATATAGTTTGCTCTTAAATAGTATTAAAATGACTAGAATTTGTTTTTATGACTAACAGATCTGCATAAAAGGGAAAAAACTTGATCTATTGAATTATCTACTTAATTAATACCATAATTATTTCGAAAGATATTAAAATTAGAAATGAAATTTTTTATGTATTTTGGAATGGAGAGAACATGAAATAATTATCACTTTGAAGTATGAATACCATGCCTATAGTCTTGTTTGTCCTATTTAATTATCATATATATTGTGACATTGAATATAGAGAGGATGATTGAAGTCAATGTTACTTTTGGGCTTTTGGCTTTTTGGCCTTTTGTCATTTGGGTTTGTTAGGAAATAATTTGTCTTCTAATTTTGCTATTGAGAGTCGATGAATGCGGATGTCTGATTACCAACATGAAATGTGAATTAACTAGTGTGCCAAATATGAGCTTCTGAGATTGATGTAAAGATTTCGTACTGGCGATGCGTGCTTTTTTACTGTCAAAAATAGGTTATTGTTATGTTCTTGAACCAAAGGTTGTTCATTGCATAATGAAGTTAACACAGAAAGCTAGGTTCCTTGCAAGTGAGGATTTGTGGGTTTGATTTTGATTTATTAATCTTAGCTTCATTATTGCAGGTGGGAACAGCCGTGGTCACCCGAGATGATGGAAGGTTAGCTGTTGGTCGGCTTGGTGCTATTTTCGAACAGGTATCTTCGATGGTTTTCACGCAAAGCACATGCTTAAATTTCAAAAATAGTAACATTCCATATTTAGTCAATGTACATATTATAGCATGATTCTGGAAACAAAAGGGGAAAAACAATCCTATCAATGTTTTATAATTTAGGATGTTACTTATTACTGAATCTTCCATGTAAACTTGTTTTAAATACCACTTAAGCATGCCAGGTAGCTTAAATAATATGTTGCTTTCCTTAAATTAATTGATGCAACTATTTTATTTTAAGTGAGTTTGTTACATACTGAAGTTCTCATATATGATGCAACCTACTAAACTTATGCACCAAATATTTGTCTTGCAGCTTGAAAAGTTGAACTCGCGAGGCTTTGAAATTATCTTGGTTACTTCAGGTGCTGTTGGAGCTGGCCGTCAAAGGCTTAAATACAGGAAAATGATCAACAGCAGGTCCTTATCTGTCTTATCCTTTTTATTTATTTATAACATATGCATATTCATAGAATACATAATTGTTAACCTCTGTTAGTTAGTTAGTTAGTTAGTTAGTTAGTTAGTTAGTTATCCCTTCTGATGATTTTTTACTGTAGTTTTGCTGATCTCCAAAAACCACAAGTTGAACTTGATGGGAAAGCGTGTGCAGCTGTTGGTCAAAATGGCTTGATGGCCTTGTATGACACCTTATTCAGCCAGGTAAATATGCTAGCTTGTTTGGAGTAAAACCATAAGAACACACATGGGCATTTTGGTAATTTGGTTTGTGCTCACACAATGTTCTTTTGCAGTTGGATGTGACCTCCTCTCAACTCCTAGTCACAGATAATGATTTCAAGAACGCAGATTTCAGGGTTCAACTTACCCGAACGGTGGATTCATTGCTAGATCTTAGAAGCATTCCAATTTTCAATGAAAATGATGCAATAAGTACCAGGAGAGCTCCTTATGAGGTACTTATACATCATTGCGTTACATAATTTTAATTCTATGTATTCATAGATATGAGTAATTTCAGAAAAATTCTGTCTTTCAGGATTCTTCTGGTATTTTCTGGGATAATGACAGCTTGGCAGCTCTGCTGGCAATGGAATTGAAGGCAGATCTTCTTGTTTTGCTGAGTGATGTGGATGGTCTTTTCAGTGGGCCCCCAAGTGATCCACGCTCAAAGCTAATCCATACGTATGTTAAACAAAAACATCAAAAGGCGATTAGTTTTGGAGATAAGTCAAGGATGGGAAGAGGTGGTATGGATGCAAAAGTCAAAGCTGCAGTCAATGCAGCTTATTCTGGTACACCGGTTGTCATTGCTAGGTATCACTTTCTAGATTCTAGATCCATGTGTCGCATTTATACGACTATAACTCAACATTATTTGATTTCGGTTCTTTTACCTTATCTTTTCATTGCAGTGGCTATGTTCCTAATAATATCATAAAGGTTCTAAATGGAGAACGCGTGGGTACTCTGTTTCATAAGGATGCACATATGTGGATTCCAGTTACTGAAGTTGGTCCACATGAAGTGGCAGTTTCAGCTCGTGAAGCCTCTCGAAGACTTCAGGTAAAATACTTCTTATGCTTATAGTAGCTAATCTGTTCTCAACTTTCTGTTAATTAAGTTGTGTAAAGTACATATATGCACATAACACACACATACGCACATGTACATGTATATGTATATTCTGTATGCGTATACACATACATATGTATATTTTGTATTACAGGCACTAACAAGTGAAGAAAGAAAGAAAATCTTACTGCATGTAGCTTCTGCATTGGAGGCAAATGAACATTTTATCATGCTTGAAAATGATGCTGATGTTGAAGCTGCACGTGATGCAGGATATGATGAAGCTTTAGTAGCTCGTTTAGCTTTAAAACCTAGCAAGGCATGTATCCGTTTTTATTTCTGAAAATCTTGTTTCTTTCTAAATGGGAAACTATATATTTCATCATCATCATCATCATCGTACTCAGTATATCCCACCAATAGCAATGCTATGGTAGGGTCTGAGGAGGGTAAGATGTAGACAACCTTACCTCTATCCCATAGGGATAGAGAGGCTGCTTCCGGTGAGACCCCCGGCTCGATAGTAGTTTTGAATCAAGCCTTGGACATAAGACACATAACACTTAATCATCGGGGCACCGGCTGATTGGTGCATGTGCCCTTGTCTTTCGGCTATCAACGCCACCACATGATACCTGATTAACCTTCCGCCACTTTTAACGTTATTTTCACGTGATTAGTAAAATAACGTCAAAATTAGTGCAATTTTACAATAACGTGATTAGGAAACTATATATTTATTTATCATTATTATCCTTACTTAACGCGATTTTTGTGTAAAGCAATGGAATCCAACACGTTTTAGTTATTATTGTTTTTTTTCCCAGATACGTGCTCTTGCAGAATCTGTGCGTAGACTAGCAGAAATGGAAGAACCCATTGGTCAAGTTTTGAAGAGAACCGAGGTGAGTGTGGAAAATTAAGGGCATCGTTTGGCTTTACTTTATGTAACCGGGTATCATATTACATTATATACATAGTACCTCAGCATTAATAATTGGCAGTAGTTATAACACATATTTTGCTGAGGCTATGTATAATATGATTGCAAACACACATGCATTATTATTAGTTAAACACACATTTACTAATAATTAATGTGCAGCTTGCAGAAGGGCTCGTATTAGAGAAGAAGTCATGTCCTTTAGGTGTTCTACTCATTGTTTTTGAGTCCCGGCCTGATGCATTAGTGCAGGTAATAATAAACTCTTTTACTAGTCACAAATATATTTTTCTTTATGCTTTTACTAATTTATAAGAGTTTTAGTGGTATACTCTTTACATGTTAATATTTGGTCTTCTTTCAATGAATTTGCAGATTTCTTCTTTGGCAATACGTAGTGGGAACGGTCTGCTATTAAAAGGAGGTAAAGAAGCTAAAAGATCAAATGCGATACTGCACAAGGTTTGTTTCAAAATCTTATTTTGATAATCACATATTATAATTAGTTATAATATTCTAAAAATCTGCATGCTTTGCAGGTAATAACTTCTGCCATCCCGGAAACTGTTGGAGCAAAACTAATTGGATTATTGACAACAAGGGAGGAAATCCCGGAGCTGTTAAAGGTGTGTGAAAATGTCGCATGCTTTGTAATCGATTAAAAAATATATGTTTGATTTAAATATTCTAATATAACACCTTTTTTTTCTCCCAAAAATATTTTAAACAGCTTGATGATGTGATAGATCTTGTGATTCCTAGAGGCAGTAACAAACTTGTTTCCCAAATAAAGAGCTCGACGAAAATTCCAGTTCTTGGCCATTCTGGTAAGATGAAATTTTGAAAAAGCTTAACAATTGAACAAATAAATTAATAATTAAATTATAAATTCCCAAATTTTTCATTGCAGATGGAATATGCCATGTTTATGTCGATAAAGCTGCTAATTTGGAGATGGCAAAGAAGATTGTATTGGATGCAAAAACAGATTATCCAGCAGCATGCAATGCTATGGTAAACCTAATAACCAATATCCACTTACAATTTACAATTTTAAGTTATAAGGGTACGCTTATTACCACTTTTGGATTTGCAGGAAACACTACTGGTGCACAAGGATTTGATGGCTAATGGAGGGCTGCAAGAGCTTGTTAAAGAACTTGAACAAGAAGGTATTTGTGCTTGTTCACATTTCACTTACTGATTTAAAAATATAATACACTTTTATACATTGTACACGATAAATATGTATTGCAGGTGTTACACTATTTGCTGGACCGAGAGTGAACGGTGTGGTTAGCTTTTCAAGGGCAAATACATTCCATCTTGAGTACAACTCCAAAGCTTGCACTATTGAAATAGTGAATAACGTTGATGAGGCCATAGAGCATATACACAGTTATGGAAGGTATGTTAAAATCGTTTTGATATCTTTTATTTCTAAAATTTATCTTCTTTAAGGGGACGCTAACCTTTTTTCCGTCTATTTCAGTTCCCACACCGAGTGCATCGTTACAGACAATCGAGAAGTTGCTGAACATTTCCTAAACCGAGTTGACAGGTATTATATGAATCAAAACGCCTTTATGTTCGGTTTTATTTATGAAGACATCACAGAACAGTTTTTGCTTCATTTAGTATGTTAGTTAATTATTAGTTAAAAAGTAGAGAAATATCTGAATTTTAAATCCTTCCAGAACAATTAACCGAGACCATGTTTTCTTTAAACACAAATATACTAGTATTGAATCAACCTAACAACCGGATCAACACATTTACAATGTGACCACTACCCACTAACCGAGACATCACAGAACAGTTTTTGCTTCATTTGGCATGTTTAGATACATGGGTTAAAGAGTTCATTTTCGAATTACACGATTATAACTGTGTTCTAGTTAGGGTTGATTTCTTCGACACAAATAAATATTCAGGTTGAACAACTCAACCTGCTAGCCCAACACAATTTACATTCCTAGTATTGATTATGCATTTTTTTTTTATTTTGGCAGTGCTGCGGTTTTTCACAACGCAAGCACACGGTTCTGTGATGGAGCTCGGTTTGGACTTGGAGCGGAGGTATGAAATCTTTAAATCATTTACAACATTCATCTCAACACGATAATTGTTTGATTCTCATTTCATTTTATTTTATTGTATTTTGTTAACATTTCCAAAAAACAGGTTGGTATCAGTACAAGCAAAATCCACGCTCGAGGTCCTGTCGGCGTGGAGGGACTTTTAAC
Source organism: Bidens hawaiensis (assembly GCF_021521415.1). Taxonomy (NCBI): domain Eukaryota; kingdom Viridiplantae; phylum Streptophyta; class Magnoliopsida; order Asterales; family Asteraceae; genus Bidens; species Bidens hawaiensis. The sequence continues at coordinate 361,986 of NW_027492955.1, read as the reverse complement.
GACAAGATGGTAAGCAGCATATCATAGAATTGTCAAAACCGACCGTTGACTAGATGAACTAACAGTTTATGTTGTTTTTTTGGTATTTGAACAGGGTGTTGAGAGGTCAAGGACAAGTGGTGGAGGGTGACAAAGGAGTTGTTTACACCCACAAAGACCTTCTAATGTCTAACGGCTCTAACGGCCACTAGACTCTGGTTATTGTTTCAGTAGTAATTTGTGGTTTTATTTTTATGTCGGATTTGGATATTGAACGAAAACGGTAAAGTTGACATTAATAATGTATTAGTGACAGTCTTGTTACATATATCTAGTCATGTGTGATTTTGACTTGGAAGTTGATTTGATCTTTTACTCTCTCGTGAGTTTGATTTTTTAACATGATATAGTATGATATGATATGAATTTAACACAAAATCATTAGGTTTGGGTTTAATTTAAAGGAGTTCGTATGGAACCAACAAGCACAATTAGCTAAATGGTGGTTCAGCTATCTTAGGAGTTAAAATATGTAACTTGCCTATTTTTTTTAATTAGAAAATGTGTTTTATGTCATAAATTAAACTACTGTGTGCCATTGTTTAAAAGTTAAATGAGAAAATGACATATGCCCATTTATATTTTTTATTGTAAATTTGTAATTTTGAATTATTAGTATGACAACATATTCATGTCATATTTATATCTCCGACAAGATTTCAGGGTTGTCTCATGTTAGAGTCGAACATGTCAACCGGCATACACGACTCGTTTAATATCGCTAATGAATATCCTTGATGAGACTATATGAGAGCACGGGTAACTATTTGTCAAAGTTGATGAATGAATTCATGTGGATGTTGATTGGAATGAATAATATAATCAGTTTTCTCTCCGATATTTATCATGTATATAACTTTATTTAAAACGAAAGCCTAAAAAATATTTCTTTGATGTAATGAAAAGAGTGTTGGTCTACTGAAACAAAGGTTTTGGGTTAAATTCTATGGGTAATATTCTTTTTTTCTTTAAAGAGTTATATACGAGTTGTCTAATTTGAATAAAGATAAATGGTGAATGAATCTAATTATAACATATGTTAAAAGATGTAGGTGAATGGATTAGGTGATGACATGGAAGTCACAATGCCACCGGCTCTTAGCTCACTTGATAGAAGTCATTATCTTTTAGTGAGAGGTAATGTGTTCTAATCCAAACAGATAGTGTACTTCTATGCGAGTTTTGAAAGTATTAAGTGTATTGAAATTTTGTCATTAATTAAAAAAATTAATGCATCTTTTTAAGAACAAAGGCGACGCTCGGGATCACACTGATACATGAATCACTCACCCGTCCGAAGAACACAAAGTGGTGACCAGACCCATCCATCCAGGAGGAACCCATAACTGAGAAAACTCACTAGCTAAACCTAAAACAAGCCGCTCTAAATGAGAATCAAACCCAAGACCTTCATAAAAAAATCACGAGAGCTACCGCTAGACCAATCGACTTTGATGATACTAATGCACCTGCTAATATAATTTTTATTCTTAACAAAATTAGACTAACAAAGATATTAATACAACCCATCTATTGACAAACAACCAACAATTAAGACCACTCAGCACCCACCAACACTAAGTCATAAAGACAAGGACAAACAAATAAATGCTATCTTGTTTTGTATTCAAGTTTTATGAATATCTAACCATTATAAATTAACATGTTACATATTCTTCGCCATTGGAGTTTTCTAAAGCATAGCATAGTCTTCAAGTGATTATCACGGCAATGGCTAAAGTTACGACCATATGCTACATCATTTTTGTTCTTCTCAGCGTCTCCGGTAATACTTTTTATATCACATCTCATCTATGAAATTTATATGCCATCTTTCAAGCAAACATGATACCTCTTTAATGAACTTATAATGATTTAAGTCTCACTAAAATGTTAAGTTCTTTTCTTATAAAAAAAACTAAATAAAATTGTTAAAAACACAGGCATCGTTTTTCTTTTCACTAAAAAAAACTCTGGAACGCAAACTTTGTCCAATTCCTTCCCATCGTTAGATATTAAACATCACATGATGATATATGAATTATTTAATAACCTTTGAACTGAAAAATTATAATAAAAATGATGTGCAGGGGCATCGACGTTGTTAGCAAATGGAATGGATGTCAGGCATCGAAATGAGATGTGTTTTAGAACCTTAGGGGCATGTTCAATTAAATGTGGTGATAAATGTTGCGAACAGACATGTAAGGGTCATTTTGCTAAGACCGGGTGGTGTGTTCAGATTCCACGAAGTGGTCTCCGATTATGTCAATGCGAGTACGAATGTAAATACAACAACTAAATCACTTTTTATTTTAGATGCAATCAAAATTCAAATAATCAACAATTTATTAATTACTTTCGTCAATTTCTAGGTTGAGTACATGTTTCTTATACCCGACAACAATTTTTGACACGATTAAAAAATAATGGGTTTTGTGTTGGTATATATAAGTCGTTTAAAAACAATAATTTTAATTAAATGAGTCGTGTTTGGGTTGACTTTTTTTTATCTTGTTTAGGTAAACATGTCAACTTGACTTGAGATTTTGTTTTCTCAAATTTCCTGGATAGTTTTCTAACTCGTGAGTTCACTTTCAGATTAAAATTATTTTGCTTATATATGAAGTTAATAATCAGATAAGATAACAAAGTTCTATAAAAAGAAGGAATTCTCGTATATAAACTTCAAAATGATAATTCCATTGACTAAAGTAGCCCAAATGATTCTTTTATATAGGTGTTGAACCATTACAATGGTTGGGTTGACACGTCACAACTTTTCGTAAACACTTATGATAATTGAGATGAATCTGTTGCTTTTAACGGTATCAAACTCTATTCCATGCTACCAAAATTCTAACATCCAAATTCCTTTGAAAAGTTCATTTGCTAATGTTGAACTAAGTTGCTAGCATATGTCAAAAGATTAGGAATGGTAATGAGCCGGGCATTGCTAATCTCAATCCAATATCCGGTTGTAAATTTGTATCTCATATCCAGCTTAGAGCATCTCCAGTGGGTGTATTGAAATCCCACATGGAGTAGGTTCAAATTTCAAAACGATGATATGCTCCATTGTAGGTATATGTTAGAAATGAGGTGTACTGAAAGCACAAACCATTGATATCTCTTTGAAGGTGTGGCCAACAAGCACAACAATTTCCTTTTTTTTCATTTTTTATTTAAAGTTATTAAACTTTTTAGTAGATTAAACCCTATAATATACTATGTGTGTATATGTTCAAGTATGTTTTTTAAAACCTATAATATACACACCTTCATTCACATATATCACACAAACAAAAAGCCTAGTTTAGTTATTATTTATGTTCAAGTATGTTTTTTAGATGTGTTTTTTTTTAAAATGGTGTATGTTTTAAGTGTAATTTTAAAGTGTTGTTTTTTCTAGTAATTAGTTTGTCATTATTTAACGTATTTAATATATAGGTAATATAAAATAATTAATGTAAAAGATATAAATTGATTTAGATTAAATAAAGGGAAAAGTATGTGATGAGGTGGTGGTTTAAAACACAAACGGGTAAATAACCATTGGAGAAGAAATAAATGTTTTTGTAGATTGGTTTGAAATCTGATATGGCATGCTGAGTTGTTAGTTTGAAACAAAAACCAATGTTATGCATTGGAGATGTTCTTATTATCCATCGGATATTGGACATACTTGTTAGTTTGTTAAAAAAATCAGTTAGAATTTCCATATACAATTTATTTTCAATTATAATATTTGTTGTACACTTTTTATTTATATATCAACAACCATTACAAATTAAATCATATGTATAAGCGTTATTATAAATAAATAATATTATTATAAATTGTAAATAATATCATTGAATACATATAAAAGATTTTTTTTCCTTTTTGTTTGTTTGTTTTTGTTTTTTCGGTATAATTAATGAACTTAATATAAGGAAGTATGGTTAGAATAGAGAAGGGTTAAGAGAAAATAAAAAAGTATTTGGTTTTATGATTCAGGTACGGGTAATCTAGTCGGGTATCGCCTAAAACTAATCTCATACATAATTCAATAACCATCGAGATTCGAGTATACACATCCCCGATATTGCAAGTTTCGGGTATACCCATTGAGCACGAGTTTTTTTGCTACCCATACAAAAACGCTACAGACCTTTAGTTTAGGTAACCCGAGCTTTAAAGTTAATTAAAAAAAAATTGTGGCCGAACTTTAGAACACAAAACTTTCATTATGAATAAAAGTAAAACGAAAAGTATACCAGGTCACGACTTCTATTTTGAGCATTTTACGTAGGGCTGGCAATTCGTGTCTTAACAGGTTTAACAGGTAAGAAGCGACGCGCGTAACACAAATATCAAACTTGAATACGACTCATTTAACTACTTTATATGTCATGACTATAAGGCAATTTTAAGTTTTGTTTGCCAATAAGGGATATTGAGGGAGTCTAGCCTACTAATTTCAATTATTTAAGAAAATAAAAAAATTGCATATCGCACTTTTTTATTAACAGGTCTTATCGTGTTTTTAACAGGTACCCAATTGCCAGCCCTAATTTTACGTTAGAATTTCTCTCTCCATATATGTAATTTAATAAAATACGATCTTACTAGATTTATCTTAAAACTTTGTTTAACCTACCATATGTTATTGTCTATCTCTACAATCTCAATCATAAAAACTTATTTATTATTACTTTTTAATTTTATATAGTCACAATATTTATAGAAATGAGTAATAATTCGCATTTAGTATTTATAAAAAATTAAAACTAGAGATAAATATAAAAGAAATGTTGATAGATATTGTGGCGTTGATGACCGAAAGACAAAGGTACATGCACCAATCAGCATGTGTTCCAATGATTGAGTGTTATGTGTCTTATGTCCAAGGTTTGATGCAAAACTACCATAACATTGCAATTTGTGAGATTTACTGAGTAGGATGATGATAATATTTTGAAATATTTGTCAAGATATTAGATATATATAAAACTAGCTTTTATCCCTCGTGTTACGGGGTTGTTTTATACTGCCCGTTTCAAATATATATATATATATATATATATATATATATATATATATATATAGTTTGAATTTTAATTTTATTTGTTATAACGAAGTTAATAATATATTTAAGATTTGATGATGAAAGAATTTCACAAATAAACTAGAAGTTATAACCCGTTTTAAAAGCTATATAGGTTTGGTGAGACCCATGACCCGTTTATTTTTTTTACTATGAAATTGGTTTTTTAATTATAAATAATATTTATGAAAGTTAATAATATACTTATAGTGTGATGAGACCCAAGGCACGTTTATTTTTTTTACTATCAAATTGGTTTTTTAATTTAAATAATATATATATCTTTTTTAAAATAAATAAGATATTATTTTTTATTATATCCTATTTTATAGGATTTTTACATAAATAATTTGGTGAAAATAATTTTTAATTTAATGAGATGTTATAACCCGTTTAAGGAATATATGGGTTTGGTAAGACTCATACCCATGAATTTGGGTCAAATGCATGAGAAGCCTCCATTTAAAAATCAAGCAAATATGGTGACTCCAAAAAAAGGGGGAGCGACCAAATCGCGACACGTAGGATTTTTATGTCTTCGTTTATATATATTATAGATATATATTTTTTTAAAATAATATATTAATTTTTATTATATCCTTATTTTATAGGATTTCCATATCAAATATTTGGTGATATGATTTTCTAATTTAATGAGATGTTATAACCTGTTTAAGGACTATCTGGGTTTGGTAAGACCAATACCCGTGAATTCGAGTTAAATGCGTGAGAAGTCTTCATATACAAATAATACAATTTGGTGGCTTAAAAGAATGTAGAGAGCAACTAAATAGCTTCTAAAGGTTTTGTATATATATATATATATATATTATAGATTAATCTTAAAATAAATGTAACAATTACTTTCTTCACCCGTCTATTCAGAATTAAAAAAGAGAATACATAAAATCATTAAACAAATTAGTTTGCTTTCCTTAACAAGTGTTGCAAACCTCCGGACTATGTGTTGATTAATTCCTGATTAGTCGGTAGTCTCCACTTTACTGATTAACTTTGGGCTAATCGGCCAATTAATCGGTCAAATGGTCAAATCCGGCCAAAATCGATGATTTTTGGCGAGATTCCGACAAAAATCAGTGGTTTCCTGTGAAATTCCGACCAAAATTAGTGGTTTCCGACGTTATTCAAGCCTATTTTCGACCAAAATGTGTGTATGTATATATAAAATTGAAAATTATACATTAAAGTCCGCTCTGATTAATCCCAATTAATCAATAGTCCTCACCCCACCGCCCGACTACGACTAGCGATTTTTACAACATTCATAACCATGCATATGTTACACATAAATTGAATTGCAACTTCTTTATATCTTTATTCTAGTTTTATTTGATGTAATGCAAACCATTTTTATGAGTGATGTTAAGCGCTATTTATCACACATTTAAAACGGAGCTAGGTACGTACGTATGCAATATGTTATATATATATATACACACTAGTTTTTATTCCCCGTATTACGGGGGTTGCATTATACTATTTATTTTTAATATTTATGTATTTTTTGAATTTTTATTTTTTTATTGTATGAAAGTTAATAATATACTTATGGTTTGATAATAATTTGTTTTACAAATAAATGAGATGTTATAACCCGGTTTAAAAGCTATATGGGTATGATGAGACCCAAGACCGGTTTATTTTTTTTACTATAAATCGGTTTTTAATTATAAATTATATATATCTTTTTTTTTAAATAAATCATATATTAATTTTTAGTATATCCTATTTTATAGGATTTTCACATCAATAATTTAGTGAGATTAATTTTTAATTTAATGAGATGTTATAACCCGTTTAAGGAATATATGGGTTTGGTAAGACCCATACCCGTGAATTCGGGTCAAATGCATGAGAAGCCTCCATTTAAAATCAAGCAAATCTGGTGACTCAAAAAAAGGGGAGCGACCACATCGCGACACCTAAGATTTTTTATGAGTGATGTTAAGCGCTACTTATCACACATTTAAAACGGAGCTAGGTACGTACGTATGCAATATGTTATATATATATATATACTAGTTTTTATCCCCCGTATTACGGGGGTTGCATTATATTATTTGTTTTTAATATTTATTTATTTTTTGAATTTTTATTTTTTTTATTATATGAAAGTTAATAATATACTTATGGTTTGATGATAATTTGTTTCACAAATAAATGAGATGTTATAACCCGGTTTAAAAGCTATATGGGTATGATGAGACCCAAGACCCGTTTATTTTTTTACTATAAATCGGTTTTTAATTATTAATTATATATAACTTTTTTTAAATAAATCATATATTAACTTTTAGTATATCCTATTTTATAGGATTTTCACATCAATAATTTAGTGAGATTAGTTTTTAATTTCATGAGATGTTATAACTCGTTTAAGGAATATATGGGTTTGGTAAGACCCATACCCGTGAATTCGGGTCATATGCATGAGAAGCCTCCAATTTAAAAATCAAGCAAATATGGTGACTCCAAAAAAAGGGGGAGCGACCACATCGTGACACCTAGGATTTTTTATGAGTGATGTTAAGCGCTACTTATCACACATTTAAAACGGAGCTAGGTACGTATGTATGCAATATGTTATATATATATACATATATATATACTAGTTTTTATCCCCCGTATTACAGAGGTTGCATTATATTATTTGTTTTTAATATTTATTTATTTTTTGAATTTTTATTTTTTTATTGTATGAAAGTTAATAATATACTTATGGTTTGATGATAATTTGTTTCACAAATAAAATGAGATGTTATAACCAAGTTTAAAACCTATATGGGTATGATGAGACCCAAGACCCGTTTATTTTTTTTACTAAAAATCGGTTTTTAATTATAAATTATATATATATATTTTTTAAATAAATCATATATTAATTTTTAGTATATCCTATTTTATAGGATTTTCACATCAATAATTTAGTGAGATTAGTTTTTAATTTAATGAGATGTTATAACCCGTTTAAGGAATATATGAGTTTGGTAAGACCCATACCCGTGAATTCGGGTCAAATGCATGAGAAGCCTCCATTTAAAAATCAAGCAAATCTGGTGACTCCATAAAAAGGGGGAGTGACCACATCGCGAAACCTATGATTTTTGGGTTTTCGTTATATATATTATATATATATTATTGAAAATGTATATTGGTTTTTATTAATCCAAACTATCGTCTTTTGATCACTACCGGTCCCAACTAACGAATTGGCTGCTAACGGTCCCAACTTCTAACATATTTGTTTCTAACAGTTCGCGACTAACAGAATCCTAACGCCGTTAGTTGCAGGTCGTTGGAAAAACGTTTTTGGCCAGAAAAGTCACATTTTTTGCCCAAAAACACCACTCGAACACCGCCACAACCACCAATGGACTTACCGCCAACCAAGCACCACCACTTGAGCAACATAAACTGATTCCGACAGTGGTTCTGGGGTTCCGACGACCTCAATTATTGGGGCTTTTACAAAAAAAATGGTTCATAAGGGTTCGATACGAAGTTACCAAGATGTTTGGGACGAAAATGTTGAGTTTTCTGGCAAAAAACGTTTTTCCAGCGACCTGCAACTAACGGTGTTAAGATTTTGTTAGTCGCGGACCGTTAGAACCAAAGTTGGGACCGTCAGCAGCAAATTCGTTAGTTAGGACCGACAATGACAAAAAAAAATAATTGGGATTAATAAAAACTAATATATCAATTGAAAATAATAAGACAACATATACCAGTTTCATTTTTCGTAGTGCTCGGTATCAATGATGCTCAAATCTCTTACATATATCAACTATATTTGAATCATAAGGTGTTGAAACTAGACGTGCACAAAAAAACCGGTTCCGGAACCTAACTGGTGGAACTGAACCGGAACCGGTTCCAGTTCCAACCCGGTTGGAACAATACCCGGTTTGGGTATTTTTGTACCCGAAAATCGTACCCGGTTCTCCTATTTGTATGTCAGTACCAGTTCCAACCTGGTTCCTACCCGGTTCTTAATTGGAACCGGTTTGGTTCGTACCCGGAATAACCGGTTCCGACGGGTTTTTTTGAAGGGTCAAACAAAAGTCAAACTAGCCGTTGGAACCGGTTCCAACGGTAATATAGCCGTTGGAACTGGTTTTTTTAGACACCAATTAGCCGTTGGAACCGGTTCCAACGGTAATATAGCCGTTGGAACCGGTTTTTGAGACAATAGATCCGTTGGAACCGGTTCCAATGGTAATATAGCCGTTGAACCGGTTTTTGGGCCAAACCTATATATAACTTGTTTCCATTACTTGTTTCACCACCAAACTCAAAAACAAACTACAATACTACTCCTTTAGCAAACCCGTTCCTTTACCCGACCATCCAACTAAATATTATTATGGCACCCATCAAAAAAACTAACAACAAGGCTAAGAAGAGTGTTTTTGTTGCCCCCGTTCCTGTTACGGAGGACCCAAGGGTTGTTACGGTAGTCAACCATAACCGCAACCAAGACATATGGAAGAATTGGGATTTGATTGTGGATGACGAAGGTTATCAAAAGGCTCGTTGCAAACTATGTGGTTCAATATTAAAGCACGATTCCAACTCTACTTTGAGAAAGCACATCGAGAAGCCATATTGCAAGGCGTTGAAAGGGATTGGCGCGACCGATCAAATTGACTTGGGTAAAGATGGTACACTATTTCGTTACAACACGACTCAAGTTCAAGATAGAATGGCAAAGTTCGTTATTCAACGAGGTTTGCCGTTTAACCACTTTGATGACCCGGAGTTGACGTCGTTGATTCGCGAAACTCTACAACCGAGATACACACATGTAAGTCGTACTACCTTAAGACGTCATTGTATCAGGTTGTGGGAGTGTGCTAAAAAAGAGTTAATCGAGTCTTTTCATTCTTTAGAAGCCATGGTTAGTTTAACTACCGATGTTTGGTCGGCACCACACGGGTTGCCCGAATCATACATATGTGTCACCGCTCATTGGGTTGATCCGGTGACATGGCAATTGATGAAACGCACCATCGCTTTTGAAAACTTCCCGTTCCCACATACCGCCGAAAAATTGTTTGAATTACTTGATGAAGTTATAACGACTTACAACTTGAGAAATAAAATATTTTCGATTTCGTTTGACAACGCTTCAAACAATACTAAGGCGGCTGAAAAATTTATCATTAAATATTCACCACCTTGTTTCGGGGATTTTTTTCATGTCCGATGTGTTGCACATATCATCAACTTGGTTGTCCAAATAGGTCTTGACAATGAACACATTTGTGATGATTTAAAATACTTTAGACTTATGTTACAAGATGTCTTCAAAAGTGGTAAAAGAAGACATCTTGAATATAAGAACTATTGCAAGTCGGTTGAAAGAAAGTATTTGGGGCCGAATTGGGACGTTCCAACCCGTTGGAACTCAACTTGTCATATGTTAAAGTGTGCTTTTGCCCAACGCCAAACTTTACAAGCTTTTCATAACAATCTTGTTGAAGAACGCGAGGTCGATATGTTTCCGGAAAGTGTTTGGGTCCAAGTCGGTTATTTGTTGGAGTATCTTGATGTGTTCAAAAAGTCAACAACAAAATTATCGGGAGTCTATTACCCTACTAGTTGTTGGGTTTTGCAAGAATTGTACTATATGTCTTGTGTTTTTAAAAGCTTTGCGGAGAAGAACAAACTCTTCGAAAATATTGTTGCGGTGATGAAAGAAAAGTTCATAAAATATTTTGAAATCATACCGCCGGTCTTTACTTGTGCCGCTGCATTAAACCCCTATTGGAATGTTAATGGGGTTGAAACAACGATTGAGGAAATATTCGACAACTTAGGTATGCACGAGATTGACCCGAAGTTGTCGACGGAAGCGAAGGACAAGTTCAACAAAAACCTTCAAGACCTTTATGACCATTATTTTCAAATGTATGGTCCAAGCACGAGATCGTCTTTTGTGAAAAAAACAACTGGTAGGCCGTGCAATGACCCACTTATAAACTTGATGAATGGGATTCGTGAATCGGCATCTAAGAGGCAAAGAGGAAACACACCAAGTAGCGAACTTGGTCGATATAGTGGAGCAAACTATGTTGAGGGCGCAACGGTCGACGAAATTCGCAATATTGATTTGTTGGCTTGGTGGAAAGGTAAACAAAACGAATTTCCCATTCTATCCGCCATGGCTCGTGATTTGCTTGCCGTACAAGCCTCAACGGTTGCTTCCGAATCGGTTTTTTCTCTTAGTGGGAGGGTGTTATCTATACGAAGAACAAAACTAACTCCCGAGTCTCTAGAGGTTTGCATTTGCCTAAAGGACCATTTGAATGCGGTTGATCGTGTACAACACAAGGCGAACTTTGAAGACGAAATACCAATAGAGCGTCATATTCATGATGAGGAAGCGGAGGACGGGGTTTCTTCCGATAACGAAGACGAGGGTGAAGACGAGAATGAAGACGAAGAAGAGTTGTAATTATTTGTTTTGGTAAAATTATTTGTAACTTGTTCAACTAATATTTAGTTTTGATTTGTTTTATTATAATTACTTTTGTTACTCATGATTAATTGTTTGTTACTTTTTTAATAACGACGAACATTTTATTCATCTAAAAAATAACTATTACAAACATTATTAAAACATAAACGATACTAAACATAACAACTAAAACATAAAAAACAAAGTCCGTCGTTTTAATCCGGGAATACTTATTTTTGGGTTGTAGAGCCGGACGACTCTCCCACTTCCGTTTTTTTAGCTTCCAATCTTCTTTTCTCTCGACAATACTTATTCGTATGTTTTCGTAATGTCGAGTTGGACGCTGCTTTAAGAAACTTCGAGCAATATTTGCAACGTGCCAACTCATGTGAGTCGGTCATGAGACACAAATCGTAATGAACCCAAACATCGGGGCATCTTGTTGTTTCGATCACCATAACAACGTCATCATTGGTTGCCATTTGTTGTCGGTTTAAGGTTAATTGTGGTTTGGAGTGTGTTTTATAGTTTTGGGAGTGGTTTAACAAGTACACAAACAAACCTTGCTATTTATAGAAAGAAGATAACCTATTTATAGTTAAAAAACCGGTTCCAACGGTCAAAAACGGCTATATAGCCGTTGGAACCGGTTCCTAACGGCTATAATGTTTAAATTTCAAAAAAAACCGGTGGAACCGGTTTTTACGTAAAAACCGGTTCCGGTTCCACCCTACCCGGTTCCTAAAAGTTTGCATTTCTGGGCATCGGTTCGGGTCGGGAACCGAACCGGTTCCTGACTGGAACCGGTGTCATTTTGTACCCGGGGTGAAAAAAACCGGTTCCGAACCGGTTCGGGTTTTCAAGGTGAACCCGAATTGTGCACGTCTAGTTGAAACACACAATAAATATAAGTACTTTCGAAAAAGAAAAGGAAAACAACCTAACAAAAATCAACGAACATTGAAAATTAACCTAGCAAAAAGCAATTAACCGCGTTTCATTTGAATATGTTGTTTAACTACTTTTTTACGTGTTTCATCTCTCTAGCTCATATAGTCATACTCGTTGGAACATCGATCTTGAATCATCATGATATTCATCTCTTAGGCATTCTTTATCCATGGATGATCTGACAAAGCAATCAACAATCCAAGTTATAATATATTTATTAATATATACTGAGTATTAGAAATGGTTAATTTCAGGAACAAATGGTTAATTTCAGGAACAAATGTTTTCCTAAAACGCCTTCAGCGGTAGGGCGAGTAGCAGGGTCTGGATGAAGCATCTTCGTAGGAAGATCTATTGCTTTATCGGATATATTAGGCCATGGTTCCCTTTTAAAATTTGCATTGCCTTTACGGATTGCTCTCTTAAGTCCTCGAGTAGTATCTGTATTATAAATAAGACGTTATAAGGTTAATAATTAGTTTAATTAAAACCTCATTAAACACAAATATAACTTGAAAGTTTAATGAAGGAAAATTAGTTTTTATTGGTCCCAATTATCTTCTTTTGGTCACCGTCGGTCCCAACTAACGAATTGGCTGCTGGCGGTCTCAACTTTTAATGTATTTATTCCTAACGGTCCGCGACTAACAGAATTCTAACGTCGTTAGTTTCAGGTCGCCGGAAAAACGTTTTTGGCCGGAAAACACCCATTTTTTTTCCCGAAAACTCAACAATTTTGTCCCAAACATCATGGTAACTTTGTATAGTACTTTTAGGAACCTTTTTCTAGTAAAAACCCCAATTATTGGGTCACCGGAACCCTAAAACCATCGTCGGAATCAGTTGATTGTGCTTAAGTGATGGTGGTTGATTGGCGGTGAGTCAATTGGTGGTGGTTGCGGTGTTCAGGTGGTGTTTTCCGACAAAAAAAATTGACTTTCCCGGCCAAAAACGTTTTTCCGGTGACCTGAAACTAACGGCGTTAAAATTCTGTTAGCCGTGGAGCGTTAAGAACAAATACATTAAAAGTTGGGACCACCAGTGATCAATTCGTTAGTTGGGACCGACAATGACCAAAAGGCAATAGTTGGGACTAATAAAAACAAATTTTCCTTAAAAGAAAGATATATAACTCACTGTCGTAAAAAGGAAGAGTTCCATAAAGCAAGACATACAATATTACACCAGCACTCCATATGTCCGATTTTAAGTCATAATTTTCTTGTATGACCTCAGGAGCATTTAGAGTAGAGTGCCATTAGGCTCGTTATAGAATATTTGACCTAAAGTTTAATAAAAACCACACATGCACACTTACTATCTAATTAAATGAACCAAACATATAACTTAGTTGATTGTCTCTAATTACCCGGTGTGAAAATGATCGACAACCCAAAGTCAATGATCTTTAAAGGTGAGGTCTCTTTATCGTCTACGTACATGATGTTTTCCGATTTTAAATCCCAATGCATAACACCGTTACTGTGCCAGATCTAGTGTAAGAAAATAAGTAATTAGTTATTGAATATGTTAAAGTTAATAAACCAAAGAAATGACACATAAACTATGACAAGTTTCACTATTAATGAAGAGTTGTACGTGTTAAAGAAACAACGTGTAATATAACTTAAAAAATGAATTAACATGCATACAATTACTTCAAGGATTTAATTATTTTGATAATTATAACTTAAAGGTTACTTCAACAATTATAACACACACACACACACACACATATATATATATATATATATATATATATATATATATATATATATATATATGACATAATGGTTAAAAGTAAACACCCAAAAAAATGAAAAAATAAACAAATAATAATTAATTTAAAATTAATATTAAAGTACCAAATTTAGTAATTTACCAAGATCAAAAAAACAACAAACTGGCTAATCATATTTACAAAAATGAGAAACATAATCTAGTAGCTTGAGTATTACCAATTATGTTTTATGTTCTTTAAATGGTGATAAATTTACGTACCTTAAGCCCTTCGGCAATGTCACACATCACACGTACAGCCTCACGGTCTGCATACCGAGTCTTTTGTTAAATATGTTCTAACAATTGGCCACCGGCACATAAGTCCATCACTAGATGAAACTCTTTTGTGTCTTCAAATGTGTCCCTCAAAGACACAATATTGGGATGTAATGGCAACCGATACATAATATCCCTCTCACTAATCACATTGTCATAATCAGTTTCATTCAGATACTCCATTGATATTGTTTTAGTAGCAAAAATGTTGTCTGTCTCTCTTTCAGTACACATATGTACGGCCCCATACACGCCTTTACCCGTCATTCGACCAAGGATATATTTTTCTTTAAACCCGTGAGCAGGTAGAGATGATGAGGATGACGAGGGGTGTGTGATTGCGTGTGACAGATCAGGAAAACAGGCGTAATTTTGTAAAACCCGCGGCCGTCAACTTGTTTTTCATTTCACTCTCGGAACTAGTTTTGTCAACATCATGATCGCCTTGTTGGAGGTTATTTGGAGTAGTTGGTTTGATGCACGTGTGAGGTCTACATGAGATGAAGAATAAAAGCATGCACGTGGGTTTACAAAGTCTACGTGGGTTACCAAGTCTTACAAGTTTCTAGTTCAAAGTTGTTTTTTCATTTTTCAATTTGTTTGTTTTCGTTTTTATCTCCTTTTAGTTATGTACCGTTACTTTGTTTATGGTGTATTTTAGCATATTTGGCATTCTAATGAAGTAAGCTTTTGGCTAAACTCTGCAAGTACCATTGATTTTACTTTATATCAATTGGTATTAGAGCAAACTAAATCTTCGAGAAGGTGATTGATGGCTGCTCCAAATGAAGAACATATGAAGGTTCCCATGTTCGACGGCCAGTACGAACACTGGAGCGAGTTGATGGAAAACTTGTTGCGTGCAAAAGGGTTGTGGAAGCTCATCGATCCAGGAATTAAAGAACCGGCGATCGGCATCGCCGTGAGTGATGCACAGAAGAAGAAATCCGAAGAACTTTGATTGGTTGATTTAGAAGTAAACACTATCTCTATCAAGCAATTGATAGGATAACTTTTTTAGAAGATACTCGATCGAACGCCTTCCAAAGCTATATGGGATTCGATGAAGAAACCATTCGCGGGTAATGAGCAGGTGAAGAGATCCATGTGGTAGAAATTAAGAAGATACTTTGAGATTCTGGTGATGAATAGTGGTGAAACCATACCCAATTATTTTGGTAGGGTTTTAACCATTTCCAATCAAATGAGAAGCAACGGAGAGGAGATGACGGATACGAAGATCATTGAAAAGATTCCCAGAACTCTATCTGAGAAGTATATGTACGTTGCGGTATCTATTGAGGAGTCGAGCAATGTGGAAGAGATGACAGTAGAAGAGTTACAAAGCTCACTTGTCGTGCCTGAACAAAAATTCAAGAAGGTTGATAAAGAAGATGAACAAGCACTTAAGATTGATGAACACGAAGGTTCAACCGCTGGTCGTGGTCGTGGACGTGAAGGCTTGGTTCGAGAGGAAGAGGTCGCGGCCGAGGAAGATCATCGTTCAACAAAGAGACTATGGAGTGCTATCGTTGTCATAAGAAGCCAACTATGCCGGATTCAATGAAAATGAGGAAGTCATGCTCATGGCCGAATCACAAGTAGAAAAACATGTTTTAATGGTTCTCACCAATGGCGAAGGTAAGAGTCCCTTGTGGTTTTTGGATTCAGGGTGTTTGAATCACATGTGTGGGATAAGAGACAAGTTCGTAACCTTTGATCAAAGCTTCACTACCACTGCGAGGCTTGGCAATAATACTAGAATGAATGTGAGTGGGAAAGGA
Source organism: Bidens hawaiensis (assembly GCF_021521415.1). Classification (NCBI taxonomy): domain Eukaryota; kingdom Viridiplantae; phylum Streptophyta; class Magnoliopsida; order Asterales; family Asteraceae; genus Bidens; species Bidens hawaiensis. The sequence goes on along the minus strand of NW_027492955.1, from coordinate 345,584 downwards.
AACGTAAGACTCAAGATTGAAGGTGCAACTTTTGTTGTTCAAGATGTGTATTATGTTGCCGAACTAAGGAATTGTTTAGTAAGTGTTGGTCAACTTCAACAAAAGGGACTTTCCTTTCTCTTTTAGTCCAAAACTTGCAAGGTTTTTCATGATGAAAAAGGGTTGTTATTTGTGAGCAAAATGAGCTTAAACAGGATGTTTTCTGTAAGTGAGGATGCTAGTGGGTCAAGTGGGTCCACAGATTAAGAAAGGTGCAACTATACTAATGAAGAGAATATGAGAAGATTGTGGCATGAGAGGTTAGGTCACATCACTAAGACAAGCATGGGGACCCTACAAAAAAGGAGATGGTGATAGGTCTTCCAAAGTTTGATGTTGACAAGACCATGTGTAAAGATTGTTTGGTTGGTAAACAAACAAGATAAGAAATTCCAAATAAAGGAAGGTGGCGAGCAAGCCATCATTTAGAATTGATCCATACTGATATATGTGGGACAATCACACCACCCTCCTATACAGGTAAGAAGTACTTTTTGAGCTTTATTGATGATTTTAGTAGAAGAGGTTGGGTCTAATTTTTAAGTGAAGTCTCAAGCTTTTGGGTTTTTTAAAGAATTAAAAGTAAAGGCAAAAAAAGAAGTTGGTGGTACTATTAAAGCTTTATGAACAAATAGAGGAGGGGAATGCCTCTCTCTTGAATTTACAAAGTTTTGTAAAGAACATGGTATAAAGAGACAATTGACAACGAGGTACACTCCACAACAAAATGGAGTGGCCGAGAGGAAGAATAGTGTGATCGGAATGATAATAACCCTTCTTGCTTCAAAACATATGCCAAAGATGTTTTGGGCAGAAGTGGCTTTATGGAGTTTCTATGTATTAAATAAGTGTCCAAGTAAGTCTCTTTCCCATATTACCCCTAATGAATCATGGTATGGGAAGAAACCTACTATTGAACACTTAAAGTGTGGGGATGTGTGGGCCATGTTCATGTGCCTAAATAAAGGAGAACAAAATTGGATGATCGAAGTATGGAATGTATTGATATGGTCTAAATTATATACAATTATTATATATATTCCCTACACTTTTAAGTTATTTTTGAGCTAATTTTGTTGAATATACTCATATAGTAGCTCATATTTGAATTTTAAAGTTTAAAGAAACAACGAGTTAAGATGGTGTGTTTTTTATTAAGCTTGAGATTAACGAGCGAATAACCAAATATAATAATAATAATAATAATAATAATAATAATAATAATAATGAACGAAGTTATGATAAAGCTTTAAAGCCACCATATTGGAGCTAATATAATAAAAGAATGTTTAAATGGGTCTGATTTTTATCGGTGCTAGGGACATTTACGAAATTCAAATGAGTTTAATTATTGGACTTAATTAAATGGGCTGAGCTAATGTCAAGTGTTCACAAACAAATATGTAGAAACCTATAAAGAAGTCAAGAGGAGAAACCCTACTACAAGAATAATATTAATATAGAGAGGGAGGACGTGAACAAGAGCCATATGCGGGACATAATCTGGTAGTGGACGGCTGGGTGAAATAAAATTTTGGGAGCAAGAGTTTTTTTATTCTTGTCTCATAATAGGAGACGAGACAAGATATAATAATATTGATAAAAAGGGTTTAGTGTGTTTGGTGGAGAGCTCACGTGAGTTTAAAAAGGTTGGCGGCTCCTGTGGAAATTGAGGGGACAACGACAAAGTCAAGAAGAGGAATGTATATATTATTTGTTTGGTTAGTTTCGAGAGAATTGGTGAGGAAGACACATTATTTTTGAAGGTTGGTGAGTTTTTTTTTATTTTCATTTATTTTTCTATAAACAATAACGACATATATATATATATATATATATATATATATATATATATATATATATATATATATATTACTTTTGTTTTCTACATAATTATGAGTAGCTAAACTGTTATACTGCCAAGGTTTTGGTTGATTACTAGTTTATATTAATGGTTTGACGAATTATTTGGCGTTGGTTGGTATAATATTATGGTAAAAGTTTTTAATTGGTTTGGTCATAATATTGTTGAGTAATTGAATCTAGTTTATTACTTTAATATTTATTCCACTTGTGTTTAATAGTTTTTTGGAGATTGTTAGGCGCATGATTAGGATGTCTACTTTGTGTTTTCAACTTGTTTGCGGTTTATGGTCGAAATAACCGTAGGAATAATATATAAAAGTTTATTAGATTCTTTTGTTCTATCTCTAGAGAGGCCGGGAGGCAATTTACTATTGTGTCATCTTTGTCTTTTACGGGTTTGGGTAATAATTGCACGGGAGTGGGTTATCCTAGGTCCCTTAGATTATTGTGATACAAGTTTTGTTCAAGTTAATTAAAAATACCCTCTTTATATTAGAATATATTGTATCCGAATAGACCGGGAGGTGATTTGGGTTGTGGGGGTACCATAGTATTATTAGGTAAGGTGAGACCGGGAGGTGATCCAACCTTTAACAATTAAGCTTCACATATCATTAGAGTTCTAGGGTGTCGTTGGTGAGGCCGGGAGGCGATTTAACGCATTTTTAGTGGTCTCTAGTGTCATACTTTTAAGATATCGTTTTTCAACCAAGTCAAGTTCTTTAGCTATTAAGTTTAACTAGTAGGATTCTATTACCTAGGTAGTCGTTTCTCATATTTGTTTTAAACCCAATTTTTTATAAAGTTTTATTTTTAGTTTAAATTTTAATTAGTTAAGTTTTATTAGTTTAATTAATATAAAAAAAATTCCAAAAAATCAAAAGAAAGTCTAGGATAGTAATCTTTTAGGTTTAATAATTAGAGTTTACCCATAGTGTCCTAGGTTCGATATCCATTCTTACTTGCTAACTACATTGCCACCGGTACACTTGCCGATTGTGTGTTTTTTATGTGAATTCGGTAAAACTTGGTTTTTAATATTATATACGTTTTCACACATCATGTATACTAACCAGCATGAGTGAAGAAGCAAAAGGGTACAGGTTAGTTGATCCGATAACTATGAAAGTTGTGGTTAGCAACGCTGCTGTTTTTGAAGAAGATAAGAAATAGGATTGGGATCGGCTTGAAGAAAGGAATAATGAAAAGGTTTAAATTAATTGGGGTAATTATGTTTTTTATCATGTTGAAAATTCAAATAAAAGTGGGGATGATGAACCCGAATGGGTTGAGGAAGAAATGAATAATTCTGAAACAAGCGGTGATGTGTTTCCTCATAGAGAAACAAGAGAAAGAAGGCTGCCAAGATATTTAGATGATTATGTTGTTGGAAGTGATCTCGAGTAAGAAAATGAAGAAGAGGAAGCTAATGTGATGAAGTGGTGGATCACGATCCCATTTGTTCTTAAGAAGCAGTGAAGATTGAGAAATGGAAGAGAGCCATGGATGTGGACATTGTGGCGATTGAAAGAAATAAAACTTGGCATCTTGTTGATTTACCAAAGGATGCCAAGTGCATTGGAGTTAAATGGGTTTACAAGACAAAACTAAACGAGAACGGTGAAGTTGAAAAATATAAGGCAATGTTGGTGGTGAAGGGATATGGTCAAGAGTATGGTGTAGACTATATGGAGGTATTCGCTCCGGTCGCAAGAATGGATACTATAAGATTGATGATTGCTACTGCGGCTCAAAGAGGTTGGAAGTTGTTTCAAATGGATGCTAAGTCGGCCTTTCTACATGGGAAATTAGAAGAAGATGTTTATGTTCACCAACCGCTTGGTTATGTGGTGAAAGGAAGCGAAAACAAAGTCTATAAACTTGAAAAGGCTTTGTATGGGTTGAAACAAGCTCCTAAAGCTTGGTTCAATAGGATTGACGGGTACTTTGTGAATATCAGTTTCGAGAAAAGCAAATCCGAAAACACTTTGTTTATCAAACGGGGGCAAAACGGTAAAGTTTTATATGTGAATATATATGTTGATGATTTAATATTCACAGGCAATGATGGAAGAGTTCCGGTCTTCGATAAAAAAGGATTTTGAGATAACCGATCTCGGAAAAATGAGATATTTTCTTGGAATCGAGGTGGTTCAACCATGGTTGGCATCCACATTTCACAAAGAACCAGTTCAGTTAAGATGCTTGAACGGTTCGACATGTTGGAATGTAATGCAGTCACGAATCCTATTGTTCCGGGGACGAAGTTGAAGAATGATGATGGGGAAACAGTTGATGCTACTTTGTTCAAGCAGTTAGTTGGGAGCCTTATGTACATTACCAACACAAGACCGGATCTACAGTTCGTAGTAAGTTTAATAAGTCATTTTATGTCAAATCCTATGGTTGAACATTATGAGGCATCAAAACGAGTCATGAGATATATCCAAGGTACCTTGGATTTTGGAGTTTGGTACAAAAGAGGTGGAAAGGGTGAAATGAAAGTTTATGCCGACAGTGACTATGCGGGTGATTTTAATGATCTAAAGAGTACGTCGGGGTATGCTGTGTTATGGGACGGAGCTGCTGTATATTGATCATCTAAGAAGCAAATTATTGTGGCACTTTAGTCTATCGAAGCCGAGTACGTTGCAGCCGCTGCATGTATGTGTCAAGTTATATGGGTCCGTGACGTTCTGAAAGAGTTTAGGAATGAAGTCAATGAGGCAACCGAGATTCTTTGTGATAATACCTCAGCCCTTAAGTTGTCCAAGAATCCGGTATTCCATCGAAAATGTAAACATATTGGTGTTAGATACCATTTTCTTAGAGAGCTGGTGAACAATGGAACTGTGAAGTTGGAATATTGTGGCACAAGAGATCAACTAGCTGATGCTTTGACTAAGCCAATGCATAGAGATGGCTTCATTAAGTCATGGAGCAGTTGTGTGTTTGTTCTCTCAAAGGCAAACAAGACATAAATGACGTCTAGTTTGAGGAAGGGTTTGTTGGAGGTTGTTTGAAGTGGTTGGTTTGGTGCACGTGGGGTCTACATGAGATGAAGAATAAAAGCATGCACGTGGGTTTACAAAGTCTACGTGGGTTACCAAGTCTTGCAAGTTTCTAGTTCAAAGTTGTTTTTTCATTTTTTCAGTTAGTTTGTTTCCGTTTTTATCTCCTTTTAGTTATGTACCGTTACTTTGTTTATGGTGTATTTATAGCCTATTTGGCATTCTAATGAAGTAAGCTTTTGGCTAATCTCTGCAAGTACCATTGACTTTACTTTATATCATGCCTTTTGAAAACTCATGTGACATTTTCACAGAAAACCCTGAAACAAGAAAAAACAACTGAATTTGAAAAAAAACCCTAAACGAATATCAAGAAACCCTAAAAGAAGACCAAGAAACAAAGCGTTTAAAGAGATGGAGTACTGTGTACCTGCAAGAACTTCAAACTGTAAGTGGATGAAGAGCTGGAATTGTATCAAAATGTTAAATCTTTATGAAAACCCTACAATCAAGATTATCAATGTAACTATCAAACTATGAGTTTTCTAAACAGAAACCTTAAGATATTCAAGAAACTAAGAACTTGTTAAATTAACATCCACAAAGAAAACCCTAATGTACGTATAGATGATTGAAAAATAGAATGAAAATAGGATTTCATGACATTAAGAAGAATCCGACGATCGTTAAACATTAAACATAATAGTCTAATCGTGGATTAGACGACTCGCTAATCGTGTCAGAGGTTTGGTTGTAATCACTAAAGTATACTAGTAATTAACACAACACGTATGGAATGTTTTCAACAGATAACTCATTTTCTATTGTTTTACTTAAAAACCTATGTTCCCACCAACTATTTTTAGTTGACAATGTCACATGTTTTTCAGGAATTGGAAATTAGTTTGTTGAAGATTACTTGGTGCAAGACATAGGCAGTAGAGAGAGAGAGAGAGAGAGTACCTTTGCATGAAAAAAATGAATACTTGAAGCAGGACATGGGCCTCATATAATCTTCGGGTCATTTTTTGTAACACCCCAACTCGGAACGGGCTGGCGTGTTACTATTACAGATATCAAATCAACGCCATAATCCAAAATACAAAAAAAAAAATCAATGCAACCTATGTTTGTACTTCATTATTATCTCTCATCACTAAATTCCCCGAATCCCGGATTACCTGAAAACAAAATAAGAAAAACAAAACAAGAAAACATGGCTGAGCCAAAAATTGCCCAGTAACGGAAAGAACAATAGTATAGGTAAGGACAGACGTAAGAGAATAAATATACGAACTTCAATTCAAACTCGAAACCAACCCTTTTTACCGAAACATATACTTAATAAAATTCGGATGTATGATCCGACACTTGGCCAGAACATGGTCAAACGCATGCGGAAATATATCAGAACTATAACAAAAACACCCAGAGCCAGAAACATATAACTTGTAACATATAATGTGTGCCGTGTAACATATAACGAGTGGCATTTAACTGAACTATAATTAAATGCGAAACATAATCCGATACACGATCGGGACGTAATCTGAATATACTCAAATTTAATCAAATGCATATACACATATCAAAACGGACCAGAAATATAGCGAAACAAAATATAATTACTAAAATACACGACGATGATGTTAAATAAATAGGTCGTGTAAAACGGAAGCACCCAGAGCCTAAACAGAGGGGTACACAGCTAGCTAGTCCATGCACCAAGGAGACGGTGTGGGTGGCGTGCACACATTGTTCCATCTCAAACAGAAGTCAGGAGTCAGGAGTCAGGAGTCAGGAGTCAGAGCTAAGATCGATCTATACGCCTCTAAGTGGCCAAGGTACTACATGAGTACTTTCAGAGACGCCGTGAACTTTGATTACGCACTGTCACGATAAGTGCCATGTCAGGAGTCAGGAGTCAGGAGTCGGAGCTAAGATCGATCTATACGCCTCTAAGTGGCCCTAATACTTCAAAAGTACTAGTTAGAGACGCCGTGAACTTTGATTACGCACTGTCACGATAAGTGCCATGTCGTTGACGCCCAAACGACAAGTCAGAAATGCTCGGGTAACAGAGTACTGAACTAAAGTCGTATAACTAAAATATATTATATAAAATAACTGAACTCAAAATATAACCGACGCGTAACGAAAATCCGTACTACAAAGTAACGGAATAGAGTCAATACTAAAAGTGAACAAAAACAGAAACCGTACTACAAAGTAACAAAATAAAATTTATACTATGAGTGACAGAAACCAGAATCCGTACTACCAAGTAACAGAATATAATTAATACTAAGAATAGCAAAAACAGGAAACCGTACTACGAAGTAACAGAATATAATTTATACTATGAGTGACAGAAACCAGAATCCGTACCTTAGCTAACGATGAGCAAGCAAGTGAAGTCGAGTCACGCTAAGTTGTACTAACGCCTACATTTTATTTATTTTTCAATCAAATTTACTAAACTTTATTGGTTAATTGATTTTCCGGCGACAGGGCTTTTATAATCTTCACTATTTATTGTAGAAACTTATTGTCATGCTTGTTTTAGTAATTATTATCAAGAACCTTTAAGTTTCCAAAAGGTGACAACTTTACATATAATCAAAATTTTACTTAGCTTTGTTTATTCGTGTTTTGAAGTAATAAAAAGAACAATACATAAAGCTCCAATTCTCATTTAAAAAAAAAACAAACGACACTCTTTATTTAATTAAACAAACCCTTACTAAAACTCTTAAATTTGATCCAAAGTCAAAACGCAAAAGTACCTATTTTGGTGAATAACTGTTTAATTTATAGAAAATAAATAAATAAGCTTGATTGTTATTAAATAATAATATCTTTAACATTCACAAGCATTCACACAGAACACCTACAAACACACACATCCACACAAAGTACACCTACAACCGCCCACATGCACTCTTCACCACACACACCATACAATATAAGCATGCATCACACACCTCACACACACAGCACACACATACGAGACTATATGCTTCGCGGAACCAAAACGAAACGAACCGCGGTCGCCAGAACAAATCAAAACGATGCTGAAATTTCTATCTTTAAAATCAAATCAAGCGGAGGTTATGATTCGGTACCTTAATATTACAACAAAACAGTTAAGAGTGCGAGACGAGCGATGGCGCACAAGTGCGGGGTGGCAGCTAGCTCAGGCTGATGGCTAAGAAGGAGGAGTGCGACGGTGGTGGTTCATCGACCTCAAATGGTGGCACAGGACAACAGGTGGTTAGAAACAGCGGCGGTAGTGGTTGTGACTGGCGGCAACCTCCCGTAGTGGCGTGACAAGCGGCGGCGGCAGGAGATGGTGGCCGTGCAGTGGCGGTAGAGGTTATGGTTGGCTGTGTGAATATGGCCGGGAGGAAGGAACGGATTTTATATGTATTTAAACGGTTGGCTCATCCCAAAACTCGCTTTAATTGTTTTTTTAATAGGATTAGAATTAAGTTACGGATGAAACTCGTTTTCCTCGGAAGTTATAGCGGAAGAGATAATGCTAATGCATGGTTTTCAAATCAACTTTCAAGATATAGCAAAATTCACCCTTATCATTGTTTCATAATTTATTTCCACATTTACTTAGCAAACATTTTACTTTAGTGTTTGTTTTAAGTAACCTTTTACTTTCGGTTATTATTACTCATGTGTATGTTAAAATAGTATTTATGTTAAAAAGTTTAGCTTATATTTCATTAACGTTCTACCCATTTACGAGATACTAACACTTTTAATTAAAGATGTACTTGGAGGTGATAAGACTAGTTCAAAAATTATATCTTGAAATTTTAGGATTAGGTGTGCTTATTATCTATCTATTTATTTAAATTGTTTATTTATATGAGTTTGCAACGATATACTACAATAATAATATTCAAATTCTACTTAATGGTATCTTTACTCAAATCATAAGTGATAATATATATATATATATATATATATATATATATATATATATATATATATATATATATCGTTAACAAGTTAACCCACGTATATATATTATCTTACCTCTAATACCATTTGATTACATATCAAATTTGAGTTCCCAACGAAATTCTAAATTCAATACAATTTCCATTAAACCATAATCATTTAAATAATCATCTTATTTTATTATCATAAAATTTAGCTATTATAATTATTATCTGAAAAATTCGGATATTACAATTCTTCCTTCCTTAAAATAAATTTCGTCCTCGAAATTTGATATATATAATTAATGAAAATAAATTTTAGATGTAACAAATACATAACAGAATTTAATTTTTCACTGTTTCGAACATCGAAAAATTAAACACACCAAACCACAAGAGTTTTGGTAGAATAGATGAAACTGGGATTTAGAGGTATTGGGAAGCGATGGCTTATTGGAGACAAATAACTGACAATGTAACAAATAAAATTGAATAACTAATGGCTAGAGAAGGATACCTAGTCGTGAGAATAATACTGAATTATTAAGTATATATCCTATGAATGTCTGAGTATTACAGTTCTACCCTTCTAAAAAAAATTTCGACCTCGAAATTAATAATTAAGCTAAAATAATTAAACATAAATGAAATAACATAAAAAAAAACAAATTCAAAATGAAACTTTAGACTTCACGGATTAGGAGAAACATAATGTTTTTTTTTTTTTTTTTTTTTTTTTTTTTTTTTTTTGAAAACGGAAAATTTATATGAATACATTTAAGATGACAAAAAAAAAATGGTAAATAAAGACATTAGCATGCACTCAATAGCTAAATCTAAAAACAATTAACTGACGCATGTGACTTATAAGTTGAACAAGTAGTAGCCAATCAGACACTTCGAAAAACCCAAGACTTAAATATAAAAATTCAAACACACGTCTTGAATGTTAATATAAATTTCTTAACTCGTATATAGTTAATTAAATAAATAACAAAAGGCACGTAACACTAGCACAGAATAGTGAAAACTTAGGATGTCATATTAGAGTATTAGAGAAACATTTATCGGCACAATGGGATTTTAGTAGCACACATACGTACCTGTAAATTCACGATTACGTTCGCGACCATAATCGTCAATTTACCTTACGACCGCGTCCTAACTGTCCTTCCATTATGCATCTTAAAACATGGTTAACCCTTTTTTTTTTTTAAAAAAAAAAAAAAAAAAAAATTAGACGTGATGAAAAACTAATTAAGAAACGATGTCCAAATTCTTATGCGTGCTTACTAATACTAAGTGTCGCATCTATTCAAAAGTATAAGTGTTTCGGAAACGTCTGATGTCATATGTAATAGCAAAGTCTGAATGGGGCATAGAGGAGTAACTCAAATCATGATCTCATCAACTGTGTTGAACATTGTCTTCGGAAGTTATTGTTTTCTTTGGTAGAGAGTAAGCGAAAACAGCGGTAGAAGCACTTAACTTATTATAAACGAGAAAGTCATTAAGTGAAATAAATGTCAACGTACGGTCAATATTAGAGCGATCTTGTACCCTTAAATTTAAAATCACAAAATCATGAGCAAGAAAATTGAAAAGAAAGTAATCCTAACCCAGCGTCTACCCATTATCTCACAAGTCTGATTTTAAGGTTTAAGTTTTCTACAGGAAAGAGCCTTAGCTCTGATACCATAATTGTAACACCCCAACTCGGAACGGGCTGGCGTGTTACTATTACAGATATCAAATCAACGCCATAATCCAAAATACAAAAAAAAAATCAATGCAACCTATGTTTGAACTTCATTATTATCTCTCATCACTAAATTCCCCGAATCCCGGATTACCTGAAAACAAAATAAGAAAAACAAAACAAGAAAACACGGCTGAGCCAAAAATTGCCCAGTAACGGAAAGAACAATAGTATAGGTAAGGACAGACGTAAGAGAATAAATATACGAACTTCAATTCAAACTCGAAACCAACCCTTTTTACCGAAACATATACTTAATAAAATTCGGATGTATGATCCGACACTTGGCCAGAACATGGTCAAACGCATGCGGAAATATATCAGAACTATAACAAAAACACCCAGAGCCAGAAACATATAACTTGTAACATATAATGTGTGCCGTGTAACATATAACGAGTGACATTTAACTGAACTATAATTAAATGCGAAACATAATCCGATACACGATCGGGACGTAATCTGAATATACTCAAATTTAATCAAATGCATATACACATATCAAAACGGACCAGAAATATAGAGAAACAAAATATAATTACTAAAATACACGACGATGATGTTAAAATAAATAGGTCGTGTAAAACGGAAGCACCCAGAGCCTAAACAGAGGGGTACACAGCTAGCTAGTCCATGCACCAAGGAGACGGTGTGGGTGGCGTGCACACATTGTTCCATCTCAAACAGAAGTCAGGAGTCAGGAGTCAGGAGTCAGGAGTCAGAGCTAAGATCGATCTATACGCCTCTAAGTGGCCAAGGTACTACATGAGTACTTTCAGAGACGCCGTGAACTTTGATTACGCACTGTCACGATAAGTGCCATGTCAGGAGTCAGGAGTCAGGAGTCGGAGCTAAGATCGATCTATACGCCTCTAAGTGGCCCTAATACTTCAAAAGTACTAGTTAGAGACGCCGTGAACTTTGATTACGCACTGTCACGATAAGTGCCATGTCGTTGACGCCCCAACGGCAAGTCAGAAATGATCGGGTAACCGAGTACTGAACTAAAGTCGTATAACTAAAATATATTATATAAAATAACTGAACTCAAAATATAACCGACGCGTAACGAAAATCCGTACTACAAAGTAACGGAATAGAGTCAATACTAAAAGTGAACAAAAACAGAAACCGTACTACAAAGTAACAAAATAAAATTTATACTATGAGTGACAGAAACCAGAATCCGTACTACCAAGTAACAGAATATAATTAATACTAAGAATAGCAAAAACAGGAAACCGTACTACGAAGTAACAGAATATAATTTATACTATGAGTGACAGAAACCAGAATCCGTACCTTAGCTAACGATGAGCAAGCAAGTGAAGTCGAGTCACGCTAAGTTGTACTAACGCCTACATTTTATTTATTTTTCAATCAAATTTACTAAACTTTATTGGTTAATTGATTTTCCGGCGACAGGGCTTTTATAATCTTCACTATTTATTGTAGAAACTTATTGTCATGCTTGTTTTAGTAATTATTATCAAGAACCTTTAAGTTTCTAAAAGGTGACAACTTTACATATAATCAAAATTTTACTTAGCTTTGTTTATTCGTGTTTTGAAGTAATAAAAAGAACAATACATAAAGCTCCAATTCTCATTTAAAAAAAAAACAAACGACACTCTTTATTTAATTAAACAAACCCTTACTAAAACTCTTAAATTTGATCCAAAGTCAAAACGCAAAAGTACCTATTTGGTGAATAACTGTTTAATTTATAGAAAATAAATAAATAAGCTTGATTGTTATTAAATAATAAAATCTTTAACATTCACAAGCATTCACACAGAACACCTACAAACACACACATCCACACAAAGTACACCTACAACCGCCCACATGCACTCTTCACCACACACACCATACAATATAAGCATGCATCACACACCTCACACACACAGCACACACATACGAGACTATATGCTTCGCGGAACCAAAACGAAACGAACCGCGGTCGCCAGAACAAATCAAAACGATGCTGAAATTTCTATCTTTAAAATCAAATCAAGCGGAGGTTATGATTCGGTACCTTAATATTACAACAAAACAGTTAAGAGTGCGAGACGAGCGATGGCGCACAAGTGCGGGGTGGCAGCTAGCTCAGGCTGATGGCTAAGAAGGAGGAGTGCGACGGTGGTGGTTCATCGACCTCAAATGGTGGCACAGGACAACAGGTGGTTAGAAACAGCGGCGGTAGTGGTTGTGACTGGCGGCAACCTCCCGTAGTGGCGTGACAAGCGGCGGCGGCAGGAGATGGTGGCCGTGCAGTGGCGGTAGAGGTTATGGTTGGCTGTGTGAATATGGCCGGGAGGAAGGAACGGATTTTATATGTATTTAAACGGTTGGCTCATCCCAAAACTCGCTTTAATTGTTTTTTTAATAGGATTAGAATTAAGTTACGGATGAAACTCGTTTTCCTCGGAAGTTATAGCGGAAGAGATAATGCTAATGCATGGTTTTCAAATCAACTTTCAAGATATAGCAAAATTCACCCTTATCATTGTTTCATAATTTATTTCCACATTTACTTAGCAAACATTTTACTTTAGTGTTTGTTTTAAGTAACCTTTTACTTTCGGTTATTATTACTCATGTGTATGTTAAAATAGTATTTATGTTAAAAAGTTTAGCTTATATTTCATTAACGTTCTACCCATTTACGAGATACTAACACTTTTAATTAAAGATGTACTTGGAGGTGATAAGACTAGTTCAAAAATTATATCTTGAAATTTTAGGATTAGGTGTGCTTATTATCTATCTATTTATTTAAATTGTTTATTTATATGAGTTTGCAACGATATACTACAATAATAATATTCAAATTCTACTTAATGGTATCTTTACTCAAATCATAAGTGATAATATATATATATATATATATATATATATATATATATATAATATATCGTTAACAAGTTAACCCACGTATATATATTATCTTACCTCTAATACCATTTGATTACATATCAAATTTGAGTTCCCAACGAAATTCTAAATTCAATACAATTTCCATTAAACCACAATCATTTAAATAATCATCTTATTTTATTATCATAAAATTTAGCTATTATAATTATTATCTGAAAAATTCGGATATTACAATTCTTCCTTCCTTAAAATAAATTTCGTCCTCGAAATTTGATATATATAATTAATGAAAATAAATTTTAGATGTAACAAATACATAACAGAATTTAATTTTTCACTGTTTCGAACATCGAAAAATTAAACACACCAAACCATAAGAGTTTTGGTAGAATAGATGAAACTGGGATTTAGAGGTATTGGGAAGCGATGGCTTATTGGAGACAAATAACTGACAATGTAACAAGTAAAATTGAATAACTAATGGCTAGAGAAGGATACCTAGTCGTGAGATTAATACTGAATTATTAAGTATATATCCTATGAATGTCTGAGTATTACAGTTCTACCCTTCTAAAAAAAATTTGGACCTCGAAATTAATAATTAAGCTAAAATAATTAAACATAAATGAAATAACATAAAAAAAAAACAAATTCAAAATGAAACTTTAGACTTCACGGATTAGGAGAAACATAATGTTTTTTTTTTTTTTTTTTTTTGAAAACGGAAAATTTATATGAATACATTTAAGATGACAAAAAAAAATGGTAAATAAAGACATTAGCATGCACTCAATAGCTAAATCTAAAAACAATTAACTGACGCATGTGACTTATAAGTTGAACAAGTAGTAGCCAATCAGACACTTCGAAAAACCCAAGACTTAAATATAAAAATTCAAACACACGTCTTGAATGTTAATATAAATTTCTTAACTCGTATATAGTTAATTAAATAAATAACAAAAGGCACGTAACACTAGCACAGAATAGTGAAAACTTAGGATGTCATATTAGAGTATTAGAGAAACATTTATCGGCACAATGGGATTTTAGTAGCACACATACGTACCTGTAAATTCACGATTACGTTCGCGACCATAATCGTCAATTTACCTTACGACCGCGTCCTAACTGTCCTTCCATTATGCATCTTAAAACATGGTTAACCCTTTTTTTTTTTTTTAAAAAAAAAAAAAAAAAAATTAGACGTGATGAAAAACTAATTAAGAAACGATGTCCAAATTCTTATGCGTGCTTACTAATACTAAGTGTCGCATCTATTCAAAAGTATAAGTGTTTCGGAAACGTCTGATGTCATATGTAATAGCAAAGTCTGAATGGGGCATAGAGGAGTAACTCAAATCATGATCTCATCAACTGTGTTGAACATTGTCTTCGGAAGTTATTGTTTTCTTTGGTAGAGAGTAAGCGAAAACAGCGGTAGAAGCACTTAACTTATTATAAACGAGAAAGTCATTAAGTGAAATAAATGTCAACGTACGGTCAATATTAGAGCGATCTTGTACCCTTAAATTTAAAATCACAAAATCATGAGCAAGAAAATTGAAAAGAAAGTAATCCTAACCCAGCGTCTACCCATTATCTCACAAGTCTGATTTTAAGGTTTAAGTTTTCTACAGGAAAGAGCCTTAGCTCTGATACCATAATTGTAACACCCCAACTCGGAACGGGCTGGCGTGTTACTATTACAGATATCAAATCAACGCCATAATCCAAAATACAAAAAAAAAAATCAATGCAACCTATGTTTGAACTTCATTATTATCTCTCATCACTAAATTCCCCGAATCCCGGATTACCTGAAAACAAAATAAGAAAAACAAAACAAGAAAACACGGCTGAGCCAAAAATTGCCCAGTAACGGAAAGAACAATAGTATAGGTAAGGACAGACGTAAGAGAATAAATATACGAACTTCAATTCAAACTCGAAACCAACCCTTTTTACCGAAACATATACTTAATAAAATTCGGATGTATGATCCGACACTTGGCCAGAACATGGTCAAACGCATACGGAAATATATCAGAACTATAACAAAAACACCCAGAGCCAGAAACATATAACTTGTAACATATAATGTGTGCCGTGTAACATATAACGAGTGACATTTAACTGAACTATAATTAAATGCGAAACATAATCCGATACACGATCGGGACGTAATCTGAATATACTCAAATTTAATCAAATGCATATACACATATCAAAACGGACCAGAAATATAGAGAAACAAAATATAATTACTAAAATACACGACGATGATGTTAAAATAAATAGGTCGTGTAAAACGGAAGCACCCAGAGCCTAAACAGAGGGGTACACAGCTAGCTAGTCCATGCACCAAGGAGACGGTGTGGGTGGCGTGCACACATTGTTCCATCTCAAACAGAAGTCAGGAGTCAGGAGTCAGGAGTCAGGAGTCAGAGCTAAGATCGATCTATACGCCTCTAAGTGGCCAAGGTACTACATGAGTACTTTCAGAGACGCCGTGAACTTTGATTACGCACTGTCACGATAAGTGCCATGTCAGGAGTCAGGAGTCAGGAGTCGGAGCTAAGATCGATCTATACGCCTCTAAGTGGCCCTAATACTTCAAAAGTACTAGTTAGAGACGCCGTGAACTTTGATTACGCACTGTCACGATAAGTGCCATGTCGTTGACGCCCCAACGGCAAGTCAGAAATGCTCGGGTAACAGAGTACTGAACTAAAGTCGTATAACTAAAATATATTATATAAAATAACTGAACTCAAAATATAACCGACGCGTAACGAAAATCCGTACTACAAAGTAACGGAATAGAGTCAATACTAAAAGTGAACAAAAACAGAAACCGTACTACAAAGTAACAAAATAAAATTTATACTATGAGTGACAGAAACCAGAATCCGTACTACCAAGTAACAGAATATAATTAATACTAAGAATAGCAAAAACAGGAAACCGTACTACGAAGTAACAGAATATAATTTATACTATGAGTGACAGAAACCAGAATCCGTACCTTAGCTAACGATGAGCAAGCAAGTGAAGTCGAGTCACGCTAAGTTGTACTAACGCCTACATTTTATTTATTTTTCAATCAAATTTACTAAACTTTATTGGTTAATTGATTTTCCGGCGACAGGGCTTTTATAATCTTCACTATTTATTGTAGAAACTTATTGTCATGCTTGTTTTAGTAATTATTATCAAGAACCTTTAAGTTTCCAAAAGGTGACAACTTTACATATAATCAAAATTTTACTTAGCTTTGTTTATTCGTGTTTTGAAGTAATAAAAAGAACAATACATAAAGCTCCAATTCTCATTTAAAAAAAAAACAAACGACACTCTTTATTTAATTAAACAAACCCTTACTAAAACTCTTAAATTTGATCCAAAGTCAAAACGCAAAAGTACCTATTTTGGTGAATAACTGTTTAATTTATAGAAAATAAATAAATAAGCTTGATTGTTATTAAATAATAAAATCTTTAACATTCACAAGCATTCACACAGAACACCTACAAACACACACATCCACACAAAGTACACCTACAACCGCCCACATGCACTCTTCACCACACACACCATACAATATAAGCATGCATCACACACCTCACACACACAGCACACACATACGAGACTATATGCTTCGCGGAACCAAAACGAAACGAACCGCGGTCGCCAGAACAAATCAAAACGATGCTGAAATTTCTATCTTTAAAATCAAATCAAGCGGAGGTTATGATTCGGTACCTTAATATTACAACAAAACAGTTAAGAGTGCGAGACGAGCGATGGCGCACAAGTGCGGGGTGGCAGCTAGCTCAGGCTGATGGCTAAGAAGGAGGAGTGCGACGGTGGTGGTTCATCGACCTCAAATGGTGGCACAGGACAACAGGTGGTTAGAAACAGCGGCGGTAGTGGTTGTGACTGGCGGCAACCTCCCGTAGTGGCGTGACAAGCGGCGGCGGCAGGAGATGGTGGCCGTGCAGTGGCGGTAGAGGTTATGGTTGGCTGTGTGAATATGGCCGGGAGGAAGGAACGGATTTTATATGTATTTAAACGGTTGGCTCATCCCAAAACTCGCTTTAATTGTTTTTTTAATAGGATTAGAATTAAGTTACGGATGAAACTCGTTTTCCTCGGAAGTTATAGCGGAAGAGATAATGCTAATGCATGGTTTTCAAATCAACTTTCAAGATATAGCAAAATTCACCCTTATCATTGTTTCATAATTTATTTCCACATTTACTTAGCAAACATTTTACTTTAGTGTTTGTTTTAAGTAACCTTTTACTTTCGGTTATTATTACTCATGTGTATGTTAAAATAGTATTTATGTTAAAAAGTTTAGCTTATATTTCATTAACGTTCTACCCATTTACGAGATACTAACACTTTTAATTAAAGATGTACTTGGAGGTGATAAGACTAGTTCAAAAATTATATCTTGAAATTTTAGGATTAGGTGTGCTTATTATCTATCTATTTATTTAAATTGTTTATTTATATGAGTTTGCAACGATATACTACAATAATAATATTCAAATTCTACTTAATGGTATCTTTACTCAAATCATAAGTGATAATATATATATATATATATATATATATATATATATATATATATATATATCGTTAACAAGTTAACCCACGTATATATATTATCTTACCTCTAATACCATTTGATTACATATCAAATTTGAGTTCCCAACGAAATTCTAAATTCAATACAATTTCCATTAAACCATAATCATTTAAATAATCATCTTATTTTATTATCATAAAATTTAGCTATTATAATTATTATCTGAAAAATTCGGATATTACAATTCTTCCTTCCTTAAAATAAATTTCGTCCTCGAAATTTGATATATATAATTAATGAAAATAAATTTTAGATGTAACAAATACATAACAGAATTTAATTTTTCACTGTTTCGAACATCGAAAAATTAAACACACCAAACCATAAGAGTTTTGGTAGAATATATGAAACTGGGATTTAGAGGTATTGGGAAGCGATGGCTTATTGGAGACAAATAACTGACAATGTAACAAGTAAAATTGAATAACTAATGGCTAGAGAAGGATACCTAGTCGTGAGAATAATACTGAATTATTAAGTATATATCCTATGAATGTCTGAGTATTACAGTTCTACCCTTCTAAAAAAAATTTCGACCTCGAAATTAATAATTAAGCTAAAATAATTAAACATAAATGAAATAACATAAAAAAAAAACAAATTCAAAATGAAACTTTAGACTTCACGGATTAGGAGAAACATAATGTTTTTTTTTTTTTTTTTTTTTTTTTTTTTTTTTGAAAACGGAAAATTTATATGAATACATTTAAGATGACAAAAAAAAATGGTAAATAAAGACATTAGCATGCACTCAATAGCTAAATCTAAAAACAATTAACTGACGCATGTGACTTATAAGTTGAACAAGTAGTAGCCAATCAGACACTTCGAAAAACCCAAGACTTAAATATAAAAATTCAAACACACGTCTTGAATGTTAATATAAATTTCTTAACTCGTATATAGTTAATTAAATAAATAACAAAAGGCACGTAACACTAGCACAGAATAGTGAAAACTTAGGATGTCATATTAGAGTATTAGAGAAACATTTATCGGCACAATGGGATTTTAGTAGCACACATACGTACCTGTAAATTCACGATTACGTTCGCGACCATAATCGTCAATTTACCTTACGACCGCGTCCTAACTGTCCTTCCATTATGCATCTTAAAACATGGTTAACCCTTTTTTTTTTTTTTTTAAAAAAAAAAAAAAAAATTAGACGTGATGAAAAACTAATTAAGAAACGATGTCCAAATTCTTATGCGTGCTTACTAATACTAAGTGTCGCATCTATTCAAAAGTATAAGTGTTTCGGAAACGTCTGATGTCATATGTAATAGCAAAGTCTGAATGGGGCATAGAGGAGTAACTCAAATCATGATCTCATCAACTGTGTTGAACATTGTCTTCGGAAGTTATTGTTTTCTTTGGTAGAGAGTAAGCGAAAACAGCGGTAGAAGCACTTAACTTATTATAAACGAGAAAGTCATTAAGTGAAATAAATGTCAACGTACGGTCAATATTAGAGCGATCTTGTACCCTTAAATTTAAAATCACAAAATCATGAGCAAGAAAATTGAAAAGAAAGTAATCCTAACCCAGCGTCTACCCATTATCTCACAAGTCTGATTTTAAGGTTTAAGTTTTCTATAGGAAAGAGCCTTAGCTCTGATACCATAATTGTAACACCCCAACTCGGAACGGGCTGGCGTGTTACTATTACAGATATCAAATCAACGCCATAATCCAAAATACAAAAAAAAAATCAATGCAACCTATGTTTGAACTTCATTATTATCTCTCATCACTAAATTCCCCGAATCCCGGATTACCTGAAAACAAAATAAGAAAAACAAAACAAGAAAACACGGCTGAGCCAAAAATTGCCCAGTAACGGAAAGAACAATAGTATAGGTAAGGACAGACGTAAGAGAATAAATATACGAACTTCAATTCAAACTCGAAACCAACCCTTTTTACCGAAACATATACTTAATAAAATTCGGATGTATGATCCGACACTTGGCCAGAACATGGTCAAACGCATGTGGAAATATATCAGAACTATAACAAAAACACCCAGAGCCAGAAACATATAACTTGTAACATATAATGTGTGCCGTGTAACATATAACGAGTGACATTTAACTGAACTATAATTAAATGCGAAACATAATCCGATACACGATCGGGACGTAATCTGAATATACTCAAATTTTTAACAACCAACGCAAATCCATATCTTCTTCCCTCATATAATTATTGCTTAATTTTGAAATAAACTAATGCAAAATTATTGTTTAAAACAATATCATCTATATGGACTAAAAGTGTATAGGTCCTGTAGAATGGATCAAAAAACTAAGTTGTTGGATCAATATCACTTCTAGCTAGCAGAATCACTAGTAGAGAACTGAGATCTCGAATCTTGTTTGAGTGTGGTTATTACCCGAAGTAGAGAGTAAGGAAGCGTAGAGAGGAGTTGATGAATGGATAAGATTATATTTTGATAAAAGGTTGTTGAGTGCATAGGTATGCTTCCCTATTTATAGGAGTAGCATCCCATGCCTCATATTATTATTTCCGGCCCAATGGGCTCAACCTACATGGCAGTGGACCCAAACATACATAAAAGAAATTGACAAGCTAACTAATTACATCATGAATAACTTTAGAAAATACAAAAGACTACAATACAAAACGGGGCCCTACAATCTCCCTCTATTCTTTAGTATTTAATCCTTTAGCTCTTGTATTTAGTCGGTCTCGTAGTCGAAGCCGGATTCACAGTTGAATAGTTGATTGTCAACAAGATAATGCACAAACTTGTTGAACTTCTCAACTATTCCATCCGTGTTGTCCTTTCAGACATCTTTGACTGTTCCCGGTGGGGAGTTGTAAACTTCAGTAGGTCTCTTTTGCTAAACGCAGTCAGTTCGTGAACATCAAAGAATCAGAGATGATGCATGTCTTTACAGTGAATCACTGCTTCCCCCATGTTGTTGTCGAACTCCCATAAGTGAAGTGTTGGAACAAGTTTGGCAAGAAAGGTACACCATGATAAATTGATCTGTGAAGAGCATAATTTGTAATTCTAAAATATTTATAGAAACGCCACTTGAATTCCTCAAAGTTGTTATCCCACTTGAGTAGTTTTGGAGGTTTGTTAGCAGTGACGGCCTCAGGATCCGTCCTCATCTTGCAATTTAGTAATAAAATCAAACAGCCCAGTAACAAATTCTGCCAAAAGTTCCAAGTACAAATGGATCGAGTTTAAAAGTAATCGAATCGGATTGGTAGGCGGATCGAACAGGATTTGAATCGAATCGAATAAGAATTTGAACTGAGTTTGAATTGTAGTTTGAAAATAAGCAAAAATAAGCAAAAACAAGCAATTGATTTGGTACGATACATATGTTACCCCCAAAATGTATAAAACATTAAAAGGGGGGGGGGTGAGAAAGTCACATTTGAAATTGAAGATAACTTGGAAAAACCGTAAGCACGTTAAATGAAATCGAACGATCGAATCTCACAAGCTAAAAATATGAAATACGGGAATTACTAACTAACTTACGGGATTATAAAAGTTAATTAACTTGGTTTTAGATATCTTGCACTATTTTAATATACATTTTAGTATCTTATGGCATTTGATATTATAATAATATTTTTAAGCTTATGGCATTTGATATTATAATATTATTTTTAAGCTTTAACGAAATTTTAACAGTTTGGTATTATTATTCTAATATTATTTTAATTACGCGTTTACACTAAATTGAGATTTGTAACATTTATGGGATACTGTTTTTGTGAAATATTCTAAGTGTCGACAAGAAGGTTACGACAATAATCACTATCGTAACCCACACAAATGTGTCGACAAGAAGGTTACGAAATACTGTTTTTGTGAAAAACCATAGAGTGTTAAAGTCGGAATCAATAACACTCTAATTGTTACTCAACGAACAGAAATATAACACACAAACAAAGTAACTCAAAATATTTCCATTTATATTGTGAAGGATACAATGTAAATCGATTAAGGTTTCTAGGTGGAATGTTTGTATTTTTGGCAGCTTTTCCGTACAAGATAAAGACAGCCGTCAAATCTCAATATTCGCCCTGAGTCCGTTATCATAGGCATGCCCTAAAGTTTCCTTTTATAGGCATACACTGACATTCCTTCTAGAAACCTTAATGATTGATATAAACATATTCAAACATATTACAAAATATTCTAAGTGTAAACAGGTCTTCGAGTAAGCTTGAAGCTTTTGTCTTCGTCGAGAAGACCTGATAACCATTAAGTGTGATTGGAAACAGTTTTCCGAGTAAGCTTTACTTAGAATATTTTCCTTAGAAAATATCCATCAAGCAGACTTCAATCTTCATGATAATATCAAACTTTGCTCGATATATATCCTACGAGCAAACTTGTTCTTCTTGGATCCCTTCAACCTTTTGTTTTTAACTTATTTGAACAAGTTCAAGTGTGCTGGTGACACTGTAACTTGCTTGGGGTTGAACCTTGCTCGTTAGAAGTCCTTAGAGTGATTTCTTCATTAACTTCCTTCAAGTTTGCTAGGACCACTATTTATTAACAAACCTTGCTCGATCCACCAAAATACTTGGTTTTTAGCTTGGTTTATGTCACACCCCAAACCACGGCCTAGGTGTATGACACATATGTTGGTACCACATTTGTAAATAAATCAGAGTTAGCGGATTAAAGTGGAAATATATTTACGTGGATTTAAAATATTATGTTTACATAACACGGGTTTATAAAAATACCCGTTTGATGTTTACAAAAGTTTACTTGTTTATATTAAACCACCATTACATATTTTTAATGTTTGACAAAAGGATCTGAGCCATCAGATCATCTACCATTCCATTAGATTCATCAAGCGGCTAATCTTCGTTACTTGTAAAATGTTTAGAAAATAAGTCAGCAACACATGCTGGTGAATAAGCTGACGCATAAAATATTTTTCTTTACTTGATTACCCTCGAGACATAACTTAGGTCCGGCCCATCGTGGCTTAGGAATAATTAAGTTATAAAACAAAACACAATTATAAACTTAAGTTACACACAAGACACCCCAGCAAACACCGCAACGTTAGACATTACTTAGGTACCATATGTATACACATGATCACCCTCACTCGGACGTAACTTAGGTCCGACCCAACATGGTGGAGGCTCATGGCCATGTGTGCGCGGTGTTCCCACCGACTTTTTACCACATATGTAAGGATCCAAACAAACGTACACGATAGCCTGAGGGCTAGTGATTACTTTTGTTTATAACGTTTTATAGATACGTAATATCATGTAATTTCATTTATTTGACTCGATTTAAAAAAAGTTTATAAAGTTGGACGTATTCACCTTTTCTTGAAATGATCAGCTTCAATACACTGACCGGTTCTTTCCTTTCTTTGCTATCTCGCACCTATAGTACGAGTATAACCTTTAATTAATACCGGATCTTAATTTGGCTTAAGACCTCTAGTCTCTTTTATATAATCTTTACCTCGATTATATTTTCTTTTAAACCTTTAGTTTAAATATATACTTTATTTTCTTTTACAAGTTAAACCTCTAGTTTTACTTGTTTTACTTTTCTTTAAATACTACGTTTCTTCTTCTCGAAGAAACATATACTTTCTTTATTTGTTTAAGAAATGTAATAATAACTTAAATAATATCATAACAAAGAATCACTTAACATTTATATCCATATCTCTTTCTTTTATCTTTATTATGTTTTCTTTTGTTATTTCTAGGTATCAAGTATATCCTTGACTTAGGGTTTTAAGCCTTTTATAATTTTATTATTATTTTATTTGGGCATTATGCATACCTTGCTTTGCTTATAATAACACTAGAAACTTGGGCAACACTTCGATGCATTTTCGTTTCTTTGAGCTTCCTTGATCAATCACCCTTTGGCAAGCAAATCGAGGCACCAATCTTCAAGACTTGTTGGCGCGTTCTTCGAGGCAAAGCGTCGGCTCGTCTCTTTGTTGGCGCGTTCTTCGAGGCAACTTTGGTTTGGCAAGGAAGTCGAGGAAATGCTTGGCACACTTTACAAGGTTTTTAGAGAGAGAGAGTGTGTGTGGTATTTTTAGAGAGATAGAGAGAGAGAGAGAAGCTGTGAAGTGATGGTAGGATGAATAAGAGGGCTGAGCCCGCTATTTATAGGCTGAGTTCGCCAGGCTATCGCGATACGCGATGGTCCTAGTGCTAGCCATCACGTATCGCGACGTAGGCATGGCAAGTCAACCCATAGGGTTTCCACGTGGCGACACGTGGCAGTTGCGGTGCCACGTGGTGACACGTGACTGATGATGTGTCACGTGTGGACACGTGGCGGAGCACGTGTCACGCTTGTCAGACCACATCATCGCGATATGCGATGACGTTGGTGTCTTAGGGTATCACGTATCGCCCACTGCCCAAATCTTGGATTCTGGAATAAGTCATTCGTGATACGCGATGGGCTTGTCCTCTGATCCGTCATGTATCACGACGGGACAGGAAAACATATTTTTACATATTGATCCTTGGACTTTTGGAACTTGGTATTTTTGACCCGACCCTCGTACGCGAGATTCGCTTCTTAGAACAAGTGGGGATACTTTTTTTTCATTTCAGATTCAAGTTCCCAAGTATATTCGGGGCCTCTTCGTGAGTCCCACTTTCCTTTGAATTTTTTTAACGTTCGTCTCTTTAGTTTCTTTGTTTTAGAATCTTCGATTTGGATTGGTCGTTCTATGAATTTTAGATTTTCATTAATTTCGACATCTTTTAATGGCATAGAGGCATAGACAAAGATTCATTGGCTAGACATTTAGGCAGATTGGAGACATGGAATACATCTTGTATCCCGTTCATTTCCTCGGGTAGTTGCAAACGGTATGCAACAGTACCAATTCGTTCGAGTACTTCGAAGGGTCCAACAAATCGAGGACTTAGTTTACCTTTCTTACCGAAGCGAACAACGCCTTTCCATGGCGAAACTTTCAATACAAATTTATCACCTACATTGAATTCTAACGGCTTACAATGGACATTGGCGTAACTCTTTTGGCTGTTTGAAAAACCTTATCAGTGGTTTCTTGGACTATCTCGGGTCCAGACAATTGATTATCTCCGGTTTCAGACCAGCATACCAGCGTTCTACATTTACGACCATACAACACTTCGAATGGTGCGGCTTGAATACTTGTGTGATAACTATTATTGTATGAAAATTCCATTAGGGGAAGATGGTCGTCCAACTTCCTTCTAAGTCAATCACATAAGCGCGGAGCGTATCTTCCAACGTTTGAATTGTCCTCTCATTTTGCCCATCGGTTTGAGGATGATAGGTGGTGCTAAGGTTTAACGTTGTGCCTAACGCTTGTTGGAAGCTTTTTCAGAAATGAGATGTAAAACGACGTCTCGATCAGAGATGATAGACAAAGGTACTCCATGCAAAGCAACGATGTTGTTCACATAAATTCGTGCTAACTTGTCCATCGAGTAAGATTCGTTTATGGGTATGAAGTGTGCAGATTTTGTTAGTCTATCCACAATAACCCAAATGGCATTATGCTGACGAGTGGTTTTCATGAGTTTTGTGATGAAGTCCATGGTTATTAATTCCTATTTCCAAACAGGGAGTTCGGGTTGCTGAAGCAATCCCGAAGGCTTTCGATGTTCAGCCTTGACTTTCAAACATGTTAAGCATTTTGCAACATGCAAAGCGTTGTCCTTTTTCATTCCATTCCACCAGTAGTTCGGCTTTAGGTTTTGATACATTTTGTCACTACCGGGGTGCATCATGTATTTGGACTTGTGAGCTTCGATTATGATATTTTCACGCAAGTCCCCAACGATTGGTACCAAATCCGTTTTCCCATTCTAAGTATACCATCGTCACCCTTGACTAGCGAGTCATGGTGCCGTTACGTTTTTCGTCAGAGATTTTGTTTTCATTGATTGCTTGGACTTGAGCGGATTTGATTTGCTCGATCAGATCAACTGGGAGTTCTAATTGTAGCGCTCGAACTCTTTTTGGATTTTCATGTTCTTTATGAATCAAGGCGTTAGCCACAACGTTGGCTTTACCTTCATGATAGACGATTTCACAGTCGTGGTCATTTAGTGTTTCCATCCAGCGCCTTTGACGCATGTTGAGTTCGTTTTGCTTGAAAATGTGTTTCAAACTTTTATGATTGGTAAACACGACAAATTTAACTCCATAGAGATAGTGTCTCCATATCTTTAAGGAAAAGATTATGGTGCCTAACTCTAGATCGTGAGTTGTGTAGTTCTTTTCGTGTACCTTGAGTTGACGAGAAGCGTAGGCGATTACTTTCTTTTGTTGCATTAGTACGCATCCTAAACTAGAATGGGACGCGTCACTAAGGACAACAAAATCCTTGGTACCTTCTGGCAAGGCCAGTATAGGTGCTTGGGTGAGTTTTTGTTTGAGTATATCGAACGACTCTTGTTGTTTGGTTCCCCATTCATACTTGATGTTTTTACGAGTTAACGAAGTTAGAGGAACAACGATTCGAGAGAAGTTTTCTATGAACCTACGATAGTAGCCGACCAAACCTAAGAAACTTCGGATCTCGGTTGGCTACTTTGGAACCCCCCACTTAGAGATAGCTTCAATCTTTGCGGGGTCCACTTGAATTCCATTCACGTTTATGATGTGCCCAAGAAATTTTACTTCGTGAAGCCAAAATTCGCATTTTGAGAACTTGGCGTACAATTTCTCGGTTCTAAGTAATTCAAGTAAGGTTCAGAGATGTGAGACATGATCTTCTTTTGACTTTGAGTAAATAAGTATGTCGTCAATGAAAACGATAACAAATTTATTCAAGTAAGGTTTACAGATTCAATTTATCATGTCCATGAATGCGATTGGGCATTAGTGAGACCAAACAGCATGACCGTGAACTCATTATGTCCATACCTCGTTCGGAAAGCAGTTTTTGGAATGTCTTCGGATTGAACTTTGAGTTGATGATAACCAGAACACAGATCGATTTTGGAGAAATAGCCCGCGCCTTGAAGTTGGTAGAAAAGATTGTCGATTCGAGGGAGTGAATATCGATTCTTGATGGTTACTTTGTTTAGAGCTCGATAGTCGATACACATACGCATTGTCCCATCATTCTTCTTGACGAAAAGAATTGGCGCTCCCCACGGCGATGAACTTGGTCGGATGAAACCTTTCTCAAGTAGCTCGTCTAGTTATTTCTTGAGTTATTTTATTTCAGTTGGAGCTAAACGGTATGGAGCCTTGGTGATTGGTGTGGTTCCAGGCATGAGGTCAATCCTAAATTCGACTTCTCTATTGGGAGGAATATTAGGAAGTTCATCGGGTCAGACATTGGAAAATTCGGAGACAATAGGTATGTCCTTTATCTCCTTGGGTTTTGATTCTTCGGTGATGTAGGCCATGAATGCTAAGCATCCTTGATTTAAACACTTGTTAGCCCTTATCATGGAGATTATGCTAACTTGGCCAACGTCCTTGTCCCCTTCAATTCGAATGGTTCGTTTATCAGGGGCTCAAAGTTCTACGGTTTTGCTATTGCAAATGATACGTGCATGATTGTTTGATAACCAATCCATACCAAGTACAATGTCAAAACCGGCAAGAATCATTGGCAATAAGTGAATAGGCAGAATGTAACCAGCTAATAAGATTTTTCCTTTTTTTAGAGCTTCGGAGATTTTAACAATTTCACCACTAGCGGTCTCGACGCTTAGAGTTTTATTTAGTTTCGTTAAAGGTTCGTTTAATAGACTACAAAAGCTATAATCTATAATACTTAAGTTGGCACTCAAATCAAACAAAACTCTAGCGTAAGTGTCGTTGACTAGGAACGTACCGGTGATGGTTTCCGGCATGTTGGCCGCCTTTTTGGTGTCAAGGACATAGACCCTTGCATTTCCTTTCTTAGTTTCACTTCTTTGGCCACTTCCACCCGCACCACCAGCAACGGGTTTGTTCTTTGGGCACTCGAGGCTAAGATGTCCCATCTCCTTGCTGTTAAAGCAAGTCATTGTCTTCTTCCAACAATCGGCCATTGCGTGGCCTAGTTTGTGACACGAGTCGCAAACAATTGTGGTTGAGGACGGAACAAAGTGGCATCGTCCCTTGTGGTACTTCTTACAAGTCTTTCATTGGGTGTAGTTGGAGTTGAATCCGATTTTGCGTCGGTCTACACCTTTGCCCTTGAATCGGGCGCTTCCTCCGGTCTTCTTGTGGTCGTGAGTTGGCACCGCCTTCTTGTCATCTTCTTTATTACGGATCATACCACTCATCAGATATCCAACCAACTCCATCGCAGAGTCGGCGATTTGTGGTAGGTGAGACCTTACCATGTCGCAGTTTTCCCGCGAAAGTCATTAAATATAACGAGTGACTTTGCTGGACTCGGGGGTTACCAGCTGGGGCACTAATCGACAGTACTCATGAAATTTTGTGTTGTATTCGTGGAGATTGGTTCCTATGACTCTATAGTTGAGGAATTTTGTTTGGATTTGATCAGTCTCATGCATTGGGCAGAACTTTTCCAGCATCATCTCCTTGAATTCCTCCCACATTAAGTTGTACAACACTTGCCTTCCCTTGCTCATGATGAGATTATTCCACCATTCTAACGCTTCGCCTTTGAACATTTGAGCCGAATATTGTATCTTTTCTTGCTCGGAGCATTTGCTTATGATTACGATCGAATCCATTTCTTTTAACCATCTTAGGGTGGCAATGGAGCCTTTGTCTCCATAGAATTCTTTCGGTCCAAAATTCTTGAAGTCTTTGAACGAAAAGCTTTCGATTTTTAATTTCTTGAATTTGTCTTTAATGCCACCATCAAAATTAGATTCATGGACGCTTTCTTCGAGATGTGATGGATTAGGACGAGGTTTAGATTTGATGGATTTTCGGGAGTGTTCGTTGGAAAGGTTTGTCTAGATTGAGTTCTAATGTGAGACTCGGCTTTCACAGCTTCTTTTATCATCTTTTTAATTTGGTTCATATATTTTTCAGGGATTTGGTCTTGTTCTTGTTCTTTTTCTTTATTCTTATTTGCATGATTTTTTGCTTCCTTTCGAGAAGCTCAATATTACTTTGGTTTGACATTTTCTGAAATAATTACATTCTTTTCTTAAACACACATTTTATTCATTCATTTATAAAACACACACACACACACACATATATATATATCCTAAAATATATATATATATATTATTACATCACATACTTATATATAAATCATTACTTGATGTATATACTTTTCCTATCCTTATTACAATCACATTCATTACAACACTACATCATAACACACATCTTCAACACCCTTCACAACATCCACACTTAACCCTATTCTTTAGTTCTTCATGAACTTCTTCACCATCTTGGTCGTTTTGTTGCATTTACGAAGAAGCGTAACTCCTATCTTCTTTTTCTTGGCTCCATCAACAACTACCTTCTTTCTTAGATCACCGGTCTCGTGCAAGGCCCTATCAAGATGCTCTTCCCGATATTGCGGGATCTCATTTGGGTATCCATACCGAGGTGGTGGATCGCGGTACCCCATCATAATGATATCATATTGGTTCTTGGGGTATGGTGATGATGTCACGTTAGATGGTTAGTCAAAGAAGGCTTCAGCTGCTTCATTTTGCTCACGGATCTCGTTTGCTTGTTCTTCGACTGACGGAATCTTGCCTTGATACGGTGGGAAACTTGGTGGAGACTCGTTCCTGATTCTTTGAAGGTATTGTACATAGGGGTCTACAGATCCATAGCTTGGGTTCTTGTGGAAGAATGGTTGCACACATCCTTGACTTGGTGGGCAATCACAATATGATGGTTCTTCTGTTGGAGTTTCTACCGCATTTGTGATCTCCTCATTAGGTTCTTCCTCGGGGTCTTCCTCCTCTTCTGGTTCTTCCTCCTCTTCGGGGTCTTCTTCCTCCATTAACTTGGCAGTCTCATATACTATAGGATATAGATGATAACTCTCGTACGACATCATAACCCTCATCTTCGGCTTTTGGAACGGTCCATCGTAAGAGTTGTGGTGAGAGTCAACTGAGTTGATGGCATAAGTTCCAGTATGCCATCTTCTTTGGTTGGAGTGGCATTGCATCCAGTCGGACGAATAAGACTCGGGTTCCTCTTTATTTTGCTTGTTGGAGAGAAATGCATACGAAGGATGAGGATTGGGTGGTTGAGACGTCGGGATGTCAGACGAATGGTATGTTGGAACGTTGGACGGATGATACGTCGGGATGTCAGACAGATGGTACGTCGAGACGTCAGACGGATGGTACATTGGTATATGATGTGCGAAAAAATATATATATATATAAATAAAACACAAGTCGCAGCTAAGCTTTAAAAACCAAACAATCTATCCTAGTTCACACAAACGGCAAGTGTACCGATCGCGTATAGCACAGATGAGGAAAGTCCGGATATCGAACTCGAAGACACGTGAAAACGTTTATAATCACTAAACTCTAACCAAGACTCACTGAATAATATTTATTTAATTGATTTATTTTAGAATTTAATTTAACTACTTAACTTAACTGAATGAAAACTTTTGACAAAACTTTGAAAACTTTGGTTTAAATTCAATATATAAAGGCGTCTACCTAGGAATGAATCATGTTGACAGAAATAACAAGACAACGGATTGAAAATATTCACGACGCCGGTTATAAAAGATGACACAACTAAAACTTGTTTAAGAAAGTCAAATTACCTCTCAGTCTCTCTAACAATCTCTAACTTATCTTAGTTGATTTTAAAGAATAAACCGGAAAAACAATTATTAACGTGTTCAAATGTCGACTCTCCTCTCGGTCTCATCGACACACTATCCTAATGGAGACAAATACTATGTCACCAAGGATAGAGGAACAATTTAACTTAACCCAAATTAAACCAACTAATTGCACATAAACACTCAAACTCGACAAGACAAAAACCCACTCTCGCGCGGTCTTAATTCTAACAAGTAAAAGCAACGAGACAATATTACTTCTTATCACCTCTCGGTCTCAAAGAGGGTGCATTTTAACTGATTTTAAATGATTTATATTACCCACTTATCCCTACGGTTGTACACCCCGCAAATAAACCCTAAACACCAAGTCAAGAGTCTAACAAGCAATCAATTAATCAAAACTAATTCAATTAACTAATGCAAGAGGATTATAAGTAATAACACATAAAACACAGCCATCACACACAATCTAATTTATGGTTTAGTTAAACCTTACATCAATAATTCAAGTCTTGAACATTAACAATCTATTAAACAAGTCTAAACTACTCAACAATCATCTATCCTAGGCAGAACAAACAAGTTTAGCTACTCATAGATTTTGGACAGCCATGTATACTTAAGAAAAACATCACAAACATCAACTTAAACATGATCAAATTCATTCAAGATTCAAACACAATCAATCACAGGTCAAACTATCAATCACTTGCAAAACAATCCAAAGCAAAAGATTAATTCAACAAAGTTAGGGTTCTTGAACAATGAACAAAGTTTAAGGATAATTACTTAGGGTTTATGGCTGAGTTTATGGATGTTATTGATTCCTAGCAGCTGTGCCAAGATGCCCCTTGATGTTTTTCTTCCTCTCCAGCCGCCACAGCCTCCACAGCCGCCACCTTTTCTCTTTTTTTCTTCCTTTTTCTGCTGTTCCGATCGCAAGGAGTTAGGGTTTAGGGTTTTTTATTTTGATTTCGGGTTCTTGGCTGGATAATGGCTGATTTCTCAATTAATTATCTTCATATAATATTATACAAGGCTTCTAACTTGTGGGCTTGGGTTGGGCCTTGAGTTGTAGCTTCAAAACTTGACCAACAAGGCCTCTAGAATCTTCCAAATTAACTCTTTTTTCACCATCTTTCATAAACCTACAATTAACATTTAAACTTTGTAAATTATTGCACTTAGCCCACAATACTTTCATAAAATAAACAAATAAGCATAAAAACCAAGATAAATTCATAAGGAAAGTAAGTGTGTTTTACTACACATCAAACATCCCCACACTTAAGACTTTTTCGTCCCTGAAAAAGATTTGACTGCAGTTGGATCAGAATCGGAAAATCAAAGTTAAATCAAACATATATGTTATATTTTAAAGCTCAGAAAAACGCAAAAACCACGATCATCGATATTGTTGTCCACCTAAACCCATGCCTTAATCTTTACCGGGACAAATAAGATCCGACAATAATATTACTTAGTGGTTTACACAATTAAGACCCGTTTATTTTCTGCTTTTACCGGACCAGACCACCCCAACTTGACTTAAACCTCAAAGTTAGCAGATTTAAAACTTTGTTGCTCAATATTTATGAATAGTTAAGACGATCAAGGGTATTGTTTATCCACCTAAGCTTAAGCTTCAAAGTTTACCAAGCGGCCATTAGATATGATAAAGGTTCAATTATTTATAGCTAGTGTTCCCCACAACATGACATACCCCCGTTATTAAGCAATAACCCAAATCCATCACCATAGGTGAGTATGCAAAATTTCGTCTGTAGGGCTTACATGTAGCGTGTTCCTTGTGGTCCTTTTCTTAATGGTAATGAGACTCGAGCAAGGGGACCCCACATGGCTAACAGCGTGGATGATCAAGTCTATAGTGTATTTGTACTTTTGTACTTTTTGTGATCATGTTTATAGACTTATAAGGGTTTGCTCTTTGGCTTTATTTTAAATATACACAACCCCACTTAGGAATTGTGAATACCCAGATAAATAGATTGCATACAGACCCATGGTCACCGGACCCGAAGCATCCCATCAATACAGGATTTAAGGTTATAAAACCATACGCCAATGAGGTGTAAAACACTAAACTAGCAGTTTAAGATTTATATCACAGGCTACACGGCATACTCTAACGTTAAACCTACCCAAGCATCATATGATAACGTATTCAAATTTTTAAAACTCATGATATTTCCACTTTTTTTTTTCATACCAAAATTTGAGGCTTGAGTATGGCCCGACCTTTCATTGCTTATTTTCCACGGACAAAACGCTTTACCCACAAAAGATTTCCGTTTAACCATTTTATCAAATTTGCCCTTTCATTTTCAAGGCTGAGCCTACCGACACATCCCAAGTTAAGTGCGTTTTCTTTTATTTATCTCATATTATTAGTAGTTTGAAAAACCGATTTCCGATAAATATCATCATCTCCCACTTTAATGCAAAAGAAACTAAAAACAAGGGACATAATAACTTTTTTTTTATTATCATTCAACGTATGAAAACGAAAAACAAGTGAAAACTTTTTTTATTTTTTTTAGTTTTTTAATTTTTTTTACAACTAAGTAAAATAAATTCCCATCCCCACACTTAGAACGAAATCGTCCTCGATGAGAACAAGGAAAAGAAATAAAATAAAAATAAAACGTAAAGCATAAAATTAAAACTTGAAAGAAGAGAAATTAAAATAGAGAACGGGTTACTCCCCTGGTTTAGATGCAGATTCTTCATCAGCTGTGTATGATTCGAACGAACGACCGTATAGCATTTCCTTCGCGGCTGCAACCTCGGGTGAACCAGTTCCAAAACGCCATTAGAGCTACCATGCGCATAATAATACCTGTAAGAACTCAAACTTGCTCGCATGTAGCGGCGTACGAAACATAAAACAAAAACATAAGAAGTAAACATATTTTTGTGTTTTTGAATTTTTTAATTTTTTTGATTTTTATTAAATATTTATTTTTTTGTATTTTTATGTTTTTATAAATATAAATAAAAATAAAACAAATAAAAACAGATAATAAAGAGAATCATAATACAAACTCTACAACTCGGGCTGTCTCCCGAATGATGCATCCATCACGACTATTCCTCGGTGAATGAGTCAAGGTAGAACACCTCGACTGTCTGATCAGTTATCGGCTCTCCTATGTAGTGCTTTAGTCTATGGCCGTTCACCTTGAACTTCCCGCTTCGATCTTGTATCTCAATCGTGCCATACGGGAGAACCTCAGTGACCGTGAACGGTCCCGACCATCGGGATTTCAACTTCCCCGGGAATAACCTCAATCGTGAGTTATACAGTAAAACCTTATCCCCACACTTAAACTGCTTATTACCCTTCAATTTCCTGTCATGCAGTTCCTTCGTATGTTCCTTATACCGAAATGATTGTGCATATGCGTGATCCCGGAGCTCCTCTAATTCGTGTAATTGATGGAAACGATTACCCTCTGCAGCGGGTAAATCAAGATTAACCCTTTGAAGGGCCCATGAAGCGCGGTGTTCCAATTCAACATGAAGATGACAGGCCTTCCCATAAATCATCCGAAATGGTGTGGAACCAGTCGGAGTCTTGTAGGCTGTACGGAAGGCCCACAGAGCGTCATCTAATTTGTCAGACCAATCCCGACGATTTGAACCAACCGTTTTCTCGAGAATACGTTTGATTCCCCGATTACTCACTTCTACTTGCCCACTAGTCTGTGGGTGGTAGGCGGTCGCAAGCCGATGGGTGGCCCCATAATGCTTCAACGCCTTATCCATCTGCGAGTTGCAAAAGTGAGTACCTCGATCACTGATCAAGGCTTTCGGGACTCCAAAACGAGCAAATAGACTTTTTCAGAAAACGGACTACCACTCGGGCATCATTGGTGGGTAGAGCTTTGGCCTCAACCCATTTAGATACGTAATCGACGGCCACGAGTATGTATTTGTTTCCACGCGAAGATGGAAACGGTCCCATGAAATCAATACCCCAAATATCAAAAACCTCACAAACTTGAATGGCATTCTGGGGCATTTCGTTTCGCGTTGAAATGTTGCCGACACGCTGGCAACGATCACAACTCTTAACGAACAGATGAGCATCCTAAAAGATAGATGGCCAGTAAAAGCCAGAATCAAAGACTTTCTTTGCCGTAGAATTCACACCGTGGTGATCTCCAGTCGGTCCCACATGACAATGGCTCAAAATTGCCATCCTTCCTTGACATCTACACACCTTCTAATAAGCTGATTAGCGCCAATGCGGAAAAGATATGGATCGTCCCAAAGGTAAAATTTGATGTCAGCAAAGAATTTCTTCTTTTGCTGGTAAGGCATATTTGGGAGGTATCCGTCAGCGAGATAGTTCGCGAAATCAGCAAACCATGGAAAACCTTCCTCTTGTGCAGTAACGAACATCAGACTCTCCGTCGGAAAACGATTGTCGATCCTAACTCCCGAATCTCCTGAATCAACTCCCTCTAGTCGTGAAAGATGATCAGCCGCCACATTCTCGGCCCCCTTTTTATCACGGATCTCTATATCGAACTCTTGAAGCAACAGGATCCATCGGATAAGACGAGGCTTAGCATCCTGCTTGCTGAAAAGATATCTAATAGCGGCATGATCCGTATAAACAATCGTTTTGGACAAAACCAGATAGAACCTAAATTTGTCGAAAGCGAACACCACAGCTAAAAGCTCTTTTTTGGTGGTGGTATATGTAAGTCCCCTGGGGCGTCGCTGATCGATACGAGATCCGCACGAGGTCTAGGAGTGCGGAATCCTCCTAGACTCGTTTAATGGTGTAGAAGACGAAGAACACGATTACACACATACAAACACACGAACAAACACACGAACGGGATAAACACATCTGCAGATCTTTTATATTATAACCGAAACACCTTACATACCAAACACGAAAACAAATGACGGCCGACCCGAGGTGAGCTCTACCTCGGGCCTCCCACACGACTCTTCCTCTCGGTTTCTCTCTAGACAATTAAACTGATCACAAAATACTCTCACTTTTTCTGGATCCTCAAACCTAAACAAGACACATATATATATATTGAAACAACTTCGCGAGCTTGGGCTTGGGCTTGGGCCAGTAGGCGAAGTTGTTATAACTTCGCCTATGGTGAAGTTGTTCTAACTTCGTACTTCGTTTCCGCTGATCAGAATTGCATAGCGACGGTCACAAAATGCACCAACAGTATAGCTTTCCTGTGCGCCATTCAAGGTCCGGCTCGCATAATAGATCGGATGGAAATGTTTATCCTTCCGTTGTCCAAGAACCGCTCCGACTGCGAAGTCGCTCGCGTCACACATCAACTCGAATGGTAACGACCAGTCGGGAGCAACCATGATTGGGGCATTAACTAGTTTGTCTTTTAGAAGATCAAACGCCTCGATACACTGCTCAAAAAATACAAATGGAGCATCCTTCTCCAAAAGTTTGGTCATGGGTCTCGCGATTTTAGAAAAATCTTTGATGAACCGGCGGTAGAACCCAGCATGACCTAGAAAGCTACGAATTGATCTCACAGAAGTAGGCGGGGGAAGATTAGAAACGGTCTCGACCTTTGCCCGGTCAACCTCTATCCCCGCACTTGAGATTCGATGACCTATAACAATGCCCTCGCGAACCATGAAATGACATTTCTCCTAGTTAAGGACTAGGTTGGTGTCAACGCAGCGGGACATCATCCTCTCGAGATTTGATAAACAATGATCGAAGGAACTCCCAAATACGGAAAAATCGTCCATGAACACCTCCATGGAGTCCTCGATCATATCATGGAAA
The DNA here is from genome assembly GCF_021521415.1 of Bidens hawaiensis. Lineage (NCBI taxonomy): Eukaryota > Viridiplantae > Streptophyta > Magnoliopsida > Asterales > Asteraceae > Bidens > Bidens hawaiensis. The sequence continues at coordinate 308,816 of NW_027492955.1, read as the reverse complement.
ATGGCCACCATACACCTCTAGAATGTGGCCGGAGCGTTACAAAGTCCGAACGGCATACGTTTGTAAGCAAACGTTCCGTAAGGGCAGGTGAAAGTGGTTTTCTCCTGGTCGTCGGGAGTTATCGGAACCTGGAAGTACCCGGAGAAACCATCTAGGAAGCAGTAGTACTGCTGACCTGCTAAACGCTCTAACATCTGATCAATGAATGGAAGAGGAAAGTGGTCTTTCCTGGTTGAATCATTCAATCGGTGATAGTCAATACAGACTCGCCATCCCGTCACAGTCCTCGTGGGAATAAGCTCGTTCCTCTCATTGGTGACGACAGTCATGCCACCCTTTTTAGGAACCACTTGGACTGGACTCACCCAAGCACTATCAGAAATGGGGAAAATGATCCCCGCATCAAGGAGTTTAATGATCTCCTTCTTTACGACCACTTGCATTTTCGGATTAAGCCGCCGTTGCGGCTGGACGACAGTTTTGAAATTTTCCTCCATGAGGATTTTATGAGTGCAGAACGAAGGGTTGATACCCTTGATGTCGATAATCTTCCAAGCAATAGCCTCCTTGTGCTCTCGTAGCACCCTCAACAACTTCTCCTTCTCGACCTCGGTCAACGCAGATGCAATGATAACCGGAAGCTTCCTCTCTTCATCTAAAAAAGTATACTCAAGGTGGGAAGGTAAATCCTTATGCTCTAAGGAAAGAGGAGGACTCTCTACTGAAGGTCGGTCCATCGGACCGTCTCGTACGATCTCAGCAGACACGCCAGATTCAGGGGTATGCGACTCGATGTTGTCATTTAAGGACTGATTGGTTACGGCAACTATTTCAATCTCCGGAATCTCCCTATCGAGAATCTGGGTGTCGGAGGCAGATCCTCCACAAATTTCGCTGAAAAACTCCCCGACATGCTCCATGATGGTATCAATGAAGTATAAGGAGTCATCAGCAGACTTGGGGTGTTTCAGTGACTGTCGAACGTCAAAGGTGACGTTCTCATCCCCAACTCTTAAGATTAATTTACCCTCGCAGACATCGATCAATGCCTGTGCAGTGGCAAGGAATGGCCGGCCCAAGATGAGTGGGACACTATCGTCATCGTTCATGTCCAGGATGACAAAGTCCACCGGGAAGATGAACTTGTCGACACGAACAAGCATGTTCTCGACCACCCCTCGGGGGTATTTCACAGAACGATCAGCAAGCTGGATACTCGTACGGGTAGGCCTCGGTTCGCCTAGTACCAACTTGCGATACACGGAATACGGCATGAGATTAATACTGGCACCAAGATCTGCCAGCGCATGGACGACCGTATTATCACTCAAGATGCAGGGAATTGTGAAACTCCCAGGATCGGACATTTTTTCTGGTAACTTTCTCTGCAAGACTGCAGAGAAACCAGCACTCAGAGGAATGGAAGAGACTTCGGCTAACTTCTCTTTGTTTGAAAGAATATCCTTAAGAAACTTTGCGTATTTGGGCATTTGCGTAAGTGCCTCAAGGAAAGGAATATTAAGATGAAGTTTCTTCCGAAGATCAAGAAATTTGGAGTTCTGCTCCTCGTCTCTATCCCTACGGACTCTCCCGGGAAATGGGAGTCTAGGTTTGTAGACTCTCGGTGGTGTGCTGGGTGATGGTTGGTTCTCGGCCTGTGCTGAACTTCCGGGGCTGTGCCTCTGATGCACCTTGGCCGGTGGAGATTCCAACTGAATTTCCTCGTCTACCTGCTCCTCTACATCTACCGCAGGCTCGTTAACGACTCCTCTCGTCGTCTCTTGAATCACGGGCTCGCTATGTGCCCCCGCACCGCTCCTTGTCGTCACAACCTTCGCGAACCCCTTCGGATTTTGTTCAGTGTTACTTGGAAGTGTACCTGGCGACCTCTCATTTAGACGACTTGCTATCTCTCCCATATGACGCTCAAGATTTTGAATTGACGCTCCTTGATTTCTCATGAATGACTCGTGCTCCCGGAATTTCTCTTGAGTTTCTTTGTGACGGGAGTCCTCTCGAGTCATGAGTTGCGACAGCATCTGTGTCTGCTGTGCCATCATCTCCTCTAACGTGGGCTTCTTCTTCCCACTACTCGGTCCCTCACCGGAATCCTGGAATAGGCTCTGACGTTGCTGGAAGCTGGACTGATTTCCGTTCCTCCAGTTGGAATTTTGGTTACCTCTCCACCCCGAATTATAAGAATTGAAAGAATGTTGATTTCGGTCTGGATTATTAACGAAGTCGACTGCCTCCTCCCGGAAACCTACCGGGCACTGAACAGTATCATGTCCCCCTCTACAGATCTCGCATAACTTACTTTTCACCTGCAAGTCCTTCACGATCTTTGCTAACGCTTCAACTCGTGCCGCAAGTGCGGTGCTCGTGTCGACCGAATGCATGCCACGTGATAGGGAATCGACGGTTTTGGTGCTCTTAACTGGTGGTCGCTGGTATCCACTCATGGCTAAACCGTTAAACAAGGCAATGCACTCATCCGTATCCTTCGTTGTCAGTAGGTTACCTCCTGCAGCAGTGTCGAGCATACTCTGAGTTGCGTACGTCACTCCGTTGTAGAACTTCTCAACAACCGCCCAGTCATGTAGGCCGTGGTTTGGACATAACGCAAGTAGATTTTTGAACCTTTCCCACGCCTCGTAGAAGCTCTCGGTGTCCTCCATCTGGAAAGAATGAATTTGGTTACGCAAACGAGCGGCCTTAGCCGGAGGATCCTATTTTTCAAGAAATTGGGTCTGCATGGCAGCCCAAGTAGCAATGGACCCCTGTGGGAGGGACTCAAGCCACAGACTCGCATGATCAACGAGTGAGAACGGAAAGATTCGGAGTTTTATGGCGGCTTCGGATACGACGGCAAGATGAAACGTGTTGTAGATACGTGTAATACGAGTGAGATGAGAATGCGGGTTCTCGTGGAGCAACCCGTGAAATTGAGCAAAATGAGCAATCGTGTTCAGAACATTAGATGGAATATGCCAAGTCGTTTGAACTCCTATAGCTGGTGGAGCAATGCTGGATCTCGCGCCAGCATCGACCGGACAGGCCCGGTCTGCAACTGTCCTCCTTGGTGGTGGATTCGCGTCGCCCATAATCCTATCCCTAATGACGGGTTCAAAAAAAGTAGGAGAAGAGAACGTATTACCGACGGATGTAGATGCATTGGAAGACGATTTTGTACGACGTCTCTCAAGAAGCTCTCTCTCTGGTTCGGGAAATCCTTCAACTTCTGGTAGTCCTAGAGATCGAGTACGTCGCATACAACTCTTAAAATAAATAAAAGAAATTATAATTAGTTAAACTATTTTAAACTAACAAATAAAACAAATAAGAAAGACAAGTAGTAAACAAGGCAAGTCCTAACTCGAGTCGTTCTTAATACGCCTCAAACCGTGTCCCCGGCAACGGCGCCAAAAACTTGATGTGAGAAAATATATATATATAAATAAAACACAAGTCGCAACTAAGCTTTAAAAACCAAACAATCTATCCTAGTTCACACAAACGGCAAGTGTACCGATCGCGTATAGCACAGATGAGGAAAGTCCGGATATCGAACTCGAAGACACGTGAAAACGTTTATAATCACTAAACTCTAACCAAGACTCACTGAATAATATTTATTTAATTGATTTATTTTAGAATTTAATTTAACTACTTAACTTAACTGAATGAAAACTTTTGACAAAACTTTGAAAACTTTGGTTTAAATTCAATATATAAAGGCGTCTACCTAGGAATGAATCATGTTGACAGAAATAACAAGACAACGGATTGAAAATATTCACGACGCCGGTTATAAAAGATGACACAACTAAAACTTGTTTAAGAAAGTCAAATTACCTCTCAGTCTCTCTAACAATCTCTAACTTATCTTAGTTGATTTTAAAGAATAAACCGGGAAAACAATTATTAACGTGTTCAAATGTCGACTCTCCTCTCGGTCTCAACGACACACTATCCTAATAGAGACAAATACTATGTCACCAAGGATAGAGGAACAATTTAACTTAACCCAAATTAAACCAACTAATTGCACATAAACACTCAAACTCGACAAGACAAAAACCCACTCTCGCGCGGTCTTAATTCTAACAAGTAAAAGCAACGAGACAATATTACTTCTTATCACCTCTCGGTCTCAAAGAGGGTGTATTTTAACTGATTTTAAATGATTTATATTACCCACTTATCCCTACGGTTGTACACCCCGCAAATAAACCCTAAACACCAAGTCAAGAGTCTAACAAGCAATCAATTAATCAAAACTAATTCAATTAACTAATGCAAGAGGATTATAAGTAATAACACATAAAACACAGCCATCACACACAATCTAATTTCTGGTTTAGTTAAACCTTACATCAATAATTCAAGTCTTGAACATTAACAATCCATTAAACAAGTCTAAACTACTCAACAATCATCTATCCTAGGCAGAACAAACAAGTTTAGCTACTCATAGATTTTGGACAGCCATGTATACTTAAGAAAAACATCACAAACATCAACTTAAACATGATCAAATTCATTCAAGATTCAAACACAATCAATCACAAGTCAAACTATCAATCACTTGCAAAACAATCCAAAGCAAAAGATTAATTCAACAAAGTTAGGGTTCTTGAACAATGAACAAAGTTTAAGGATAATTACTTAGGGTTTATGGCTGAGTTTATGGATGTTATTGATGCCTAGCAGCTGTGCCAAGATGCCCCGTGATGTTCTTCTTCCTCTACAGCCGCCACAGCCGCCACCTTTTCTCTTTTTTTCTTCCTTTTTCTGCTGTTCCGATCGCAAGGAGTTAGGGTTTAGTGTTTTTTATTTTGATTTCGGGTTCTTGGCTGGATAATGGCTGATTTCTCAATTAATTATCTTCATATAATATTATACAAGGCTTCTAACTTGTGGGCTTGGGTTGGGCCTTGAGTTGTAGCTTCAAAACTTGACCAACAAGGCCTCTAAAATCTTCCAAATTAACTCTTTTTTCACAATCTTTCATAAACCTACAATTAACATTTAAACTTTGTAAATTATTGTACTTACCCCCCAATACTTTCATAAAATAAACAAATAAGCATAAAAACCAAGATAAATTCATAAGGAAAGTAAGTGTGTTTTACTACACATCAGTATACTTGATGGATGATAACTTGAATGTCTCGGTGCTTCAAACTCTTGCCTTGGTGGATCATCGGGAATGTTGATTGGTAGTTGTTCGGTTCCAGGGAAGTACATCGGTTTGGTTCGGTCGATCGGGTGATCTTGATTGAAGAAGGCTTCGTAGTAGTCCTCACTCATATTATCCTTTGGTAGAGGTTCGGGAATTCCAGCCTTCCTTGCGTCTCTCATGAAACCTTCCATTATCTTATTGAAAGACATCTAAGGGTTGTTTAGATTGAAGAGGGATAGAGAAGGTTACCAACCTATCTTATCCCTATTTAAATAAAACAAGTAATAAATATTTTTTCTATTCACTTGGATCGAAGCTCAGGTATTATTATTTAATACCTAATTCGCTAAGATCGATGGCTCTGATACCAACACTTGTCACATCCCAAACACAACCAAGGTGTATGACACATATGTTGGTTCCACATTTGAAAATAAATCAGAGTTAGCGGATTAAAGTGGAAATATATTTACGTGGATTTAAAATATTTTGTTTACATAACACGGGTTAATAAAAATACCCGTTTAGTGTTTACAAAATTTTACTTGTTTATATTAAACCACCATTACATATTTTTAAAGTTTGACAAAAGGACCTGAGCCATCAGATCATCTACCATTCCCTTCGATTCATCAAGCGGCTAATCTTCGTTACTTGTAAAATGTTTAGAAAATAAATCAGCAACACAAGCTGGTGAATAAGCTGACGCATAAAATATTTTTCTTTCCCTCGAGACATAACTTAGGACCGGCCCATCGTGGCTTAGGAATAATCAAGTTATAAAACAAAACACAATTATAAACTTAAGTTACACACAAGACACCCCAGCAAATACCGCAATGTTCGACATTACTTAGGTACCATATGTATACACATGATCACCCTCACTCGGACGTAACTTGGGTTCGACCCATCGTGGCGGAGGCTCATGTCCAGGTGTGGCACAGTGTGCCCGCTGACTTTTTACCACATATGTAAGGATCCAAATGAATGTACATGACAACATGAGGGTTAGCGATTACTTTTGTTTATTACTTTTCAGAGATACGTAATCTCATGTAATTTCATTTATTTGACTTGATTTAAACAAGTTTATAAAGTTGGACGTATTCGTGACACTCGTCAATTTCAGGTTAACTCCGTTAATCCGAACTCCGTTAATTCAGACTAGATCACACGAACTATAACGCACATCTCTTTACATTTAAACTAGGGTTTTAAATGACGCTTGACAATCACTACATATGTAGTCTTTCGGGATTGCACCGAAACGCAAACGAGTTGACTCAAACCATTGGTGAACAAACGACAAACATCAAAACAATAAGTATTTGATAATTATGTGTTTGGTTTATGTATTATTTGATATTTATATGTAGAACATTAACTCAAGATGCAAAAGCCTATTTTATGCTAGAAATTTAATAACTAGAAGTAGAGGGGCCATTGTGTAACATAATTATTATTAAATAATAATAAAAACCTTAATCTCCCTCCCCCCTCCCCATATACGATCGCCCCCCCTCCTCACACCTCCTTGGAGACGGCAACCACCACCACCACCATATCACTTCCGTTTGACCTCGTTTTTCATAATCGGAGCATCCCACACTTGTTTCTAGTCATCCCTCACCTTCCCCTTGCTCGTTTCTGCGTTTTTAAGGTATAAACATAAACCCTAATTTTTGAAAATCATGTGTTAAGTGTTCATATGCTTTGTTTGGATTAGATGATGCTTGATTATGCTTCGGTTGTTGATTTAAATGATCATGTGTGATTTTGAACGGTGAAAGATTGTTATATCATTGATTTTTCGTGATTTGGAGGTGTTTTGGTTACTCAAACGATTAAAATGTGATCAAGGGTCAAAACTGATGCTGGATAGATTATTTAATTCATGTTTGGATGACTGTAACTCGATGTTAATTACATGTTTTGATGCGATTTATGATTCTATAATATACTAGGTTGAGTCTAGTTTCTAAAGAGTCCAAATTTGTAATTTTTGAACGTGTAAAAGTTAACTTTTATTATTTTACAAAACTGAAGTGCAAGTCTGAATTGTGAGGTCTGCTGTTAGGCTGTTTTGAAATTATCATATCTCATAAACTACAAGACAAAATGGATTAGTTCCACTTCTAGAAGTTAACATATTGAGTTAAGAATCTAACCCAATTGGTCTTGTATTAATTGAATTTACCATTTAACGGGAATAGCAAATATCGTTTTGTTGCGCATGATTTTTACTGCTGTGAGTTTACCGTAATATTTTGGTCGTTGTGAGAAAACTATGTATTATAAAAATACAATAAAAATAATTCTGGAAACCTAACTCATGTGTGCTTTTGTGACGATTTTTGGTAAATTAATTGATATGTTATGATCTGTTGAATAGAGTAATGTTTCAAGTAGAAATCTGTCTTGATAAAACTAGCTGCTGAACTATGTGAAAATACATGAAACGTGTTTGTTAATAAATAATTGCCATGTTTTGACTAAATTTCCTTGTGGGGAGATAATTTACTAGTAATGTAAAATGTTAGTATTTGATGCTTAAGTAGTTGTATACACATGTAACGTGTCACCAATGTGTTTGTCGAGTCACACATAATTCACAAACGAAACACGAAACGTATCTCATGCATAGGTATTATGTGCCGAGTCTAGAGACTCAATTGTAGTTTAAATACTTAGAGAATCTCATTTTTGTTTTAGAGCACTAGTGAGGATTTTCTTTGACGCGTATCTCTCGGATTTGTTTTTGAGTTCTTCACAAATAGTGAGTTTCACGTCCCCTTTTTACTCTTTTTAAACGCTTTTATTTGGGGGAGATAACATACTCCAACGCTGTAGATTTTGTTAGTTTTTCACTTGTAAGGCTAAGTGGAAAACAAACCAACAAAAGTCCTTCATAACATCGAACCGGTTAATATTTGGATAATAGCGAGTCACTGTTGAGTAGTACTACTGGGTTTGACAAACCCCGCCCAACTCTAAACTCGACTGTAGGTCGAGTGGGTGTAATTTTGGCTAATACATTACCATGGTCGTGGTTGACATGGTGGCAAGACAATTGATAAACAGTCAGCTTCGGTGTCGAACACTTAGTAATACATGCTTGATAGGTTAGCTACCTATTGATATATAATTGACTTAACACTATCTGGTAACGCAAACGCAAACGTAAACGCAAACGCAAACGCAAACGTAAACGCAAACGTTTTATTTATATAAACCTGTGAACTCACCAACCCTGTGGTGACACTTTTAGTATGTTATTCTCAGGTAGCCGAGGCGGGCGTGCGGTATAAGAACATGCATTCGCTAAACACCATCGCTTGAAAACTTCTTTTAATTTTTATCTTAATAACCTGGGTTTTCAAGTCGTCCTGTGTGGCGCAAACTTTTTGGTTTACAAATTACGCTTCCGTATTTATACTTAAGACTTGATGTCTTGGCTGTTTGAAAACTTTATTTTTGGTGTTTGATTATAACTAATGATTCCGATCCTGTTAGTTCACACTCTCTGACGGTAAAACTCTGTTAGTGGATTTTGAGGGCGTGACAGATTGGTATCAGAGCCATTGGTTATAGCAAACTAGAATTGCATGCATACTAGACTATAATCGCAACGACCCATTAGTTATTATTTTTACGCACTGCATATATATATTATATTTAGACTTTCGTTATCTTTATCTCTTTCCCTTATTCACTCATACGCGGGCATACACGACTTATCCTGTAAGGATATCAACGCCATTATCATCACCCGACCCGGTGCCCCACGTCCTCGGAAAGGAACCGCAGCTACCTGACTCATCACCACCTCAAGTAGTCCCGGGACTAGCAGCCCCCGCACCGAAGAGGTATCGCCTATCTGGAGACGTGTACGAGGAAAATGGTCACTGGAGTCGGTAACCCGAGTCTAGTCGAGCGGATCGTTTACTGTGTGCAAGTTCCACCGCTACCTCTCCCAGGTTGTCCTACATCCTTCAAAACGCTACCACCCCTGACACTCCCGATGGAGCGCGCTTTCGCAGCCCTCGTTTCTTGTTTAGAGCGTGAGGTTGACATTATGCACTCGACTAGAGAAAACGTGAGAGAATTGAAAGAGAATGGAATCGGTGTCCGAGAGAGAATTTCCTTCCTGACCGAAGCCATGAAAGAAGTTCAGGATGCTCGTGTTCAGCAAATGGAGATAATGAACAAAATGCAAGCAGAGATGATAGATTTGCGTGACCAAATTTTTAATGCAAGAGCCCTTGCAGCAACAGTTCTAGCCCGCTGCGACACACTAGGGGCGCAGATTGCCCCGGATGCAGAAGAACCTGAGGAAGAACTCGAGGAAGATACTGAGGATGATGCACACTCGGACGTGTTCTCAGGCGACGACATCTCAGGATGATAACACCTAGATGTCTAGAAGAAACGCTGGTCAAGGTCGCGGTAACATTAACCTAACCGCAGCAGTACTCCAAACCCTATTGAATGACCATGCGGTAGCAGCTTTAGCTACACATGTTCAGAATCAAGCCGGAGCCTGTACTTTCAAGAACTACCTGGATTGCAAGCCCAACTCGTTTAAGGGCACTGAAGGAGCCATAGGTTTCCTGCGTTGGGCTGAGAAGGCAGAGTCAACTTTCGAGATGTGTAACTGTCCACCCGCCAGCAGGGTTAAGTTCGCTGCTGGGACACTGGAGGATTCTGCCCTCACTTGGTGGAACTCCAATGTGCAAATTCTTGGGTTGGATTTGGTGAACGCTATGAACTGGGAAGAGTTCAAGAATATGATGCGGGAAGAGTATTGTCCTAGAGAGGAAATCGCGAAGTTGGAATCTGAATTTTGGTCGTTGAAAATGGTGAGTTCCGAGATTGAAGCCTACACCACCCGTTCCCATGAGCTAGCAGTAATGTGTCCACGAATGGTAGACCCGCCGAGTAAGAGAATCGAGATGTATATCGATGGGTTGGTACCACAAATTCAGGGTATGGTGACGTATTCCAAACCGGCTACAATTCAACAAGTGATCTGATTAGCTCACAAACTGACGGACCAATCAGTGGCACAAGGTTCGTTACCACCTAGAGGTTCCACCTCCAAAACCCGTGATAACACAAGCAATGACAACAGCAACATCAACTCTAGGAATGGAAAGAGAAAGTTTGACAACACCAGGTCCTCATCATCGAACCCCCCACATCAACAACACCACCGTAAGCCGAACTCGCTCGGAATTTCAATAATTAGGGTTCCAACAATAACAACAACGATGGCGGACAGGGTTCGAGTGGCTATGATGGAAAGTACCCAAAATGCAACAAGTGCAACTATCACCATGCTGGCCCATGTGACCGTATCAAGTGCCTGTGATGCGGCAAATTGGGTCATCAGGCCAAGGACTGTAGGGGAGACCTAGCGGCTAAGGGTGCTCCTAAACAGCCTGCAACAACGAAAGGGTGCTTTGAGTGTGGTCAGGAGGGTCATTTCAGGAAGGATTGTCCCAAACTGAAGCAGAATGAGAACAATGAAGGCAATAACAGTGGCGAGAGCAGTCGTAAAGGTAGAGCTTTCGTCATTGGGTCGGCCAGGCCCGCAGCGATCTGAATATGGTTACCGGTAAGTTCCCTGTGAACGACTGTTCTGCTTCTGTTTTGTTTGACACTGGAGCTGATAGGAGTTTTGTATCGAAAGCACTTAGTAAACTCTTAGACTTAACTCCAACCCCGTTAGATGCTAAGTTTCCTGTTGAATTAGCTGACGGTAAGTCTATAGAAACAACTCATGTACTAGCGGGATGTAAGTTGAAACTGTCGGGTCATACCTTCGATATCGACCCTATACCCTTTACCCTTGGTAGTTTCGATGTCGTTGTCAGCATGGACTAACTATTCGAGAATAGAGCTGAGATTATATGTCACGACAAGATAGTCCATATCACTACCTCTTCTGGCGAAATCATCTCGATACAGGGTGAGAAGAGCGGCATGACTACAAGCGTCATCACCCTCATGAAGGCGCAGAAATATTTACGAAAGGGTCATCTGGCGATTTTAGCTCATATTGTCGAGAAACCCGCGTAGGAGAAGCGAATTGAAGACATACCGATTGTGCGATATTTTCCGGAAGTCATCCCGGAGGATTTGCCTGGACTCCCACCTATTTGACAAGTCGACGTCCAAATCGAATTAGCCCACGGTGCTGCACCCATAGCACGAGCCCCGTATCGGCTCGCACCGGCGGAGCTTCAGGAGTTGTCCACTCAACTATAAGACTTGTTGGATAAAGGTTTCATCCGACGCAGCTCATCACCATGGGGAGCCCCTGTCTTATTTGTTCGAAAGAAAGATGGGACTTTCCTCATGTGCATCGATTACCGAGAACTGAACAAGGTGACGATCAAGAACCATTATCCCTTACCCCGAATTGATGATCTGTTCGACCAGCTTCAAGGATCGAGTTACTACTCGAAGATCGATTTAAGATCTGGTTACCATCAATTAAGAGTGCGCGAAGAAGACATTTCAAAGACGACATTCAGAACTCGGTACGGTCACTATGAGTTTTCAGTTATGCCTTTTGGCTTAACCAACGCACCAGCCGTATTTATGGATCTCATGAACAGAGTATGCAAGGCGTACCTCGACAAGTTTGTGATTGTTTTCATTGATGATATCCTCGTTTACTCCAAGAACAAGACCGACCATGAAGAACACTTGAGGTTAATCCTGGAATTGCTAAAGAAGGAACAACTGTACGTTAAACTCTCGAAATGCGAATTTTGGCTTCGCGAGATTCACTTCTTAGGACATTTGATCAATGAGAATGGTATCCATGTCGATCCCGGCAAGGTAGAGGCCATCAAAAACTGGGAAGCACCTAAGACTCCAACTGAGGTGCGAAAATTCCTAGGACTGGCTGGCTACTACCGACGTTACATCGAGGGATTTTCAAAGATTGCTCAACTCCTCACCGCATTGACACACAAGGGTACTAAGTACAATTGGGGTGATGTGCAGGAATCTGCTTTCCAATAGTTAAAAAACCAAACTCTGTAGCGCCCCTATCCTAGCCCTCCCCGAGGGAACGGAGAATTTTGAGGTGCATTGTGACGCATCGATACAAGGTCTCGGTTGCGTGTTGATGCAACTCGAAAAGGTTATAGCCTATGCCTCTCGAAAACTACGGATTCACGAGAAGAACTACACGACCCATGACCTGGAACTCAGATCTGTGGTGTTTGATCCTAAGATATGGAGGCATTACTTGTACGGTACCATGTTTACCATTTATACCGACCACAAGAGTCTCTAGCATATCTACGATCAGAAGGAGCTGAACATGCGACATCGTCGTTGGGTCGAGCTACTTAAGGTTTATGAATGTGCCATCAAGTACCACCCTGGCAAGGCCAATGTAGTGGCCGATGCTCTCAGCAGAAAAGAAACCGATAAACCTAGACGAGTGCGAGCATTACAACTCACGATTCACGCCAACTTACCTGATCAGTTTCGTGATGCTCAACTCGAACCGTTGAAAGACGATATCCTCCCATCAGAACTCATGCGAAGCATGAACAAGCAACTTGAACGGACGGGGTCCGATATTTCAAAAAACCGGATTTGGGTCCCTCGATACGGAGAGTTGAGAACCCTAGTGATGGACGAAGCACACAAGTCCCGATATTCCATCCACCCTGGCTCGGATAAAATGTACCATGACCTAAAGGCACTTTACTGGTGGCCAAACATGAAAGCCGACATTGCCACCTACGTGAGCAAATGTTTGACTTGTGCAAGAGTCAACGTGGAATATCAGAAACTATCTGGTCTGCTACAGCAACCGGAACTCCCAACGTGGAAATGGGAACGCATTTCCATGGATTTCATCACGGGATTACCCAAAACACCGACGAGATGCGATACCATCTGGGTGATCGTTGACCGGTTGACTAAGTCTGCACACTTCTTAGCAATCAAGGAATCAGACAAAATGGAAAGACTGACTCGCATCTATATGACAGAAGTAGTGTCTAGACACGGAGTGCCTGTCTCAATCATATCTGATCGAGATTCCCGTTTCACTTCGCACTTCTGGAAGTCACTACAGAGCGCACTAGGCACCCGCCTTGATATGAGTACAGCATACCATCCTCAGACGGATGGGTAAAGTGAGCGCACCATTCAGACCTTGGAGGACATGTTGTGTGCATGTGTGCTGGATTTCGAAAAAGTTGGGAACCTCATTTTCCCTTGGTAGAATTTTCGTATAATAATATCTACAACGCAAGCATTAAAGCAGCACCGTTTGAAGCGTTGTACGGACGAATGTGTCGATCACTTCTCTGCTGGGCAGAGGTGGGTGATAGCCAAATCACTGGTCCAGAATTAGTACTTGAAACCTCTGAAAAGATTGTCCAAATCCGAAACCGCATGGCAGCAGCACGAGATCGCCAAAAGAGTTGAGCCGACAAGCGCTGAAACCTCTGGAATTCCAAGTGAACAACCAAGTTTTACTCAAAGTCTCACCTTGGAAAGGTGTAGTCCGCTTTGGAAAGCGAAACAAACTCAACCCACGATACGTTGGCCCATACCGGATAACTGAACGCGTAGGTCCGGTAGCATACCGATTGGATTTACCAACAGAACTCAGTAGCGTACATAACGTTTTCCATGTATCCAACTTGAAGAAATGCCTTTCTGACGAAACACAAGAAGTTCCTTTGGGCGAGTTGCAAGTTGATGAACAGCTACGCTTCATCGAAGAACCAGTCGAAGTTTTGGATTGGGAAACCAAAACACTCAAGCACAGCAAGATTTCCATCGTTAAAGTTCGTTGGAACCCGAGACATGGACCAGAGTTCACGTGGGAGTGCGAGGATCAAATGATGAAAAAGTATCCTTACCTCTTTGAAGGGTTGACCAAACACCGAAAACCGCGAAAGCCTTCAAACCGTCAGAAATCACCAGAGGTATGAATTAAATTTCGGGACGAAATTTCTTTCTACTAGGGGATGATATGACAAACTGAAAATTTTTCTTGCTTTTTCAGACACCCATCGCGACTCGACTCAAATTTTCAGGACGAAAATTCTTTCAACATGGGAATTATGTAACACTCGTCAATTTCAGGTTAACTCCGTTAATCCGAACTCCGTTAATTCAAACTTAAGATCACACGAACTATAACTCACATCTCTTTACATTTAAACTAGGGTTTTAAATGACGCTTGACAATCACAACACACGTAGTCTTTCGGGATTGCACCGAAACGCAAACGAGTTGACTCAAACCATTGGTGAACAAACGACAAACATCAAAACAATAAGTATTTGATAATTATGTGTTTGGTTTATGTATTAATTGATATTTATATGTAGAACATTAACTCAAGATGTAAAAGCCTATTTTATGCTAGAAATTTAATAACTAGAAGTAGAGGGGCCATTGTGTAATATAATTATTATTAAATAATAATAAAAAGCCTAATCTCCCTACCCCCTCCCCATATACGATCGCCCCCCCCCCCTCCTCACACCTCCTTGGCGACGGCAACCACCACCACCACCATATCACTTCCGTTTGACATCGTTTTTCATAATCGGAGCATCCCCCACTTGTTTCTAGTCATCCCTCACCTTCCCCTTGCTCGTTTCTGCGTTTTTAAGGTATAAACATAAACCCTAATTTTCGAAAATCATGTGTTAAGTGTTCATATGCTTTGTTTGGATTAGATGATGTTTGATTATGCTTCGGTTGTTGATTTAAATGATCATGTGTGATTTTGAACGGTGAAAGATTGTTATATCATTGATTTTTCGTAAAACCTAGAGGGTTTACTACTGATTTTTATGGATTACAATGTTTATTGCATGTTTGGGGATTTGTTGTATGCTTAGGATGCATGCTAGATGAATTTGTGTGCTTGCTGATTTTTGACAGCAGAGATAGTTAAACTTGAACGAGGTGTAACTTGTTAAATATGAAACCAAGCTGGACTATTTATGAGTCTAAAAGTTAGTACTCCGAGTCTAGTTTTCAGAAAACCCAACCATGCCTGATTTGGAGGTGTTTTGGTTACTCAAACGATTTAAATGTGATCAAGGGTCAAAACTGATGCTGGATAGATTATTTAATTCATGTTTGGATGACTGTAACTTGATGTTAATTACATGTTTTGATGCCATTTATGATTCTATTATATACTAGGTTGAGTCTAGTTTCTAAAGAGTCCAAATTTGTAATTTTTGGACGTGTAAAAGTTAACTTTTATTATTTTACAAAACTGAAGTGCAAGTCAGAATTGTGAGGTCTGCTGTTAGGCTGTTTTGAAATTATCATATCTCATAAACTACAAGACAAAATGGGTTAGTTCCACTTCTGGAAGTTAACATATTGAGTTAAGAATCTAACCCAATTGGTCTTGTATTAATTGAATTTACCATTTAACGGGAATAGAAAATATCGTTTTGTTGCGCATGATTTTGACTGCTGTGAGTTTACCGTAATATTTTGGTCCTTGTGAGAAAACTTTGTATAATAAAAATACAATAAAAATATTTCTGGAAACCTAACTCATGTGTGCTTTTGTGACGATTTTTGGTAAATTAATTGATATGTTATGATCTGTTGAATAGAGTAATCTTTCAAGTAGAAATCTGTCTTGATAAAACTAGCTGCTGAACTATGTGAAAATACATGAAACGTGTTTGTTAATAAATAATTGCCATGTTTTGACTAAATTTCCCTTATGGGGAGATAATTTACTAGTAATGTACAATGTTAGTATTTGATGCTTAAGTAGTTGTATACACATGTAACGTGTCACCAATGTGTTTGTCGAGTCACACATAATTCATAAACGAAACACGAAACGTATCTCATGCATATGTATTATGTGCCGAGTCTAGAGACTCAATAGTAGTTTAAATACTTAGAGAATCTCATTTTTGTTTTAGAGCACTAGTGAGGATTTTCTTTGACGCGCACCTCTCGGATTTGTTTTTGAGTTCTTCACAAATAGTGAGTTTCACGTCCCCTTTTACTCTTTTTAAACGCTTTTATTTGGGGGAGATAACATACTCCAACGCTGTAGATTTTGTTAGTTTTTATATATCACTTGTAAGGCTAAGTGGAAAACAAACCAACTAAAGTCCTTCATAACATCGAACCGGTTAATATTTGGATAATAGCGAGTCACTGTTGAGTAGTACTACTGGGTTTGACAAACCCCACCCAACTCTAATCTCGACTGTAGGTCGAGTGGGTGTAATTTTGGCTAATACATTACCATGGTCGTGGTTGACATGGTGGCAAGGCAATTGATAAACAGTCAGCTTCGGTGTCGAACACTTAGTAATACATGCTTGATAGGTTAGCTACCTATTGATATATAATTGACTTAACACTATCTGGTAACGCAAACGCAAACGTAAACGTAAACGCAAACGCAAACTTAAACGCAAACGCTTTATTTATATAAACCTGTGAACTCACCAACCCTGTGGTGACACTTTTAGTATGTTATTCTCAGGTAGTCGAGGCGGGCGCGCGGTATAGGAACATGCATTCGCTAAACACCATCGCTTGAAAACTTCTTTTAATTTTTATCTTAATAACCTGGGTTTTCAAGTCGTCCTGTGTGGCACAAACTTTTTGGTTTACAAATTACGCTTCCGTATTTATACTTAAGACTTGATGTCTTGGCTGTTTGAAAACTTTATTTTTGGTGTTTGATTATAACTAATGATTCCGATCCTGTTAGTTCACACTCTCTGACGGTGAAACTCCGTTAGTGGATTTTGAGGGTGTGACAGTATTCACCTTTTCTTGAAATGATCAGCTTCAATACACTGACCGATTCTTTCCTTTCTTTGCTATCTCGCACCTATAGTACGAGTATAACCTTTTATTAATACCGTATCTTTAATCTGGCTTAAGACCTCTAGTCATACTCTTTACCTTGATTATATTTTCTTTTAAACCTTTAGTTTAAATTTATACTTTCTTTTCTTTTACAAGTTTAACCTTTAGTTTTACTTGTTTTACTTTTCTTTAAATACTACGTTTCTTCTTCTCGAAGAAACGTATACTTTCTTTATTTATTTATTTATTTAAGAAATGTAATAATAACTTAAATAATATTATAACAAAGAATCACTTAACATTTATATCCATATCTCTTTCTCTTATCTTTGTTATGTTTTCTTTTGTTATTTTCGAGGTATCGAGTATATCCTCGACTTAAGGTTTTACGCTTTTTAATGTTTCTTTTATTATTTTATTCGGGCATTATGCCTACCTTGCTTTGCTTATAATAACCCTAGAAACTTGGGAAACACTTCGACACCTTTTTGTTTCTTTGAGCTTCCTTGATCAATCAACCTTTGGCACGCAAATCGAGGCACACCAATCTTCATAACTTGTTGGCACATTCTTCGAGGAAAAGTGTTGGCTCGTCTCCTTGATGGAACCACTTCAAAACGATGTCGTCGGTACTTTTCACGTATTTCGAGGTAACTTTGGTTTGGTACGGAAATCGAGGAAATGATTGGCACGCTTTACGAGGTTTTTAGAGAGAGAGTGGTATTTTTAGAGAGATAGAGAAGCTGTGAAGTGATGGTGTGATGAATGAGAGGGCTGAGTTCGCCAGGCCATTGCGATACGCGATGGTCCTAGTGCCAACCGTCGCGTATCACGACATAGGCATGATCAGTTACCCCATAGGATTTCCACTTGGCAGTTGCAGTGCCACGTGGTGATACGTGGCAGACGACGTGCCTCGTGTGGACATGTGGCGGAGCACGTGTCACGCTTGTCAGACCACGTCATCGCGATACGCGATAACGCTAGTGTCTTAGGGTACCGAGTATCGCCCACAGCCCAAATCTTGGGTTCTGGAATAAGTCCTTCGCGATACATGATGGGCTTGCCTAGGATCCGCCGCGTATCGCGACGGGACAGGAAAACATATTTTTACATTTTAGTCCTTATACTTTTGGAACTTGGTATTTTTGACCCGATAATTTCATGATGTTGCAGTTTAGTCAAAGGGTTTGCTCTGAAACCAATCTTGCTTGACTTTAAGAACAACCTTGCTTGATGTAGTTTAGCTTGCTAAAACTAACACTTTGAAGACTTCAAGAAGATAACATTGCTCGTTTGGGAAAAATACCTTGCTTGACTAAGTTTAGGCTTCTCGGCTGCCTAAGTTTGCTCGGTTTCCATACTTAACCATTTTCCAAGAAGGTTGAGAAGATTCCAATCTTCCTTAAGCATTTTCTCATCCCAACAATCTCTCCCTAGATTGGAATAAACTCAGCTGCACCAAAACACCTATTGGTTACATACACCTTTCGAAATACACATCATATTTTCGAAAAGCAAAAATTACATTACTTAATGAAAAACTCTGTCACATGGACATTACAAAAAAATTTAACAGAAAGATAAATAGATCTTCATCTTCTAGAGCTCCCATAATCTCTCCTTATGTCAAATACTACAGCAACAACATTCTCTTTGAATAAATAGATCTCCCTGTGGTGTGGATGTCGAGAAGACAGATTCCATCTGATTATCTTCTCTAAATCCTCCACGTGAAGAAATTCCAAGTCTATGTCGTGTTCAATGATGCCCAAGGCCAGTCCATACGAATATTTTAAGATAAAAGATTGGTCTTTTGGTTCAAAGACTATATTATAAATTGTCACACCCCGAACAAAGGCGGCGGAACATGCTGGGGTGCAACGTGATTGGAAAAATACACAAGACACTATTTAACAAGCAAAAAGGAGAATTTTGGTGATGAACTCTTTTATATTTATATATTTTATTATTTTGAACGTGGATGTTGGCTAAACTCTTTAGTTATCTAGGCTTGTGATGATGTTTTGTTGATTGCTATGGACTTGTCGGTTTTCGGGTTTTGTTTTTGGGATTTTGATTAATTAAAAGTTTTGATCATATTTATTGGATGTGTCTCATGCGTATTTATTTTTAATTTGTGTGTAAATGAATGTTTCACATGTTACTTTATTGAATGTCTTTTGATTATAGGTTGCATGTTAGGGTTGTTTACTGTGTGTTTGCAAATTGTTTATGGTTTATTAAGCTCATTCACCATAGAAACTGATTTTTGGCATATTATTGGAAGTTTATATTCTTACTAGCTTAAATATCCGACGGGTGATAAGTTGTCGGGTTTGTCTGCGTTGTTAGGGTTTTAGGTTAAATTATCTGACAGGATGTTTGCCTATTTTTGCCTTAGTTTCACTGTTTGCCCGTGTCCTTTAGACTGTTCAAAAACCACCCTGTGTAATTAGGTGCATTGAGATAGTGAAACCAACGGGTTAGCTATTTTCTAGAGTAATTAATCATAGTTGGTGAACTGACAGGTGAACCAATAAGCCGGTGTTTTTACATGATCTCTAAGATTTCCTTTTGGTGAAACCTTGAGAGTGATTAAGGATCCATTAAGTTTCCTAGAGCTTAATACCTTTAGATTCCCGGTTCTCATTGCATTTTCCCGTAACCAATAAAAGCCCGATTCGTCAAATTCGGATTCCTTGCCTAGGTAACTCTTTCTCATATTTGAATTTACTAAAGTCTTACTCGGTAATTTAATTTTCTAGTTTACTTTTATTTAATTAAGTAATTAGATTAATTATTAGTTTTTAAAATAAAATAAATAAAAATCCAAATATATATATTTTCTTAATTATTACTTTAAATTAGCTTTTAGAACTAGTCTCGTTAATTAAATAGTGTCTCTAGGGTTCGATATTCCCGGTCTTTCCATAGCTATTCTACACCCGATAGGTTCACTTGCCTGTTGCTAGTGGTTTGGTATAGGGTATTCTAGGTTTTTATTACTCGTTGTGCTTGGTCATTATTTGCTAAATTTTTATATACCACTTTGCGCACATCAAGTTTTTGGCGCCGTTGCCGGGGAACTTGGTAATAGCGAACTAGTTTCTATTTGCTTTTATTTGTTTTTAGTTTTAGTTATAGTTAATTAATTAGTTTTATTTTATTTTATTATTTAATTGCTCTTGATTGCTATTTGTGCCTTGATTTTAACGTGTGTGCTTTTGGGATAAGCTTGGGTCCTCATTATTTTACTTGTTTTTCAGCGTATGCGACGCACTCGTTCACTAGGACCACCAGAGTTCACTGCTTCTGACGAACCCGAGAGAGATTTTCGTGAGCGCCGTAGGGAGTTTCGAGAGATTGCACGTGCTCTACGCAAAAACAAGTTACACGTTCCCGATTCTAAATTAGATATGGGTGACGCTAACCCCCCTAGGCTTACGGTTCACTCGAGAGCGAATGAGGGAGTTATGGGGAGACGTTCTGCTATTACACGTCCGGCGATGCCCGATGCTAATAACCGGAAGATTCCGACCAACGTCATGAATTCAATTACTAATTCTGCCCCATTTCACGGACTTCAAGATAAGGACGCGCCTGGCCATCTGAACAAATTCACTCGTATTTGCGACACTTTTAATATTGCCAACATCACTCATGCTTCTATCTACCTTCATCTTTTTCCATTTTCTCTGGAGGGTCGCGCTTCATCATGGTTGGAAAACCTTCCCTCTGGGTCCATCACTACATGGGAGAATCTTCAAGCCGAATTCCTTAAGAAATATTTTCCACCATATAAAGCCTCGCGACTTCGTGATCAGATCTGTTCCTTCTGCATGGAGCCTGACGAGCCATATTCTTTGGCTTGGGAAAGGTTCCATAATCTGCTTAGTAGATGCCCCCAACATGGTCTACTTGAATGGGCTGTAGTTGAGAAATTCTATAACGGGCTGACCTTTGAGATGCAGAAGAGATTCAATACGTCAGCTGGAGGAAACATGTTAGAGAAGCTGGATATAGATGAGTGTGAGTCATTGTTTGAAAGTTTTGCCCTAGCCGAACAGCAAGAGCCGTCCGCCCGAGGTACTTCTAAAACCACCACCTCTTGTGCTCGAGGCATTTATCAGGTCTCGAATGATACTAGCATCGCGGCTGCCTTAGAGGCAATGCAGAAGGATATCCGAGAGTTGAAGAAGATCGCTCAGAAATGAGAAATCTGTCGCAGAGGGCACGATACAGTTGATTGTCCGGTCGATCAACAGGAAAAGGTGGACTACTTGGGTAATCAGAGTCAGGGAGCGAATGCCTATGGTAACTCAGGATGGAGAAATAACTCCAATTATGGTTGGAGGTCGGGAATTAATGCTCAGGGTTTTAAGCAGAGGCAGGAGCAGGTTAGTGACCCAGAGGCAGCAATCCACCATGCTTTCTCACCTTATTGACAGAGATAATAACACACAACAGAGACTAGCTGAGCACGACACCCTATTGAAAAACCAGCAATCGTCATTTTTGGAGATGTCTCGAAAGTTGGATGAGATGATGAAGCAGATGCTACCTAATAAACAGGTCCGAGCGTTTCAGGGAAGCACTAAGCTTAATCCGAAGGCACAGTTGAAGGCGGTGACCACCCGTAGTGGCAGAGGAGGTGATCGAGAGCATTCACCAGCAGATGATGAAGAGCCGGTGGACGAGGAGATAGAGATGGACACTCCTGTGAGGACGCACGAGAGGCGAGTCCCAACAAGTACCGCGTCAGACGGTGAGTCTCCTGCAGAGAAAGTTGTTGAGAAGAATATTGAAGATAAGAAGAGTCCTGAAATCGATCTTACTCATGTTCCGTATCCAGCTCGTCTTCTACG
Source organism: Bidens hawaiensis (assembly GCF_021521415.1). Classification (NCBI taxonomy): domain Eukaryota; kingdom Viridiplantae; phylum Streptophyta; class Magnoliopsida; order Asterales; family Asteraceae; genus Bidens; species Bidens hawaiensis. The sequence continues at coordinate 286,897 of NW_027492955.1, read as the reverse complement.
GCAGAAGTATGCGCAGGAATATGGACATTTCTTGTACATGTTTAAACAGCTAAAAATCAATCTTCCGTTTGTCAAGGCACTCCAACATATGCCTAAATATGCCAAATACTTAAAAGATCTTCTTTCGAATAAGAAGAAGCTGGAGGGGCTTTCGACAGTTTGTCTAAATGAAGGATGCTCTGCGATAGTCCAGAACAAGTTGTCGGAGAAATTAGCTGACCCGAGACACTTCACGATCCCGTGTTTGTTTGGCAGCTCGACTGAGAGCTACGCGTTGGCCGATTTAGGTGCTACCATAAATATGATGCCATATTCTTTATATAAAAAGCTAGACCTTGGCAAGCAGTCCCGACGCGCATGAGTTTATCCTTAGCCGACCGTTCGGTCAAATATCAGCGGGGAATTGTGGAAAACGTACTCGTAAAAGTCGATAAATTCGTTTTCCCTGTGGATTTTGTTATTCTTGACATGGAGGCTAACGATCAGGTCCCACTCATTTTGGGACGACCCTTCCTGCGTACTGCTAAGGCGCTTATTGACGTCTTCGACGGCAAAATTACACTTCGTGTAGGAGAGGAGAACGTCACATTCGATGTCGTTAAATCGATGAGGAACTCCAATAGTCAGGACGATTCCGTTTACTTTCTTTACACGTTCATATCTCAGTTCGAGCGTTGTCTTGACTATATCTCTGGAGCAGATTTGCTCAATCAGGAGGACGAGGTTGATGTTCCTCCGGAGCACGACCTGAGCATTCTTGTTAGCTCACCTCCTGAATACCTCGAGATGTTCACGGTTGCCGATAGCACTGAGGGACCGAAAGAGAGACCATCGATTGAGGCACCACCATCCCTCGAGCTTAAAGAGCTACCTCCTCATTTGGAGTTCGCTTTCTTGGACGGTGATGCCGATTTACCCGTCATCATTTCTTCTCAGTTGACGGATGATGAGAAATAGAGGTTGGTTGATGTGCTCAAGGCACACAAACAGGCAATTGCGTGGAAACTCATGGATATTCAGGGCATCAGCCCGAACTTTTGCATCCACATGATACTCATGGAGGATGAGTACAAGCCTGTAATCCGACCTCAAAGGAGGCTCAACCCTAACATGTCGGAGGTAGTCAAGGAGGTTATCAAATTCCTCGACGCAGGCCTGATCTATCCTATCTCCGATTCTTCATGGGTGAGTCCCGTTCAGGTCGTCCCTAAAAAGGGAGGGATGACAGTTGTCACTAACGAAAGTAATGAGCTTATTCCATCTAAGACAGTCATAGGTTGGCGGGTGTGCATCGACTACAGGAGGCTTAATGATGCTACTAGGAAAGACCATTTTCCTCTTCCGTTCATCGATCAGATGTTGGAGCGTCTGTCGGGGTGACAGTTTTACTGTTTTCTTGATGGATTTTCAGGTTATTTCCAGATCCCAGTCGCACATGAGGATCAGGAAAAGACCACTTTTACATGCCCATACGGTACCTTCGCGTACAAACGTATGCCTTTCGGGTTATGTAATGCTCCGGCTACTTTCCAGGGTTGCATGGTAGCGATATTCCAGGACATGATCGAGAGTTCCATGGAGGTTTTCATGGACGATTTTTCGGTATATGGGGAATCATTAGATCAATGTCTTTATAATCTTGAGAGGATGATGAAGCTGTGCATAGAGATTAAGTTGATGTTGAACTGGGAGAAGTGCCACTTCATGGTGACTGAAGGTATTGTGCTGGGGCACAAGATTTCGCGAGACGGCATTGAGGTAGACAGAGCTAAAATCTACACTATCAGTAGACTTCCTCCACCGACTAGTGTGAAATCCATTCATAGTTTTCTCGGGCATGCGGGTTTTTATCGTAGGTTCATTAGAGAATTTTCTAAGATCACCCGGCCCATGACTCACCTTCTAGAGAAGGACATCGCATTCGACTTTGATGCTAATTGTCTGAAGGCGTTTGAATTTCTCAAGGCTCAGTTGGTCAACGCCCCTATCTTAGTAGCACCCGACTGGAGCTTACCCTTCGAGCTCATGTGCGACGCTAGTGATTTTGAAGTCGGTGCTGTTTTAGGTCAACGGAAGGACAAGCACTTCCATCCTATATATTACGCGAGTAAGACCCTCAATGATGCTCAAGAGAACTACACGACTACTGAGAAGGAGCTTCTAGCAGTGGTCTTCGCGTTCGACAAATTCCGTTCTTATCTGGTGCTGTCCAAAACCATCGTTTATACTGATCATGCGGAATTGCGATACCTGTTCGCCAAGAAAGATGCCAAGCCTCGCTTGATACGATGGATTCTCTTGCTTTCCGAGTTCGATGTTGAGATTAGAGATAAAAAGGGAGCGGAGAATCTAGCTGCGGATCACTTATCACGTTTGGAGGATCCGAAGAGAGAGGATATTAGAGAGGATGCCATCAGGATAAGTTTCCCCACGAGTCGTTGATGATGGTGAGAGTGAGGTTTGAGAGAGAGCCAGTTTTGTATGTGAGTGTTGAAGAGGAGGGTCTTCCATGGTTCTCCGACATTGCGAATTATCTGGCCGAAGAAGTATTGGTCAAAGGCATGAGTTATCAGCAGAGGAGGAAGTTTTTCGCAGACGCCAGCCACTACATATGGGATGCACCGTATTTGTTTCGTGTAGGAGCCGATCGAGTGTTGAGGAGGTGTGTGAGTAGGGAATAGGGACGTGAGATTCTTAGGCATTGTCATGAGGGTTTTACTGGAGGCCACCATGGTTCGTCTTCCACCGCTAGGAAAATTCTAGATTCTGGCTTTTATTGGCCATCTATTTTCAAAGACTCACACGAGTTTGTTAAACAGTGTGATGCGTGTCAACGCACTGGTAACATCTCATCCTGTAATGAGATGCCCCAAAACCATATTCAGGTTTGTGAGGTTTTCGATATTTGAGGCATTGATTTCATGGGTCCGTTCTCGAGGGAACCGATACATTCTTGTGGCTATCGACTACGTTTCCAAGTGGGTGAGGCTAAAGCCTTGCCCACTAACGACGGCCGAGTTGTAGTGGGATTCTTGAAGAGGTTATTCTGTCGGTTTGGTACTCCCAGGGCCTTGATCAGCGATAGAGGCACACATTTTTGCAATGCCCAGATGGAGAAGGCATTGGCTCGGTATGGGGTTACCCACTAGTTGTCCACCGCCTATCATCCACAGACGAGCGGGCAAGTGGAGAATGCAAACCGAGGAGTGAAGCGAATTCTAGAGAAAACTGTCGGCAAAAACAAAAAGGACTGGTCTGACAAGTTGGATGACGCATTTTGGGCTTTCCGTACAGCGTTTATAACGCCTATTGGGACCACGCCCTTTAGGATGGTTTACGGGAAAGCATGCCATCCACCGGTTGAGTTAGAGCATAGAGCATATTGGGCGTTGAGATCAGTTAACCTTGACCTGACCCAAGCTGCGAAAAACCGGTATCTCCAAATTCATGAGGTAGAGGAGCTGAGAGATGAGACGTATGCTAGATCATGGAGTTGTAAGGAGCGTACGAAGGCGTTACACGATCGAAAGTTGAGGAAAGTGAAAGATTTCAAGTGTGGGGATCGTGTGTTGGTTTATAATTCCCGTCTGAAGTTATTTCCTGGTAAGCTTAGATCGAGATGGGTTGGTCCGTATACTGTGAAGGCGGCATTCCTGCTCGGTGCAGTTGAGTTAGTTGATCATGAGGGGAGAGCGTGGAAGGTGAATGACCATAGGTTAAAGCATTATATCGGTGGGCCAGTTGATTCGGTAGAGGAAGATGTTTTTCTCCTCGACATCCCTACTTTGATTGCTTGATAGGGATAAGCCTGGGGAAATACCCGAGTGTAGAGTTTGTATACTTTTTATTTGTTTTTCCTTTAATTCTTATATTTTGAGTATGTTTAAGTTTTTAGAGTCTGTTTGATGTCTGCTTTGGGTGCTTTGAGCTTTGTTTGAAGGTTTTGATACTTTCGTTCGTACTCAATCTCCATTCGGACGGGGGTGTTCTAGCTGATTTGATTGTAAAGGGTACCCAAAAGCTACGGCCGCGAATGAATGCTATACGATCGCTCTATTGGAACATGACATACGCAGATCATTGCCATATTACCAGGGGAGTCTGTTCCATTATCTTTATGCTTTGTTTTATTTTATTTTAATTTTTTTTTGTTTCTGCTTTATTTTTGTCTTTTTTCTGTCTTCCATTGAGGACAATGCGAAATTTAAGTGTGGGGATTGGAAACTGACGTTTTTTAATTTTATTAAAAAAAATCAAAAATAAAATATAAAAAAAGAGTGAAAAAAATTATAAAAAAAAACGAAAAAAAATAGTTATATAAAAAAATTAAAAATAAAAAAAAATTGAAAAAAAATAAATGTCCCAAAAATTTATTTTGCGTATAATGAAAAATGATATTATTGTTTAAGGTTGATCTTTTAAAACTACTATTATATATGAGATTAAATAAAAGATGACGCACTTAATTTGGGATGTGTCGGTATGCCCAACTAGCTTTGATAGCCCTCTTTAGCAGTTTTTATATATCTAATAATTTGAAAAACGGTGAAACCGAATTTCGATGCTTAGGGAGGATTACCATAATCTAAAAACTTTGAGATTGTAAGACTTAAATGCACTCAAACCAGCACACCACCACATGTCCATCTTTTTACGAGCTTAGAAAATAGTTATATATTTAGAGTGATATAAAAAAAAGCAAAAAAAAAAAGTATGTTTTGAAAGTGTATTTCTAAAAGTTGGTCCAAAAAAGCAAATGAAGTGAGAAAGTTATGTATTGTAAAATGCTAAAGAGGCATTCTCAAAGTTAGTAAAATAGGCCAAAGATGCACATATAAGACGGGACTTAGAGTTTACGTGTTACCAAGGGGATAGTGACTCTGAGGATACACTATTGGGGCTCGAAAGTTCTTAGTAATAAATATCAAATTAGGAATTTATAGGACAAATTCCAATAATATTTAGGATTGCTCGTAAGGCCTTCACAAGACCATTAATCCATCAAATTCCACCGAGTGCATCTAATTAGTACCATCAACGAGTCCTTGGCTTATGGTGATTTGTCGAGCCAGTTTGTTCGACTCTATTTCTTATAGCTCTCTTTGTCTGAGATGGGGTAGGTGTAGCCGTAGCTTTTGAACTTTAAAACGCTTAATGCAATTGGGGGCTTGATAGGCTGGCGGCAGGGTTTAAGTGGACAACAATATCGGCAATTGCGATTTTTGCGTTTATCTAGTCTTAAAAGATAACCTATATGTTTTGAAGATCGACTTTGAATTATGATTCCATTCTATTATATATATTTTTCTAGGATGAAAAAGGTTTAAGTGTGAAGATATTTGATGTGGTCAAAATTATATATAAATAATATGAATGTTTCATACAGTTTTACTAGTTTTTGAGTTGGTTTTGGGTAAATTATAGTTGCTTGAGGTTCATATGTGAGTCAAAGGGGTTAATAGACATGAGCTAAAAATATATAATTTATATTAAAAGGAACTTGGTCTAAAGAATTGGAAAATAAATCGAATTATGATGTCACCGCTTATTTCAAGTTTTGAATATTTATATGTGATTTGGAAAAAACAAGTTAAATGGTGATGCCAAAGTTGAATGAAAAATGAAATCGTTGGTTTATTATTATAAGTTAACTAAATTTATTTGTCTTACTTAAAAAAAAATAGAACAAAGAAAAGGCTGGAGTTGTGCTAAATCATGGAATCTAGTGGGCTTTAAAAGAATCAAGTGAGATCATATAGTTTTTTTTTTTTTTTGAATGTTAATGCTTTGCTCATACTATTTATAATATACCACCATTGTCAGGAATCGAACCCTAGACCTCTTACCCAAAGGTCAAAGCCTTTAACATCCCACCAAAGTGGGTTACTGAACAAGGCAGTAGGTCACAAGACAAGAGGTATTATTATTGTAAAAAAAACCCTACGTGGGGGTTTTTGGGGGGATCTGCGAGAGTTTTTTGAAGACAACTTTAGGCAGCCGCTTATTATTATTATTATTATTATTGTCAAAACCCACGTGACATTTTTTTGGTGGAGCCGCAAGTGGCAGACCAAATAGATTATCATTGTTATTTCGTGGTGGGTGGTCAGATAAAAAGAGTCAGACACAGCAAAGCCAATATATATATTATTACTCCATATTTTTTGTTGGTGGTTGGAAGAATAATTAGCTGAGAAGTGGGTTGCTTGGAAGTTTGGCACAGAAGTCAGACACGAGAGACGCACAGCAACAAACAGAAAGGAGAATTTTGGTGATGAACTCTTTTATATTTATATATTTTATTATTTTAAACATGGTTGTTGGCTAAACTCTTTAGTTATCTAGGCTTGTGATAATGTTTTGTTGATTGCTTTGGACTTGTCAGTTTTCGGGTTTTGTTTTTGGAATTTTGATTAATTAAAAGTTTTGATCATATTTATCGGATGTGTCTCATGCGTATTTATTTTTAATTTGTGTCTAAATGAATGTTTCACATGTTACTTTATTGAATGTCTTTTGATTATAGGTTGCATGTTAGGGTTGTTTACTGTGTGTTTGCAAATTGTTTATGGTTTATTGAGCTCATTCACCATAGAAACTGATTTTTGGCATATTATTAGAAGTTTATATTCTTACTAGCTTAAACATCCGACGGGTGATAATTTGTCGGGTTTGTCTGCGTTGTTAGGGTTTTAGGTTAAATTATCTGACAGGAGGTTTGCCTATTTTTGCCTTAGTTTCACTGTTTGCCCATGTCCTTTAGACTGTTCAAAAACCACCCCGTGTACTTAGGTGCATTGAGATAGTGAAACCGACGGGTTATCTGTTTTCTAGGGTAATTAATCATAGTTTGTGAACTAACAGGTGAACCAATAAGCCGGTGTTTTTACATGATCTCTAAGATTTCTTTTAGGTGACACATTGAGAGTGATTAAGGATCCATTAAGTTTTCTAGAGCTTAATACCTTTAGATTCCCGGTTCTCATAGCATTTTCCCGTAACCGATAAAAGCCTGAGTCGTCACAATTCGGATTCCTTGCCTAGGTAACTCTTTCTCATATTTGAATTTACTAAAGTCTTACTCGGTAATTTAATTTTCTAGTTTACTTTTATTTAATTAAGTAATTAGATTAATTATTAGTTTTTAAAATAGAATAAATAAAAATCCAAAAATATATATTTTCTTAATTATTACTTTAAATTAGCTTTTAGAACTAGACTTGTTAATTAAATAGTGTCTCTAGAGTTGGATATTCCCGGTCTTCCCATAGCTATTATACACCCGATAGGTTCACTTGCTTGTTGCTAGTGGTTTGGTATAGGATATTCTAGGTTTTTATTACTCGCTGTGCTTGGTCATTATTTGCTAAATTTTTATATACCACTTTGAGCACATCCCAAAGGTTGGTGAGCAATTCATAAGTTTGAGCATATAAGTATATAGTGATAAAAAGCCACAAAACTTGTATACGAAACGATAAATAAAAGCAATAACTTGGATAAATAGATATCGCTAATAGAATTACGTTAGCGACACCTAGCTATAAGGGGATGCCAAATAGTCTAGGATTTTATAGTTATCGTTAATTGCATTACGTTAATGACACCTTTCTATAAGGGGATGCCAAATAGTCTAGGATTTTATAGTTTCACCAACCAAAAGCGATAAACACATAGGCATATAATCATAGAACACCAAATCGAGCAATTATTTAAATAAAGTATACAATAAAGTTTGTGGGTTAAGATTCAAGTATAAAGCATTTAGTTGAATAAGTATGAAATGCCACCCCCAAAACGAAAGATAGAAAAACAGGGTATGAAAGTACTCACATTCAAGTAATAAACTTGAAAGATGATAATTTGGAGATTTGCCGGAACGATGAGTTTAACGAACAATGCCTAAAAGGAAAGAAGTCTTGGATTTAGAAAGGTTGTCTTGAAGGTCTTTAAATAAAATAATTGTTGCGAAAAGTAAACAATTAAAGTTCAAGGTTTAAAATGTAAGTATTTAAGAATTTATAATAATAACCCTTTAAAATGTAGGTTTGCTAGAAACCGGGTTAAAGTATCTAACCTTAATATTTACTTAACCTATGTTAAGTAATAAGGTGGGAAAAATGCAAAGATGCAAGTTCCTTTGGGATAAAGATACTAAAACGGGTCTTTAACGAGTGTTCGGGTTGTTGGTTCAGGTCTTGATAATTGGTCAAACCCAAAGTCAACTTTCCAAAATAATGAATGTTATGAGATAACTCAATAAAACTTATTAAGACTTAACCAAGTATGTAGTTCTATTGTTTTAGAACTAACAACACACATTAAGCGAGTGTTCTGTTTTTTCGGTCCAAACTATGTTATGGGATAAAGTTGGATCTAACAATTCCAAGTACTTAAGAAAATAATTAAAATCAGTTTGTAAACAATTTTTAAAAAAATATACAAGTCTTGATAGCTAAAAACACACTTTTGTGTCTTAAGCGAGTAAGAATTGGTTTAGTTCGGTTTGGTTCGGTTTCCATCTCTCAAATAGTTCATTGTTGGTCTCCACATGCCCAAATAACCAAGAACTTGTATAATAATTTATAAATGAAGAAACTTAGGTTTTACATCCAAAAAGTTAACAGTAAAGTATTTAAACAAAAGTTCGGTTTCCATCTTACAATAAGTTCATAGATGGATTTCACATGACCATATCAAAGAAGTTGTAAAAATGATTTTAGAAACACAAATATAACATTAAACATGTTTAAACAACTATTTTAACAAAACTAGTAAGCAAAAGTTCGGTTTCCGGTCTAGAGCTATTTATGGTTAAACCGAAGCATAGACTCTTAGATCCCATAACCATGGAACTTTGTAAATATGATAAAACAACTAAAATGAGCTGAAGTTAAACAAGATTAATATGTATAAACAAGTTATATAAGTATATATATATCAAGGAATCGAAACTCCTTCAAGAAGCATTGCCTTACAAGGTCCGAAACATCACCGACCGGAATCGGAGAAATAACTACCAAAGGTAACAAGGGGTATTATATTATATATATGTTGTGCCACCACAAACAAGTATTAATAAGACTACATAAGCTAATTAGAATGAAAGATTAAACTAAGTTTGACTTTTGTAAGTCAAACCTTCAAGAACACATAAATAAACAACCTTGGATCTTTGATGTTTGAGAGAGTTTTTGGAGTATGAGTAGGTGTAAAATGGAGATGGTGGTGTATATATAGGGTAATGTGGGTGGTGAAATATGGGTGTTAAACCCAAGAGTTTTCATGCAAAAGGGATCAAAACAAAACACAAAACAACAAAAATCGTCCAAAAGTGTGCAGGTAGCTCTAGGTGCCGCGCGACCATGCCCCCTGCCCTGACTGCGCGGCGCGGCATGCCCAGGGTGGGGTGGTTTGGTCCGGCTCGTCTAGTGTGGTTCGTTAAGCATCATAAAGTTTGTTTTTGATGTATTTCGATCGTTCTAAAGCCGTTTTCGAATCTGTAAAAGAGGTTTTTCAAATTGAACAAGTGGGAATGATTTAGTAACATAAAATCCAACATTTTATATATTTGAAATGTTCGGGATATAAATCGGGTCGGTTTACGTGATAAACGAATACAAATAGAACCCGAAATTGACGAATGTCACAGAAATCCTTCCATTTTTCTGGACTTCATAGTTCGGCCTGGTCATCTGCTGCCTCATCCCTATACACTCTCTCATGTTGGCAAGAGGATTTGAATATCTGGTTGTCTGTTTGTATGAAGCCTTAATCATCATTATATCATTCATTTTCCTCTGCCTTTTGGTTCTTTCAAAGCCAAATAGTTCCGGCTTCCTCTTTTTGTTTAACAAATGAAATCCTTTCCTTCATTGTTCTTTCAAATATTTGGAAAGCTCATTCCTTTGTTGTCTGGCAAACCTCTGTGTGTTTTGGTAATCATATAGGTTCATTCCTGCCATTTCCTCCAACTGTTCCTTCTTGAAATCCTGAAAATCATCTTTGAAAATAATGTGCTTTAAAGCACCATTGGACATTATTAATTTTATTGTTTTTGTTCTAGCATAAAAGTACATCTTCTTTGGTAGGTCCACATCAGTTGGTGGCCTTTGTTGTCGTTGGAGTGTAGATCTGGTTGTGGGAATTGGGACACTTATTGTGGAGACCCTTGGAGTATATTTCTTTTTGGGTATTGGTCTTATCACATGTTCAATTTGTTCATAGAGGTTCACAATTTGTTCCTTGGTCACCATCACCAGTTTAAGGTAGTCTCCCCCTTATTTGGCAAGAGTTGTTATCATTTCCATGGTTTCTTTATCAGAAGGCTCTATTGGGGTAGACCTATGGGTTTGAATGGGTTCTCCCCTTGGTCCACATTGAAAGGATAGCAGTCTCCTTTGTTCCTCTTCCAACTTCTCCCAATTCTCCTTCTTAGTGCAAAAAAGTTCTTTCAATTGAGCCTTTCCAAAATTATCAAACACATTCTCAGCCATGCCCTTGTTCATCATCAGCCCCTTTAAAGTTTTGATTCTGTTTTCATCTTTCTAGGGCAGCAAGTTTACTTTTTCAACTGGTTCTTCCTTTAATTGAACTAGAGGACTCTGAGTGGTCTTTGACTTGCCTTTCTTTTCTTCATTAAATTTTCCCATGTCAGACTCATAGAGGGATGATTTTTCTTTGGTGCTCATTTTCTTTACTTTCTCCCCCTCTCCCCTTGTTTTCATTAATCTTTCCAACAACACTTCCTTCTCATCCTCCTATTCTTTCTTCTCCTTTTCAGCCAGTGTCATCAATTTGGATTTTCTTTTGCTAGTACTTGAACCAGAATGGATTTTCTCAGATATTTTCTTGAACCTTTCTTCCACATCTTTCTTGCTCATGTTCAGAACATGTTCAATGTCCACCCCATGATCAATCAAGAACTTGCACTTACCACCAAATTTGTTGTATATATTTTCAAGTTTATCTTATTAATTAGCAGCCTTCTTCTTCATTCTTTCCCATTATTCTTCTTTTATTCTTTCTTTGGTTGAGTTGTATACACCCTCCAATTCATCATAGCTCATGTGGCTTAACTGATTGTCAGAAAAATTATGAAGCTTCAGATAAGCTAAGAACCTTTGGGTGATTCTGTTCTTTGTCTCCTTTATTTTCTTCAATTCTATTATCTTCTTTTCAAGCAAGATTTCCAACTTTTCATTTGTCATTACAGCCAAAGTTTCAAATTGATATCCATGGTGCATCAGGCTTATAACTTTGGGATTTTCCTTCTTAGAATCATCAAGCATAGTCTGAATGTTTTCTTTGTGAACATCAGTCATATTCACATTAGGAGAATCTGCCCTTTCATTTTCAATGTCAAATAAGTCAATTAAGGCATTAATTTTTGGTTGATTCTCCATATGTTTATCAGGTCTAACAGCCTATAATGAAACCGCATAAATAGGCTTTTTCTGCCTTTTTGGCATGGCCTCTTAAAGTATGTTTTCCACTCCAAACCTTTTCCTCCTTCTGGCATATCTTAACAGATCCACCGGCAAGCTCTTCTCATCTTTCTTCATTTCTTCAAAAAGACTTTGATTCATCATTTCACAAGCCTTCTTCACCATTTCATATTGTATTGTTTTGGCATCATGAATGTCAGACACCAGCTGCTTTTCTTGATTTTCAACTTCAGGTTCAACAGTGGTGGTTGGAATAGTTATTTATGGCTTAGAAGTCTTGGCCTCAGTTTCAGGGAATTTGGGTTGCTAGAATTTGTATTACACTATGGCCAGTGACTTGTCAACTTCCTCAGTTTGCTGCAACCTCAGCAACGCTTCTATCACTTCCTGTTCAATCTCCCCGTTTCCTTCATCAAGGTTCTTCTTTAATTCAATTTCCTCTAACAAAACTCTCTATTCTTCAAGTTCTTTGTCAGATAAAAACCTTGTAATCATCTCCCTCTGCATCCATTCACCAACAATTTCATTATGTCTTTTTATAGCCTCATCAGTAGATTCATCAACAAACAAAATCTCATCACTTGATTGTATCCTTTTCAGCTTCAAGGGTTGCAGCTGATCTTCATTTTCTGCTACTTCTTTTCCCTTCATCCTTCTCTTCTCCTCATCAACAGTTACAGGTTTTGATGGACCTACTTCCCTCACCACAGTTGGTTCATTAGGAAAATTATCAATCTCATCAAATAATTCCTTCAGTTCATCATCCACCTCCTTTAGTTTTGAAGTCACATCAACATCATCATCAACAACTAACTCTTCAGTTTTATCAGTTAAAACTACAATTTCACCTGGGATCACCATCTCTTTAGTGCCACTGTCAGCCTCAATTATTGCATCAGTTTGAGCCTCAGTCATTACATTATCAGTCTCTATTTCAGTTTGAGCCTCAATCATTACATTATCAGTCTCCTTTTCAGCTTCATTCACCATCTCTTCAACCTCCCCCTTCTCCTCCTCTTCTATCACAGTCTTTTCAACCACTAGATCATCATTTTCATCCATATTGTAGTCTTGAACAACCTCATCAGATACATCAGCTTCATACCTCTTATCACTTTTCTCCTCCTCATCTTCTTCCTCCTCTTCACTTCCATATAAGTCACCAAGAGTTTTAAGCACATTATTACCAGTCACATTCCATGCAGGTGAACTCTCCCCCTGTTTTGGTGAAGCTGAGGTCTTCTCAATCTCACTGACCAGAGTTTGAATCCGTTGTAGAGCCTGCTCCAACTGGGATTCCAATCCAGCATTCTTCTTCTTCTTCTTTAACTCCTCATTCTCCCTTTTCAAATCAGAATTTTCAATCAAAACCTCCATATTCCTGTCAAGTGTCGGACCGGTGCGGGACACGGTTTCCCAACGATTCACGGGGCAACGTGTTAGAGTGCGGAATCCTCTAACATGGCGATTCGGTGGTGATCAACAACGCACGGTTACGATTCCTAAGACGGTTTGACACCTAGGGACGGAGGAAAAGACCGACACGACGAAGATTGGCAGAGAGGATTTTCGGCAGTAGCAGGTTCGTGACTGTGTGTAATGTGTGCTCTCTCTTGTGAAATTTCCTAAGTTTCGTTTATATATCGTATACTGATTCGATCGAATGAGTATCTCATTCGATCGAATGAGTCCTGGTTCGATCGAATCAGTCACTGATTCGATCGAATCAGTTTCTTTTGACATTTTCAGTCCGTTAACTTGGTTTCACGATCGTTATTTTCATATCGAACCATCCTGATAGAACTGGGGACATACACATGACATTTCATGTCCTAACAAACTCCCCCTTGGAGCCAGTTCTATTTACTTATAATCAATCGAGTTCTCTTGCTCGATCGTAACTCCCCCTTGGAGTTATCTCACTCTCTCTTTCCTCAAAGCTAGTGGTGCGCACGTTGCATCCACGAACTCCTTTCTTCATGAAGTTCTCTCAAGATCAAATGGTTCAGTCAGTCAGACTTACCATAGGTTCCGCATATCCTGAGAAGCTGTCAATTGGAATTTTAGATAAACATTTAAGCACAATCTATCACAATGTTCCAAAACAAATTACATTCAACTCAAGAACAATTACAATCAGAAGATTAAACCTTGAATTACAACAAGAAACAAAATAAACATGACAATTAAGCTTCAGTTTCTTGTGCATACTTCTTCTGTTGCTCTTTCCAGTTTGATCCTGCATGTATGTCATAGGCAAAGCAAATCCTAATGACATTTCTATACGTTAATGCTTGCTCTCTGTCTTCGGGGGCATAAAGAATCTCTGTCTTGTATAGCGTATAGACATCCTCCCGTGACAAGTTTGTGAGCCACATAGGATCAAATATGCGAATTGTGCTCCAATTTCCATTGTCGTTGAGCACGATAACTGCTTCATGCAGTCTTCCATTATAGTACCAATGCCTGAATGCTTTGTAGAAGTCCTGCTTCATCTTTCTTAGAGGAATCTTCTTCATCGTGAGTGGTGGCATGTACTTCAAGATAATCTTTGGCCTGTTGGTGATCGGATCGATCTCCTTTTTACTTGTATATCTCTTTGGCCTCTGTGGAGTGATCATCTTCCATTTTGAGTTGTATTCCTTTCGCAATACACTCTGATAGTACGTGGCAAATGGAGATGAACTGGCGTAAAGCATATCAAGATAGTTCAGACGGTTTAGATCATAAGTAGGAAGAGTCTTCAAGTCAGTGATACGTTGAAAGTACTCAACCCCTTTTTCTCTCTTGATAGCAATGCAATTAAGATCCTTCAGACACGCCCAAGCAATAATCTCTCCTGAAGTTCTACGACCCTTCATCTTATAAGACGTTGTGTGAAGAATGGTCGGCTTTGCTTGTCGTCTGGACCTTATCTTCTCAAGAATAGCGTTGAAAGCTTTCTTGCATTCTTCTGTTTTCTCAACGAATTCGGCTTGATCTGCTTCAGAAGGCTGTTTCATTGTGTTTGACCTTTCGTCAGCCTTCTTCTGTATTTCCTCCTCTGTTACATTTTGGAAGAAACTTGCAGAGTTAGGAAGATTGTCAGTTTGAGACGTGTAGTATTCTGGATATTCTTCCTGTGTCAAGTCTTCCATTTCAACTTCATCAAATTGAGAGGGATCAGCGGCCGTAGATGATGTTGAGTCAGGTGTAGCAGCCGAAGAAGATGTTTGTTCTGTTGAAGGCAAAGCCAGATACTTGCCTGTTTCTTCATTGTATAGCTCAAACATTTGTTCCAGTTCTTCTTCTGTGAAATTGTGTGAAATTTCACCTTCTTCCAAGTCTCCACTTGCGAAGTTTTGCTGCTCATCTGGATTGTCCAGTAAAAACGTGAAATATTCCGCTGCTGTTTTTGATTGCAGCGGTTGGACATTAAACGGATCAGCATCACCTGTTTGATTAAAAACCACAATGTAACACAAATTTTAAATAAACATATGTAATATCATAAACATGAAATACAATACCATTACATATGAAACTAAGTTTACACACAAATCATTAATTAAAAAGATTTAACATTTAAGTCCTCACTACATTCACTCAAAATACTCTTAAATACCTTCACCTCCATCATCAGAAGAGTCCAGTTCGTCTGTGTCCACATCGACATTGGTTGGACCTTCCAGACGAAGAACATCTCCTTTCAGCTCGGTCATTTTTGCTTCAAGGCTTAGATTTGACTCTTTCAGCTCGTTGATCGAAGATCCTTGTTCAGCGACAGTAGCATTTAGCTGACTGTTTTCAAGCCTGAGCATTTCGTTCTCAGCTTGAAGTTTAGCAATCTGCTCATCTCTGAGTCGATTCTGTTCTTCTTGCTCTGTCTTGAACAATAACATCTTCATCATAGCCTTGTGAAGATCAGCAATTTCAGATGCAACCTTTTGAGGTATAGACATTTCCGGTTGAGGTTGAGGAGTAGGTTGTGGTGCTGACTGCGGTGTTGGTGGCTGTGCTGGTTGAGCAGGAGGGGCAGCAGAAGTCCCAACTGATGGTACCATTGAAGGACGTGGTTGATCGGAAAATAAACTCCGATACTTTCTTGTAACCTTCTTCTTCTGCCTCTTTGCAGGCCTTTCTTCACTCGCATCTATCTCAGCCGGTTGTTTCTCGGCTCTAACTTCTTCACCAGCCTCCAGATCCTCAACATTTAAATACCAATCAGCCTGTTTTTCAGCTTCTGTCCTTGTGTCTTCCGGGACCGCCACCTCCTCAGTGTCAGAATCGTCGCTGGATTCCTGATACGGTAAATTCTCGACGTCTGAATCACTGGCAGCATTTCTCCACTTCCTCTTCGGAGGGGCCCTGTAGGACGGATTGACTATATGCCCGAAGCATCGTTTGAGTGGTGGCCTGGTGGGACGTTCTTTGTAGGATTTGAGACGGTTGAGAGTCTCATTCTTCATGTGGTCCAGTTTCACCACATCACCTTCATTTTCTTTCAGTAGACCCGGTGCTTGAGTATCAACTATCATCTGAACGAACCTCGGGTACTGAAGAAACTTCTCGCTCTTCCCTTGTTTCAACGTGATGTTTTCCACCATATGACCAAACGTCATTTGAGAGAAGTTGTAGGGGCGGTTCATCACCAGAGCAGCTACGGTGAACTGCATGCTTTCCCTCAGCTTGTCAAAGCTAGTTCGTTGAGGCCCCAAGCAATGCATCACCACGTGTGCCAGATACTTGAATTCGGGGCACAGGTTGGCTTTGTGAAGCAGACCGGCATTGAGATCGCCGTCATACTTCATTCTTGCGAAACATCCTCTAGTTGCCGCAGGATGTAATGATGTAGGGTCTGATTCTAAGTCTTCAAAACCGCAGACTTCTCGGATTACCTGGGCAGATATTACGATGGCATGCCCTCTGACCGTGGAGCGAATAACCGACGGCACGACTGTTTTGTCGTGCGTGGCATTCCTCCAGAACTCTTGTTGAATTGACATTATAGGCTCAACGATCCTCGAGATAGGTCCAGAAATCCTCGACCTCTTCAGAAATTTGATAACTGTTGCAAAATCCTTCCCGTGGCTAGACTTTTCGTCCAGGAAAGCCACGATATTGTGCTTGATAGACGTTTTGAATGGAGCAACCACTTCTGCAACTTCAGCCATTGAATCTGTAAACTTAAACGTGTTAGAACGAACAGATATCGAAACGACTGAATGCGTTTAAAATTTTCAAATTTTCTGGACTAGTTCGATCGAACGAGCAACACATTCGATCGGGTGAGCTATTCATTCGATCGAATGAGATCTGGTTCGATAACAGACAATCGAATGAGATAGATCTTATCATTTACTTCTGATTCGATCGAACTACTAATCGAATAAGTCACATTCGATCGAATAAGAAACTCGTTCGATCGAATAGACTGATTCGACTCATTCAAGCAGAAGCCCGGAAATGAAGAACACCCGAACCCGGAAAACCAAAACGACCAAAAACCCGATCAAAACACGGTTAAAAACAAGTAAAACTTACATTTTTGTAATCTACGTGAAAAACTGAATAAAGTGATCGGATCAAAAAGAGGGTTTGAGAAAAACAAATTTGAGAGAGAAAATCCGTAATATTTTTCGAATAATTCTGTCCAATCGAATAAGTTTGAATATTTATACTGTTTTTGGACTTATTCGATCGAATGGACTTGTTCGTTTGGATCATTCGATCGAATGAGATTCTATTCGATCGAATGAGTCTCTTCACAACTGTTCGCATTCTCTCACACACTGATTCGATCGAATCTGTTCATTCGATCGAGTTATTCATTCGAATAGCAACCTATTCGATCGAATGAGGGAAAACATTTGAAAAATAAATTTTTTAAATTTCTTATTTCCCGTCCATCGATCGTGATGCCTTTGAACCTGCACGAAAACATAAACTTTTGACACTTGGTTAGTTTTCTTAGACATTTTCCAATCCTGAGAGCTTCGTTCCTACAGAACATATAGATCATAATACATTAGTAACAAATGGAAAAATATCAGGCTCAAACATCTTTGGGTTTTCTTGTCACTTCATTCTTTCTTTCATGCACAGCCTGTTGCACAGATGAACATTTAGCAACCTGCATGAAGTTTTCTTTCATTCCTACACACTGGATAAACATTTAGTAGGAACAGACAGGGATCAGACTACCTGTCACGATGATTTCTCATCGATTCTCAAACAAACAGAAATAGATAAAATGAAAAATAAATAGAAATAAAATCTTTTTGGTTTTTATCAAAATATTTACAGGGAGGGACAGGGATCAGACTACCTGTCACGATGATTTCTCATCAACATTAAAGCAGAATAAAATAAAAAAAAAAAAAAAAAAAAAATTAATTCAGAATAAAAATCTTTTTGTATGTTTTTTATAATATTCAAACTGAAATAAACAACTGTACAAAAATTTAAAACACATTATTTTTGGTTGAGAAGGATCTATAATAAGAAATCATACAGACGTATATGACTATCTACTGAGACTTTTCGAGATTTTTCATTTTTTTTTTTTTTTTTTTTTTTTTAACAGAATATATGAAGTTAAACAAGACATAATGAATATTCTTTTTGTGAGAAAGATCCGAACAGGAATCATACTAATTACGTGACTGTCACACAGATCCGTGTTTAGCTGTATTATGACATAAAGAAACAGGTTGTGAGCATGTAAATAACTTAAAATGGTTTTCATCGTTTCTGTGATACGAGTTAGGTTCAATTATCTCTCAAAATTTAAGTGGGTAACAACTCAGAGATTATGATGCCTCCTATCTATTCTCAAAGCGTATTTGGCTTTCCCCAAGTCACCCCGAATTGACCTTGACCCATAGTGTCTGATTAAGGTTGTAAGTGTCTTCATCTGCTTCCCGTTTTCTTTCTTACTCCATGATTGAGAAGTCTTGACATTGTTAACTCTAGAATGTTTCAATCACTCATAAGGTAAATTTTTTTTTTTTTTTTTTTTTTTTTTTTTTTTTTTTTTAATGTTACATAGACTTCAGAGTAGTAAACAATTGCAAGTCCCGAATCTGGATCACTGCAGTTTCTTCACACACTATCTTTACGGGAATCAGAACACTTATGGGCTCGTGTATGACTGGGTAATCGCTTTTCTGCCTATCATTCGGAAAGATATATATGAAGACATACAAAACTCTTAAGGAGTTTCCACGTAAAATCGAGTAGATTTAGTTTGTATCACATCTACTTTTACGCACCATAAAAAGCTACCATGACACACAATGACCGTTCTAAAACCTTTTAAGCCTAATAACTTCACTAGTTAAGCACACAGAATCAGTGTATCTATCATTTTCCAAGGTTGGATCAATTTCTCATTTTCTGAATATATATGAATGTCTTTTAAAAAAAAATAACGTTTAAATTATTTCGCCCCGATCAAGTCAAAGTCTTCAGGTAAACGGCTATCCTGAAGATCCAATGGATCAACTGGACCGACCACATACGAGTATGTGTCCTTCTAACTAAGTATAACCGACTATTTTTCAGCGAAAGAATAAAAACCCATCAAAACCCGCCCCGATCACTTTCAGTCATCTGGTTAATGGCTATCCTCATAATCTACTAGTAGAAGTAAGGACCAAAACACATCCGAAAATGTGTCCATCAAACTGAGGTAACCGACATAATTTTAAGCGATAGTGATGTATAAAAATTTAATATAAGAAAAATGAAAATAAGCTGTACAGAAATAGCAAATCTTTTTGATGTCTCAGTATGATAGCGTCTGTGTACTATCACCTTTCTTGTAACAAGATCAACTTCTCAAAATTTTGAAATTTTTTAATGTTTTTGGGTTTTTGTATTTTATATTGTTTTTGGTTTTTCTTGAAACCTTTCTCCCCCTAGAATTTATAAAAAACAAAATCTTTTTGGATTTTTCAAATTTTTAAGAAAAGAAAAAATGAAAACAATTTAAATGATATCTTCAGGAACATCATCTGATATACGTTTAACGCCGTTGATCTCTAGTAAATATAAAAACCGTGGTTTATCAAATGCTTTAGTGAGGAGATCAGCGCGTTGTTCCTGAGTGGGGATTTTTATCACATCGATTAACTTCTTTTCGTAGCAGTCACGAAGGAAGTGATATCGAATTTCGATGTGCTTCGTTTTGCTAAAATGGACCGGATTTTTGGTAATTGAAATTGCAGCAGAATTATCAATATATATGGGAGTAGTAGAACATTCAATACCGTAGTCACGCATTTGTTGCTGAATCCAAATAACTTGAGAACAGCAACTGGCAGCCGCAATATATTCCGCCTCAGCTGTTGAAGTGGAGACTGACGTCTGCTTTTTGCATTGCCACGTTACTAAACGACTTCCAAAGAACTGACATCCTGCTGTTGTTGATTTGTAATCGAGTTTACAACCACCATAATCCGAATCACTATACGCATGAAGATCGAAGTTGTCATCATAAGGATACCAAAGACCCCAATCTGGAGTACCCTTCAGATAACGCAAAATTCTTTTGACTGCAATCAGATGGGAGACCTTCGGCTTTGACTGGTAACGTGCACAGAGACACGTAGCAAACATTATGTCTGGCCGAGAAGCAGTCAGGTACATTAGAGATCCGATGATCCCTCTATAGTGAGTTGGATTGATCAATTCACCCTTCTCGTCAGGATTAATCCCGTGATTAACCTCTAAAGGAGTTCCCTGTGAAGAAGAACTCAACATCTCAAACCGTTTCAAGATGTCATTGACGTATTTTGTCTGGTGAATGAAGATACCGGAATCTTTTTGATCAACTTGAAGTCCTAAGAAGAACTTCATCTCACCCATGGAGCTCATTTCAAATTTTTCTTTCATCACTTGTTCGAACTCCTTACAAAGTGTTTTATTCGTGGACCCGAAGATGATGTCGTCCACGTACACTTGTACCATAATTAGATCTCCTTCTTTTTCTTTTGTGAATAGCGTGCAGTCAATGGTTCCCCTTCTAAACCCGTTGTTCAGAAGGTGTTTGGATAGTTCTTTATACCAAGCTCTCGGGGCTTGGTGAAGACCGTACAAAGCCTTGTTGAGCAGATAGGCTTTGTCCTTGTGATATGGGTCTTCAAAACCTGGAGGTTGTGCCACATATACGGTCTCTTCGATGTGACCATACAAAAAGGCACTCTTGACGTCCATCTGATATACTTTGAATTTCTTGAAAGATGCATACGCCAAGAACATCCGGATTGCCTCCAAACGAGCAACCGGAGCATATACCTCATTGTAGTCTAGGCCTTCGATTTGCCTAAACCCTTGGACCACCAGGCGGGCTTTGTTGCGAACAATCACTCCACGATCGTCACGTTTACATTTTAGTACCCACTTAGTGCCAATTTTCTTCTGTCCTTTGGGGAGATCCACCAGCTTCCACACACCAAGTCTTTTAAACTGCAATAATTCCTCTTGCATGGCTGAGACCCAGTTGGGATCTTTCAGCGCATCGGTGGTGCTGTGTGGTTCTTCTTGTGCTAAGAAGCATTCATGGGCATTAAGAGCAACTGATCCTGACTCCATCATTTCTGTGTAGAGACCAAAATTCAGCTGTCGACGAGTTTTGACACCCTGTTGAATGTCCCCTATAATGTTGTCTTGTGGATGATCACGTTCAGTCCTAACAACCGGATTGTCAGGAACGACAACATTTTGTTCCAAGTTAGTTAAGTTCGGCTCAGGAACTGGAGCGGATTGTGGTGCCTCTGAAGTAGACGTTAGAGGCTGATCTGCATTCGGCACTTCTTGATTTGACGATGAAGGTTGTGAAGTAACCTGAGTTGGTGCCGATTGTACATCATCTGCTGGAGATTCATCTTCAGATTCAGATTCGGAAGATTCTTGAACTTGATCGCTAGACTCTGTGGAGGAAGATGATGACGGACCAGGATGAGTTGAAGATTGCAAAGATTCATCAGGAGGTGCATTTTGCGCCTCATACATCATTTGAATAGCAATCTCATACAGATTGAATGACTTGAACAATTTGTCATAATCAAACAACCAGTCTTCTCCTGTCCCCTTGGCTGGTTCTGTGTAGCGTTGAACATCGACATGGTACCATTCTTCAACTAATTTTGTTGTTCTGTTGAAGACCCTTTTGAGAGGTACGCTGTAACCCAGAAAATAACCCTTGATAATCTTCTCCTCGAACTTATTATCAACGTGCCTTTTAAGTAACGTGCAAAGAGCCCCGAATGGTTCCAGGTGCTCTAAGTTAGGCCTTCGTCGTTGAAGAAGCTCGAAACTTGTCTTGCCGTGGCGCTTGACAATGCCTACCCGATTTAATGTGAAACAGGCGTTGGCAATTGCCTCACTCCAAAACGTAACAGGTAACACTGAGTCGGCTAACATTGTTCTTGCTGTCTCGATTAACGTACGATTTTTCCTTTCAGCAACCCCGTTCATTTGTGGAACATATGGGGCACTGAACTCCTGAACGATCCCTTTTTCTTTGCAGAAATTTTCAACATTCGCATTTTTAAATTCTGTACCGTTATCTGACCGCATTCTTCGAACCTTCAGATTGTATTGAGACTCAATAGTTGTAACCAGCAGTTGTATACACCCAAACGTTTCTGATTTTACTTTCAAGAAAAACACCCAAGAGAATCTAGAATATTCATCAGTAACCACTAGACAGTATGAGTGCCCAGAGATACTTTTGACGCTTATTGGGCCAAAAAGATCCATATGAAGGAGTTCCAACGGAATATCAATCGAGTGGAAACTCTTAGACTTGTGGGACCTTTTTATTTGCTTTCCGGCTTTGCACTGCACACACGAATCAGGGAGACGAAAACTTCTCAGATTAACTCCCTCAACTAGTCTGTTGTGCACAAGCTTGTTCATGTTCCTGACATTTATGTGTCCCATCCGTCTATGCCATAAGACAGTATCACGTTCGGATGCCTTGGACACAAAACATGTCGCCGTTGGAGACGATGACCCTGCCTTAGCCATATCCAGAATGTAGAGATCACTCTGGCGTGCAGCTGACATTAAAACCTTGTCTTCAGGAAAGTTGAAATCCTTAGCCAAGATGTGGCAATCTCGGTCGTCAAACATAACTTTGAAACCTTTGTCGCAGATTTGACTTATCGACAACAGGTTGTTCTCCAACTCTTTGATGAAATTAACTTTCTCAAACGAAATTCGCCCATTAGACACAATTCCTTGGGCCGTGATATAACCTCCTTGATTTCCTGCAAAGGAAACTGCACCTCCTTTTATTTGTCTGACACTTGAAAGGAGATTCATGTTTCCAGTCATGTGCCTGGAAGCTCCTGAGTCTATGATCCACATGTTGAATCTTGGATCATATAGAGCAACCTGCACACAAAAACAAAAGGTTTAAATATCATTGGAAACCCAAGCCCTTACGGTCTTGGGTTTTCCATCTTCATCACGAATGAACAATTCAATCCATTTACCCTCATTAACACCGTTTTCAGATTTGACGTTGTTATCAACAGTGTTAGTTTTCTTTGGTTTCCAAAAGTCAGTCTTCTTCTCAACATGTTTGAGATAGCTGGTTGAAGACTGAGTTTCACTTGTCGAAGTGGAAACATTTGGATCTGAGGGGTTTGGGGATTGGTGTGGTGAGGTTGGCTGAGGTTTCCGAGGAGAAACCGACCTCGGTGTGTGAAACCGTTCTTGACCTTGAACGTCAATGGTCGGTCGCCTCCTAGGAGGTGACTTGGCATACCTCGGATCCGGAGTCGATATGTACTGCTTAGGATCCGTGTACTTATAGCAAAATCTTTCTATATGCCATACCTCTCCACACGAAAAACAGTAGTTTCTCCCCCTTTGACTTGGTGGAGAGAAATAACTCTGGTTTTGTCTGTTATCATAGTACCCCCTGGATTTGACATTTTGGGGTGTAGTTTGTCTAGGAGGGTGTTTTGGGAAATTATGTTTTTCATTAACGTTACCCTCCTTTACAAACTGGGTACTATGTTCCACATAGACTTTCTCAGATTTAGGATTAAACTTTTTCTTCTGAGAATTTCTTGTTGTTGTTGCCTTTGACTTAGATGGTGGTGGGCCCGATTTAGTTGTGGAACCTAAGTCTGTGGCAACAACATTTTGTTTGGACTCAGGAGCCGGGTCAATGACTTCTTTACCCTTAGACTTAGAAATTTGGTTTGTGTCCTCGGGTATATAATCATTTGATTCATCATCCGGCACAGCTCCTGGTGTGCTTGCAAATTGATTCAGGATCGGGGGTGGGACATTGTTATATCCCACGCCTTTTTCCTTTTTGCCTCGGAACTCGGGAATGATGTGTTCTAATAAATAAGATGAATTTGAGTAACTTTTTAATTTGAAATTCAATGATTCAAAATCAGCTTTCAAGTTTTCCAATTCTTTTTTCAAAACATTATTCTTATTTATGTGAAAATTGATAGAATCTTGTTGATTCAGAACACATATTTCAAGTTCCTTGTTCTGACGCTTAAGGCTATCAATCTTTTCTTTAAAAACAGACTCTTTCTGCTTCCAAGCCTTATTCTGTGCAAGCGCGTCAGTCAGTTCCATTAAAGATCTTGAGGCTGCTTGTTTGTAAGCCTCGAGATCTTCAATTCTCTCTTTTAGAGATTGAATTTCTTGTTCATACAATTCACATTTTAAACATTTAACATTTTCTGGTTTGGGAGTTGATGGGTTAGAACTTACCTTGGCATTTGATGTTTCTGCCATGAATGCAAAGCAAAGATTCCCAGCTTTTTCCAGAAACGATGCAGAAGTTGCTTTAGACTCTACTTCGTTGACTTCTTCAACTTTAGCAGCCTCTGCGGGAATTGTCGAACATGGAGATATTTGAGGAACATTTGACTCTTTTTCGTGATCCTCCTTAATCTCCAAAGATACCACTTCAACCTCAGGTTCTCCTTCATGGACTTCAGCAGCTGGTTCATCGACAATATATTCTTCATTGGTCGAGGAAACAACAGACTCGGTTTCAGAGTTTCCATCTACTATTGTGACATCAGCCATGTTGATGCTCAAGTTCCATGTCTCGCCTTCATCCCCTTGAACTGCAAGAGCAGTTTCGTTGTTGATGTTGACGTTGTTTGCTGCGGTTTGATTTTGAGGGACCAGTTGTCTCTCAAGGTTGACAGTTGCAGCTGCTGCAGCAGGAGTGGATGATGATGAAGTGGTTCGGAAGGGATATTGGTGACCTTCCCTTCTTGGCTTCGAGCACTCCTTGGCAAAGTGACCAAGTTCGCCACAGTTGTAGCATTTTACTTTGTTTTTATCAAAGCCGAACTTGGATTTGTTGTTTATTGAGAGGGCCTGACCTGTTTTCTTCGTCCACTTTCTGGCCCTTCGGAACGCACTGCCAAGAGCCCACATAATGTCTATGCGTTCCATATCATCTTCGTCAAGCTGTTCATAGTCATCGCTGTCCAGATGACTATTTCCTAGCTTACCCGCCACCATTAAACTGTAGGAATCAATTATCGTGCCTAGAGTTGCCATGTGTTCTTTGGCAACCTCCACTGTTACTGTTCCCAAGCCTTCAGTATTCAACGTTGCTTTCTCCGTTGACTTGGGTCCGGAGTTAGTACTTGAGTTTCCAGAAGTTGATGGTGGGACGGAAGATCTCGTTTCAGTCCCCTTTGATTGATTTGACGTTGAGGAGACAAAAGCGGTCTTCATCGGAGCATGATCAGTTGAATCTGACATAGGAGGTTTTGACATGTAAAGTGATTTGTCAGAAGTTGATCTCGGTTTTCTGGAGGAGGCTCTTAGTTCAGCCTCTTCTTGTCTGATTTCTTTAATAAAATCAGACAGGAGAATCGTCTCCAGCTGATGACTTCTTCTCATTACTGTCAGGAAGGTGCTCCAGCTAGGTGGAAGTCCTTGTGCAAGACATCTAACTTTCTCAGTCCCTGTAGTTCTGACGTTATAGGACTTGAGTTCTGACATTAGATGATAAAATCTCGACAGTAACGAATCAATATCTTCTCCCGACTCTGGACTAAACAGATCAAATTCACGCTTGAGCTCCCGTGCGTGAATTTCTCTAAGGGAATCAGATCCTTCACATCGGTCAACCAGTGCGTTCCAAAGAGTTGACGCTGTAGTAAACTGGTTAAACTGATGAAAAAGATCACTGGAGAGTGCTTGTGATAGTAAGGAGAAGGCTTTCTTCTCAGCATCGAAGGCTATCTTTTGTTCTTCAGATAGCCTAAAATAGCTCAACGACTCACCATCATCATTCGTTGGATGCACCCAAGTTGTCTGGACAGCTTCCCAAAGTCCTGGATTTACACCTGTTATATGAATTTGAAATCTTGTCTTCCAGGTTGTAAAATCGTTTAAAGTCATTAGCTTTGGTGGCTTGTTATAGCTTCCCGATTCAGAATCACTTTCGAGAATCGATTGAATCCTCTTGTTGGTACTCGAACTTGCAGCCATCTTTGTTTCTTTGCTTTAACGTTGAACTGTTGATCGAATGGGTTTGATTCGATCGGATGAGTGACCTATTCGATCGAATGTGTTCTGGTTCGATCGAATGTCTCTCTGAAATACTGATCTGATCTTCTGAAAGTTATTCGATCGAATGTGAATCTGGTTCGATCGAATGGGTTGAGAGGTTCGATCGAAAGAGTTTCTGGTTCAATCGAACGGGTTCTGACAGTCGAATAAGACAAAGATCGAATCGGCGGATCGAATAAAAGACTTATTCGATCGAATGGTGACTAATTCGATCGAATGAACAAATCTGGTTCGATCGAATGAACTAGGAGTAATTCTCGGCGGGAAAAACTGATTCGGTCAAAGTTCAAACTTGTTCGATCGAATAGGAAGGCTATTCGATCGAATGAGTTCCAAAAATAGACTGGTTCGATCGAAATTTCTGGAAATTCTAAAATTAGAAGATTTTGACGGATTTTCGAATTTTGAATCAAAAACACGAATTTTGAAAGATCAAGAGGCAAATTAAGATCGAAATATGACTTTTAACACAAAAACAACTTAAGACCAACCAAAAAACGGATCAAAACCACCAAAAATACGAAGAACACGAAGAACGCGAAGAACGTTCTTGACGAAACTCGAACTTTTAACACACAATTCTAAGATCAAAACACCAAAATATGACAATTTTAACAGTTTTTGACAAGAACACGACGAACACCAAGATCAAAAACACCAAAAATTAGGAATTTTCCGGCAAAAATTACGATTTTCGCGAGAAAAACACGAATTTCACCACGAATCTAACGTGAATCAAGAACCAAAGGCTCTGATACCACTTTGTCGGACCGGTGCGGGACACGGTTTCCCAACGATTCACGGGGCAACGTGTTAGAGTGCGGAATCCTCTAACACGGCGATTCGGTGGTGATCAACAACGCACGGTTACGATTCCTAAGACGGTTTGACACCTAGGGACGGAGGAAAAGACCGACACGACGAAGATTGGCAGAGAGGATTTTCGGCAGTAGCAGGTTCGTGACTGTGTGTAATGTGTGCTCTCTCTTGTGAAATTTCCTAAGTTTCGTTTATATATCGTATACTGATTCGATCGAATGAGTCCTGGTTCGATCGAATCAGTCACTGATTCGATCGAATCAGTTTCTTTTGACATTTTCAGTCCGTTAACTTGGTTTCACGATCGTTATTTTCATATCGAACCATCCTGATAGAACTGGGGACATACACATGACATTTCATGTCCTAACATCAAGTAATCTCAGCATGGCATCAGGGGAATGAGAATTTATTGGTGAGATAGGAAATGGTTCAGGAATTTGGGTTTGGTTAGGTTAATGAGGTGGTCTTTCTATTATGTTTGTACTGGTTGAGGGTAATGGGTTTCTGGTTCTTATTGTTGGAGCGTGGGTATATATGATTTGGAAAGCTGGGATATGTGGTTGGTCAGATGTTTGAGAATGTGTTGGGGTTTGGTATGTTGTGTTGGGTTGGTTTATAAGGTGGGCAGGTATGTATTCAGATATATAAGGTTCATGTTCAGGTAGGTCTATTGTTTGGGTTAAGGGTTGGGTTTGGGTTGGTGATTGGGTTTCGGTTTGGGTTTGGCTTAGTGTTTGGGTTTGCGTTTGTGGTGAAGTTGATGGGGATGGAATGTATGGGTCTCGGGTTTGGTATGGGGGTGGTGATTGGGGTGAGGTGGGTGGTGTAAGAATAGGGTTGTCAAGGTTTGATTTCTCCCCCTGAGCCGCATTAGTATCCACAACATGTACAACTTCAACATCCACCTCCTGCACAACAACTTGATCACCATCATCATTATCTCCACCATCATTATCTTCATCAGAATCAGTCCTATCATCATCCTCACTCTCATCATCATCAGAAGTCACTCTTGGTGACTCTGGAACCTCCATAATCTCTATATTGTTGTCAACTAGCCACGGGAGAATGTCATATTCAACTTCAGGATTGAGGTTACCTGTAGCCCCAACCTTGCAATTCTTTTATAGACATTTGGGTCTTGCAAAATATGTGTTATACCCAAGGTTAGTAGATCAGGGCATACAATATTAAAAATGATCTGTAAAAATTTAGGATAGACCAAGAATCTGTCATCCCTTCTCTTCCTTAGATTAGTCACCAAACCTTCAAAAATGAGCCTAGAGAAGTTAAAAGGTTGGTTGTAGATAATAGCAACGATGGCATTGACAATTTCCCTGCTCATGAGGGTCTGATGGTCGGTTAATTTGTATATGTTTTAGTTTGTTTATTATTCAGTTTTAATCGTTTATCCTCGAACTTTCGATACTTCATACATGTATTATTGGTTTTCAGGTCATAGATGTTAAAGTACTCAGTTTGGACCTACTGTGACTTGGTATGAAGACCCGGGATGTCCAGCACACAAAACGAGGATTCTTATTGAAGTTTGCTGGTAACAAGACCCATCGCGGTACGAGATGGGCTTGCTGAGGATTGCATCGCGTACCGCGATGGGTGGTAAAATAATGTTTGACTTTTGGTCAATCGCGATACGCGATTGACCATTGAAGACCCCATCGCGTACCGCGACGGGTGGTGCAGACGGGAAAATTAGGTTTAAATGATATTCTTCATCATAAACAACCCAAACTCCGTTTTAACGAAGCAAAGGCGATTCCAGCAGTCCATAGAGGCGATTTTGAGCATCATAGCTTGTGCCAAGACCTTCCGCATGATCCATATCCTCCGTATCGAAGATTTGATGATGTCAAGGCTCGACTAATCTCCTAGAATTGCACCCGGGATGTATAGTTTGTAATCTTTACAGTTTTTCTCATGTGATTAAGAACACTTATGTATAATTATTAATGATTGATATATGATTATTGATGTTTGGTATTTCTATGTGTTCGGTCAGTTTAGGTTTACGTTGGTCTGAACGATCTGTTATCAGTTGCTAGATAATAAATCATATAACTGTTTGGTTTGATTGAATACGATAAAACATACAATTGCCCTTAACTGAGTCACACTGGCAAGGACTGTTTGATAACCAGTGCCGTGTGTAAAGTAATTATGATGTCTAAGGTTTTGTCTGATTGATCAGTTTTTAGTTAATCGTTAATAATTAATCTGTTAGGTTGCATGAGATAACTGTTGGTTGCTTACTTGAATTCCCGGGTGTGATTTGCTTTGTTAACTGCTTAATACTCGTTTACTTGTTCGTTGCTTTGTTCTCTAAATTCAATTTAAATTTCTTGTGTGATCAGCACTAAACACTAGTTACTTTATAATATTAAATCTGTACACGAATTGCATTGACCACATACTCCTTGTGATACGATCTCTACTTGCTCTAACTATTTAGTTTAATTAGGTTTTTGATTGACTCAAACGACGGTCATCAAAATGGCGCCGTTGCCGGGGAGTTAGTGCGCTTAGTGTTTTTTGTGATATTTGATTTTTTTGTTTAATTTTAATTTTAGTGTTAATTTTGTTTTCAATTTTTAGTTTAAATTTTATTTTTCTGTATATTACGCGGGTTGTGTTAGTTGTGCAGATTACAGGTTTATGCACACCCGCCATTCGGGCCGACAGTCTTCATTAATTTACGAGCCCTAAATCAAGAGGTTAGCTCAGCAGAACCGAGTACAAAACAGAAATTCAGAAATGGAAGACCAGAACCAGAACCAGAACCAGAATCAACACGAAAATCAGAACTAGAACAATAACCAAAACCGAGACCCACTTCCACAAAATAACGCATTTCACCTAGACAACATACCTGACCCACTAAACTTCAATAACCAAAATGACCAAAATCACTCAGCTTGTGCTTCCAAAAACCGACATCGAAACAGCAACCTAAGCCGAAACCTAAACTTAAACTTTGACCAAACCGGACCATCAGCTCCAAATAATAACCCAAATCGCAGAGTTCGGATAAATATTGATAATGTTCAACCGAGTATTCCGACAGAAGATGAAGAAGAAGGGGAAAATAATAATGATGGGAACGAGGGTTTTGAAGTTAAGGACGAGGTAGATCGGTGGGTTAGAGGTAATCAGGTATTTGAGCCCGAGAATGATGCTGTTGAGCCGGAAGACGTGGGTGATGATAATGGGAACGAAGAGGTAGAAGAGCCAGTTAATCGAAGACGGACTGAAGCAGTTAACAGAAATGGAAGGGGTCGAGATAGGGTGAATCGGGCGGAACGACCCGAAAGAATTCGAGGTATTCAGGTTAACCGGGGAGGTTTCGGAAACCCCGGGGGGCTTAGGAGGATTTATATGGCCCCGGTTCAGGGTATTAACAGTCGGTTCAGACCGGCTATTTCGGATGGAGCATCCCAGTTGGTCCCACAAGAACGAGTGCCGGGACAACCGACTTTTAAGTCCCGGCCGTTATACATCAACATCGTACCTCATTTTCACGGGATGGCTTCTGAAGACCCGTATTCTCATTTGACTGACTTTTCAGCTATCTGCGGGTCGATTGGGGATGGTACTTATAATCAAGATGAGGTTCGGTTGCGATTGTTCCAGTTTTCATTAAAAGACAAGGCAAAGAACTGGTTTAATTCGCTACCGATGTACAGTGTTGGGAACTGGGCCGAGATGCAGCAGTTGTTTTTAAACGAGTATTATTCGTAATCAATGACAAGTGAATCCCGAATGGAGATCCGAAACTTTTCACAGTTATCGGGTGAATTATTTCATGAAGCCTTTACCAGATATAAAGATATGATCAGAAAATTCCCACATCACCAAATCGATCTGTGGGAACTGGTAAAGTGTTTTGTTGATGGTTTGACATACAAGGACCGAAAGCATCTTAAGGCCTCGTGTAATGGTCAGTTGCTGAATCAGCCTGAGGAGGATGATTGGGATTTTTTGGAGTTTATGTGTGAAGATTCTAAGGCAGAAGCAGCAGCTGAAAGACGAAGACGTGGTAATTCTTCCAAGTCAGTTAGGTCAGTTACGAGTGAGTCTGAAAGAATTGCTGAGTTAGAGCATGAACTGGCTGGGTATAGAAAGGGTAAGAAGAAAGAAGTCGGGAAAGTTGGTGTTAAATTCCCGGTTTGTGATGACTGTGGTGAGCTCGGGCATAAAGCAGAAAATTGCCCCAAGTTTTATGATGATGAGGAGGATGATACCGAGGAGATTAACTATGCTTATGGGGATTCCAAAGGTCAAGGGTTTAATTCAAACACATATCACCCGGACCTAAGGAATCACTCAAACTTTCACTACGGGAACGCGTCTTCTCAGTTGAACCCGAATTTTCAGGGAACGATCCAGAACAGGTCGCAAGGTAATTACCGCCGGGGCGGTTATCAGCAGCTGGGTTCGTATAACCAAAATCGGGGATATAACAGAGACACTAACCCGGGTGGTAGTTCTTCGGGTAATCAGGATCAGCGGAAAGGGTCTTCGTGGAATTCGGATGAGTCGGTGCACTCAAAGTTGGATGCGTTGTTGAAAGTCATGCCTGATCATAAAACCGAGACGAAGCAACAGTTCGAGTTACGGGATAAGTCGTCAGAGGCAATGACGAAGCAGATCGGTCAGCTCGCTTCAGATGTGGCAAAGTTACAGAAGAACACAAGCCAAATCCCAAGTGACACCATAGTAAACCCGAACCACTACAGTTATAGTTCGAAAAAGCACGTCAATTAGGTAAGTATTTTACATAGTGGTAAAAAGTATGATAATAAAGTTGGGGTTCCACCACCACTGGTTGAGGGGGTGGTGGAAGAGATTGATGAAAATCTCGTCAGTGATGACGAGTCGAAACCGATAAAATTAACTGAATCTAATAAAAATGAAACTAAAATTAATAAATCGGTTCCGAAGGATGACACCAACAACTCTAAGTACAAGGAGAAGGTGAAACCGTTTCCTATCACGATGCTTTGTTGGCTCCATCGAAGGCGAAGATGGAATCAAAACGAGGCCCGCAATAAGAAGAAATGTGGGAAACGTTTAAACAAGTTAAAATTAACATTCCTCTTTTAGATGCCATAAAACATATTCCTGCCTATGCTAAGTACTTGAAAGAGTTATGCACACAGAAAAGGAGTCATAAGATTCCTAAACAAATTGACTTTACCGATAACGTGAGTGCAATTCTTTCGGGTTCGCTTCCACCGAAGCTACAAGATCCGGGAACGCCCATTATACTCATTCAAGTGGGTGATTTTAAAATGACACGGGCGCTTTTAGATCTTGGAGCTAGCATCAGTATTCTCCCAGGCAGTTTATACGACCAGTATGATTTTGGCCCGCTTCGTGCGCCTGCCACCACGGTTGTCTTGGCTGACCAGACACCGAAACTGCCCCAAGGAATATTGACTAACGTTATCGTCTAGGTAGAAGACTTTTATTTTCCAGTTGACTTTTTGGTCCTTGATTATGTTTCGGGTGAAAGAACCAAACAGCCTACGGTTATCCTTGGTATACCACTTTTGGCTATCGTAAATGCCAACATTAATTGCAGAAATGGTACTGTTGACATGGCATTTGGTAACCGTAAGCTGAGGATTAATGTTTTCACACGAGGAGATAATTCTTCGGTCGATGAAGAGTGCTTCATGGCCAATGTCATTGACGAGTGCATCCCGCTATACGACTCTGACGTCGGCTCGGATGGCACAGCGGAGACGTGTTTTTTGTTTGACAGGTTATAGGTGGAGACAGAAAAGTTGCTGGAAGAGGAGGAAAAACAGATTGAGATCGCAGCTGTGCGAGGGAACCGTCTACCTTGGTCAGTTAAGGTGGAACCGCTTCTTGAGAAGATTAATACTGGGTTGAAACCGTCAATGCTGGAAGCACCGAAAGTCGAACTGAAAGAGCTCCCAAAGCACTTAAAATATGCTTTTCTTGGTAAGAATAATACATTGACTGTTATTATAGCTTCTAACTTATCTTTTGAACTGGAAAATGCTTTGATGACGGTGCTGGTTGCGAATAAAGAAGCAATTGTGTGGACAATAGCGAATTTGAAGGGAATCAGTCCCTCAATTGTGATGCACAAAATTTTAACAGATCCGGCTGTCAAACTCGCGCACGATGCTCAGCGGAGGTTGAACCCGAACATGAGGGAAGTGGTGAAGAAGGAAGTGCAGAAGTGGTTGGATGCTGGCATTATCTTTACCATATCAGACAGCACGTGGGTGAGCCCGACTCAGACAGTACCGAAAAAGGCGGGCATCCAAGTCGTCAAGGACGACTCAGGTAACAAGGTCGCCACCCGGCCGGTAACCGGGTGGCGCATTTGTATTGATTATCGTAAACTGAACGTGGCAACATCGAAAGATCACTTTCCGCTTACGTTTATTGATAAAATTGTTGAAAAGCTATATGGTAAAAAAATTTATTGTTTTTTAGATGAGTATTCCGGGTATAACCAGATAGCTATTCATCCTGAGGATCAGGAGAAGACTACGTTTACATGCCCCGTATGGCACATTCGCGTTTAGGAGAATGCCATTTGGATTATGTAACGCCCCCGCCACCTTTCAAAGGTGCATGATGAGTTTCTTTTCCGATATGGTGGGGGAGTCTTTAGAAATCTTTATGGATGATTTTCAATTTTTGGCACATCTTTTGAGTCATGTTTAAATCAACTCGAAAGAGTTTTGAAAAGATGTGTTGAAACGAACTTGGTTCTTAGTTGGGAAAAGAGCCATTTTATGGTTCAATAGGGAATTGTATTGGGCCATGTTGTATCGAGTCGTGGGATCGAGGTGGACCGGGCTAAGGTCCAAGTCATTTCTACTCTACCTCATCCCACCAATGTCAAAGGCATTAGATCGTTCCTGGGGCATGCTGGTTTTTATAGACGGTTTATTAACGGTTTTAGTGACATTACCAAACCCTTATGTAATTTATTACATAAGGATGCCCCGTTTTATTTTAACGATGAATGTGCTAAGGCCTTTGATATTTTGAAATTGAAATTAGTTGAAGCCCCGATCTTGCAATCACGCGATTGGAGTTTACCTTTTAAAATAATGTGTGATGCAAGCGATTATGCGGTCGGGGCTGTTTTGGGTCAATGGGTTGACAAGAAACCCGTTGCCATATACTATGCAAGTAAAACCCTCTTGGATGCTCAATTGTATTATACCACAACCGAGAAGGAGTTACTAGCAGTAGTATATGCTCTAGATAAATTTCGGTCTTATATTTGGGGTAGTAAAGTCATTATATATTCTGACCATTATGCTGTCAGGTACCTCATGGACAAAAAGGATGCAGAACCGAGGCTTATCAGATGGGTTTTGTTGTTACAGGAATTTGATTTAGAGATTCGGGACAAGAAAGGGAGTGAAAATGTTGTTGCAGATCACTTGTCCCGTATTATTGTGGAAGATGGAAACTTGGATGTGCCATTAATGAGCATATTTTGTCACTTTCTCAAAATCCTTGGTTTGCTCATATTGTTAATTTTAAAGTTTCAGGTGACTTACTAGAGCATTGGCCTTGAAGAAAGAAGAAACAGTTGATTTCACAGGCCAAACAGTATATTTGGGATGACCCGGACCTGTTCAAGATTGGTGCCAATCAGATGATCAGACGATGCATACCCGACGAGGATGTCAGATAGGTGTTGGAACACGCACATTCGTCTGCGTGTGGTGGTCACTTCAGTGGCAGAAAACCGCTCGAAAAGTTTTAACGAGTGGTTTCTTTTGTCCATCCTTGTTTAAGGATGCTCACGAGTTTGCGACACACTGTTTAAAGTGTCAACAAATCGGGAGCATTTCTAAGAGGGACGAGATGCCCTTGAACCCGATCCTTGCTGTTGATATTTTTGATGTTTGGGGGATCAATTTCATGGGCCCGTTTCCTAATTCGCACAGTAGTTTGTATATCCTAGTGGTCGTTGACTATATGTCTAAATGGGTCAGGCAATAGCCACTAGGACAAATGATCATATAATCGTTTGCAATTTCGTTCAAAGTAATATTTTTTTGAGATTTGGAGTGCCCCGAACTATCATAAGTGATGGGGGGTCTCATTTTATGAATTTTAAATTCGGGAAATTACTTAAACGATATGGTGTTGATCATAGAATAGCAACTCCTTACCATCCACAAACGAGTGGACAAGTGGAGGTTTCTAATTGGCAAATTAAACAAATTTTGCAGAAAACCGTTCGGGCAGACCGAAAATATTGGTCAACTAAGTTGACCGATGCTCTATGGTCCTACTAAACAGCTTATAAAACGCCAATTGGAACCACTCCCTATATACTTGTGTATGGAAAGGATTGTCATTTACCGGTTGAAATTGCAAAAAGAGCGTTTCGAACCATTAAACAGGTTAATATGGATTACGTTGACGTAGGTAAGGCGAGGAAATTGGCTTTGTGCGAGATCGAGGAGTTGAGAGACGAGGCATACGATTGCGCGTCTGCTTACAAGGCAATGATGAAGAAAGTTCATGATGCTAATATCCGGTTGAAGAATTTTGAAGTTGGTCAACTAGTGTGGTTGTACAATACAAGGATGAAACTCTTCCTAGGTAAGTTAAGAAGTAAGCGGATGGGCCCATATTCGATTGTAAGAGTCGGGAATCATGGTCAGTACGAGATTGAAGATTTTGATGATCATTTGAGACAAGTGGTAAATGGCTATAGACTGAAGCCATATTTGGAGACGAGAGACATACACGAGCTGGATGAGGATTCGGTGAATTTCGTTGTGAATTCACCGGTTTATGAAGATAACTGAGTTTGAGGCATTGTCGAGCTGTAGACTTTAAATTCAGCGCTTACGGGAGGCAACCCGGGGACTGTAAGTGTCTGTCCAGTTTGTTTTTATTTTATTGAGTCTTGTACTAATTTTCGTCTCGAGTTTTGTGTAGTAAACGCAAAGTGTGGGGAAGTACGTTGAAGAATGGGAATTTAGAAAAGTTCGGTAAGCGTTGGTCAAATTATACATCTTTCCAGGTACGTAAAGGTATTTTGAGTTTGGAAATTTGTGCAGGGTAATGTCGAGATGTCAAAAGCTGCAGTTTTATAAAATTTTGATTCTGTAACAGAGCCCATCGCGTATCGCGATGGGCTTGTTATTGCCTCCAAAGCGTAGCGCTATGGAGGTTGGCATCCCCGGCAAACTACCCCATCGCGATACGCGATGACGTCATAAACTCCCCCATCGCGATACGCGATGGGGTCAAACCCTAATTGTAAATCAATTGGGCGGCGATACGCGATTGCCACCCTTTTGACCCATCGCGTATCGCGATGGGTCACGGGTTGACCCGATTTTTTTTATATAAACCGACTCTTCCTCTTCTTTCTTCTTATTTTCTTCTTCCTCCCGTCTTCCCCTCTCTCCCTTCCTTCTCTGGCGAATCCAACCATCGCACACCACTGTCTCCTCCCCACCACCACTGACCTCCCATTCTCAACCACCACCTACCCCCGTCTCCATTCACAACTCCCACTCAGTCACAACCGCACCCCCACCTCCATTCCCCCATCCACACCATAAAACAACACCCACCACCGCCACTGATCCACCATCCTCACCCTCACCCTCACCACCGTCCACCCTAATCACCACCACCTCGACACTGTTACTATCCACCACAGGCCACAGTCACCATCAATACCGTGCCCTAGCTATGATTATACTATTGTTAGTTCAGTTTCCGAGCCGACATCGAGGTAATTTTTATTATTATTATATTTTTTATGCCGGAATTTTAAAGGACATTGCTCGTTAAAATATGTGAATTGCTGCGGGCGGGTATTAATGGGAGTGTTGTCATTCGGGTTTTCGGGTTATTATCGGGTTGATTCGGTTTTCAGTTTGTAAGGTTGTTTGCTAGTATGGTTGCCGGGTTTGTTGGGTGTATCGGGAAACATGTTAGGTTTATTAGTTGTTACTTTAACGAGACGGTGGTACGAAACGGGTTGTTAATAGTTCAAAATTTTCAAATTATTATTTTTTGTTAAATAGATGATAGTGACGGTTCATTGTAAAATATTTGTTTTTTGAACTTCATTTATTAATATTTTATTCATAAAACCCGAATTTTCACATTATCTTTGTCACCGACATGTTTTGTGTTGTTTTGTTGCACGTTTCTCGAGACAGTCTGTCACTTGTCAGTTTGTTTATTTTGTCATGTCAGTTTGTCGGTTTGTGTGTTAGCTAGTTCGAGTCAGTTAGTTTGTTATGTTTTGTTTGGTTGTGTGTGGTTAATCGAGTCATATCTAGTCTCGGGGCCGCCTTGATAGTTTGAAATTTTAATTGATTACCCGCCCGTACTCAATCTCCATTCGGGCGGGTTGATCTATTCTTAGGGAATTAAGCGCAGGGTGTCCCCGAATTTTTTGTCTTTATTTATTTTATTATTTTAATATTATTTTACTAAGTGGGACAACAGCGACCGAAATGCTATACGGTTGTCGCCACATTGACCATTGACATATCTAATTTGCATGTTTGATTTTGCAGATATGTCTGATGAACCAGAGTGCTCGTGCACCCGGCGCAAGAGACAGCGGACTGGCCTCGCATTATACGATACGATGGAGAGGAGGTTCACATTGTTGCTGGCATCGAGCCAGCGGATATTATGGCAGAGGGACGTCATCCGCATCAGGTCCTTCGATTCCTCTTCACATCAGAGGAATATACGTTGTTGGAGAGGATTCGACACATACAGCTCCTTCACCACCGATCTTTTGACTGGACATTCCTGCGGCAGTTGAGTATCGACATCCAGGTTGGTGCATTATTGACAGCTCCGTGGGCAGATGTGCTCGCGTGTGACTCGATTCAGTGTGTCGAGTTCACACGTGAGTTCTACTCGACTTTTTCTTTTACGCCCACAGACTTCAGTGAGCCACACGCGGTGTCCTTTTCGCTGGGACGACATCTGTATTAGATGTCCGTCCCTGATTTCACTGTGGCCACAGGTTTTTGTACTGTCTAGAAGGTGTAGGCTGTTGAGTTCCTGCAGAGTATTCGTGGTTACACGCCCCACACTCAGCAGCCCCGTGAGCACTTGATCACGGAGGACCAGCTCGGCCAGTTTTGGGCGGAGATCGCCGACGGGGCCCACCACAGCTCAGTTGTGGAGTCGTCCATCAGGGACCCCGTCCATCGCAAAATCCACATGATCGTTGTGCATACTATCGTGGGCTGAAATTCGGGCCACGAGAAGTGCAACAACCTTGATCTGCTGTGTCTACTATCTATCATTGGCCGCCGACCGGCCAATGTGGCGATGCTCCGGCTCACGTCGGCTTACAGGGATCCTCGGTACGCTTAGCCTTAGGGCCATATATTACGAGGATCACCCAGCGACTCGGTGTCTTTGACCGATATCCGGAGAGATATTTTACTGTTGGGCCAGCTACAGTTGTTTTTGGGTTAGCGGAGGCCCGTCTGGCCGGGATCGTTGACAGGTTTGATCCCGTGGCTTTAGTCCCGATCAGAGAGGGCCAACAGGAGCCACCACAAGAGGGATCGGAGGCTGCAATTTCACTTCAGAGAGGTATTCCGGCACGTAGGCAACGTGCTCCGATTCCGCACATTGAGCGCCCTCAGCAGCAGCATCCACTCCGACAGGCATCATCATCTTCATAACGTCAATCACAGCAGCCACCAGACACACTACATACGATATATCAGCGGCAGTCGGAGATACAGCAGGAGCACAGGTGGCACAGCGGTCACACTACATATGATATATCAGCGGCAGTCGGAGATACAGCAGGAACAGGTGGCACAGCGGGCCCGTTATGATGATTACTTTCGATTATTATTTACTGCTTTGCAGGTACCGCTCCCAGACACATTGACTATCACAGAGGAGCAGCCTGTGGACCCACAAGATGGTGCAGAGGATGATCCACCAGCATAGTAGTTTTTGGTTAGCCTTTTTACTTTATTTTGTTTTCATTATCCTCATGGTCTGTATTATATTGTATTATATTATATTATGGGGAATATTGTATGGGTAACCGGTTGGGTGCTTATGTATTTATATATTTTGATTGCTGTTGTGTTTGATTTATTTGTATGGTTTGTTGTAATCGAACTTTATGGGTGTTGTTCGCTATAAACCCTCACGAGACCCCACTCGTCCTCCCTGGCTACCGGGAGGTTTACAGGGCTTTTTGTATACGCTAAATGCAATCGTGATTCCTACGAAAGTGAGTTGGGTCTTTTAACGTTTTTAACTATTTTAACAGAATTTCTTATGAAACGACTTAATTTGACTCGGTAATTGTTTTAATAAAGATAACATACAACTCATTTACATAACTCTTAAAAGACCTATGTCTTACACTTGTGAGAAGCTTGCTTCTACACATCTCAAGATTTTGCAGATTCGATTGTCAGTGTGTTAATTGGATGATACGAGAGTATACGAGTGTTTATGAGAGTTCATGAGCCGACTAGTCCTTCTCTAGTCCCGTTGATATCACGTCATTTCAGTTTCATAATTTATTTTGTTTTTATTACTTTAAATGTTAAAAGTGTAATTGTATAATTGTTAGTTGAACCGCCACATTTGAGCCCCGAATTTTAAAATTGCATATTAGTCAAAAAGTCAATTTCAATCCCGTCCCTCAAATTTTTATTAATCGTTTTATCTATTTTAACTTTGAGGACAATGTTAAGTATTCTTACATTGAGGACAATGTAAACCATAAGTGTGGGGATGGGGGAAATTTGAAAAATTTTAGCCCGATAGTACCTCGAAGAGTGTTCATATACCAAAGTTGTTAACTGTTAATTGTTGCCATTTATGCCAAGTTATAGGTTTCTGGTCATGGTTGGTTTTTCAGATTCTCAATAGTCTTACTAACAATTGTTTTCATAACGAGAAGTTGAAAATGGGGTCGTAAGGCGGGGATAACGAGTCATGGGGACATGTACACATGTTTATATCGTCAACCCTATACCTCCGGTACGTGTGTGAGTTGACCCAAATATATATAATACACATATAATATATAGTACACACATGTCAATTGAGTGTTTTCATCGATGTTCATGGATTACGGGATCGTAGTTGGCAAAATGCAAAAGTGATAGAGCCAATTAGGTTAAGCCTCGTCTGGATGAGCGAGAGTGTGGGTACTGGGAGGTTGGGCCTCATACATTATACATATGAGCGTGGGTAATGTGAGGGGCGGGGGTTTGGGTCCCTTGGAAAACATTTCTTGGACTTATTTTTCATTTATTTAACCCCGACATTATGTTACGAGATGATCCGACTTACCAGGTTTATTTGTAATTGTATTTGTATTTGTTTTTGTTTTCGTATTTGTTTCATTATTAAGCATCATGTTATTATGCTTAAAAAATGAAAAAAAAAAGATGTCTGTTTATATTCAGTTATGTATTCAGTAGTTCGTTGAGTTCGTTTATGGTAAAAAAAAGTGAAATTAGTATGTATGTTAGTTTGCTTATTTAGAGGTTATATAATAAGTCAGTCGGTTGTATAGTAGTTCGTTTATTTATATGTTTTGTAATAAGCCGGGTCGGATCGTTTGAGCTACTTAAATATTTCCCTTCCATACCCTTACACATAGCCCCATTACAACCCTTTAAAGACCTCTTGATTTGCATTTGTGTCAAAGCAGCTTGATGGATGAATATGTGCTTATGAGTGATACTGAGGTCAGAGTGATACTGGCACATCTTTTGCTAGTCCATATATTAAACCGAGAGGAGAGATGTTATATTACGAGGGGTATGAGCATGTGTGCCTTAACCGGAAACAAAGTACACTTGTCTGGGCGGCTCTATTGTTTTTATTTATAGCACTTAACCGTATTTGTGAGATGTCAATCTAAAAACAGTGTCAGTCTGGGAAACTGGGTATGACCTTAAACCTTACTAGAATTAATGGTGATAATCCACATACCTAATGGAGGTTATGTTTGCTTTAGAGTTTTGCTTGAGAGCAAGCAAAAGATAAGTGAGGGGATGTGATGGTCGGTTAATTTGTATATGTTTTAGTTTATTTATTATTCAGTTTTAATTGTTTATCCTAGAACTTTCGATACTTCATACATGTATTATTGGTTTTCAGATCACAGATGTTAAAGTACTCAGTTTGGACATGTTGTGACTTGGTATAAAGACCCGGGATGTCCAGCACGCAAAACGAGGATTCTTATTGAAGTTTGCTGGTAACAAGACCCATCACGGTACGCGATGGGCTTGCTGAGGATCCATAGCGTACCGCGATGGGTGGTAAAATAATGTTTGACTTTTGGTCAATCGCGATACGCGATTGACCATTGAAGACCCCGTCGCGTACCGCGACAGGTGGTGCAGACGGGAAAATTAGGTTTAAATGATATTCTTCATCACAAACAACCCAAACTCCGTTTTGAAGAAGCAAAGGCGATTCCAGCAGTCCATAGAGGCGATTTTGAGCATCATAGCTTGTGCCAAGACCTTCCGCATGATCCATATCCTCCGTATCGAAGATTTGATGATGTCAAGGCTCGACTAATCTCCTAGAATTGCACCCGGGATGTATAGTTTGTAATCTTTACAGTTTTTCTCATGTGATTAAGAACACTTGTGTATAATTATTGATGATTGATATATGATTATTGATGTTTGGTATTTCTATGTGTTCGGCCGGTTTAGGTTTACGTTAGTCTGAACGATCTGTTACAAGTTGCTAGATAATTAATCATATAACTGTTTGGTTTGATTGAATACGATAAAACGTACAATTGCTCTTAACTGAGTCACACTGGCAAGGACTGTTTGATAACCAGCGCCGTGTGTAAAGTAATTATTGATGTCTAAGGTTTTGTCTGATTGATCAGTTTTTAGTTAATCGTTAATAATTAATCTGTTAGGTTGCATGAGATAACTGTTGGTTGCTTACTTAAATTCCCGGGTGTGATTTGTTTTGTTAACTGCTTAATACTCGTTTACTTGTTCGTTGCTTTGTTCTCTAAATTCAATTTAAATTTCTTGTGTGATCATCACTAAACACTAGTTACTTCATAATATTAAATATGTACATGAATTGCATTGACCACATACTCCTTGTGACACGATACCCTACTTGCTCTAACTATTTAGTTTAATTAGGTTTTTGATTGACTCAAACGACGGTCATCAGGGTCCAAGTACCCCTCCTTGGTGTAAATCCTTGTATGATATGGTGTATCAGAAATCTATACAAAATAGGAAACATTCCCTTCTTGAACTGCCCTTCATTCACATCTCTTTGATAACCCATTGTCTCTTGGAAAATCCTCAACAATCTATGGGTAGTAAAGAATATCGGATTATTCATGTTATCGTTCAACTGAAGACTGGCCCTTATTAAATTCTCCGTGATTTTGACCTTTTGTCCAGCTACGGTGGC
Organism: Bidens hawaiensis; assembly: GCF_021521415.1. Classification (NCBI taxonomy): domain Eukaryota; kingdom Viridiplantae; phylum Streptophyta; class Magnoliopsida; order Asterales; family Asteraceae; genus Bidens; species Bidens hawaiensis. The sequence goes on along the minus strand of NW_027492955.1, from coordinate 244,580 downwards.
CTCAATTCTTCGTCCAAGTTCATCATCAGCTAATTCGACAGAATTCTAGAAATCCAAATGATGGTTTCTGTAAATGATAGGGCATTCAGTGAAAGAGAAGCGTAGATTAGAGCGCATCATCCACCTAAACATCAAATCTACAAGCCTATTCTCCTCCATGACCTGGAGAAAAGGCACACATGTTATGCTTCTTTTCGAACGGATATGTCATATATGCACAAACACAAACAAGGACACATTCAAGGAAAAATTATTCATTAAAGTCCAGAACTTTATCATGCATGTAGTCATATTTGAAGAAGAAATTAAAGGATAGTCTTTAAGAACATGTTCTTTGACAAATTAATAACCTACACAAAAACAGAGATATCAGTAAACATGAAATTGAAGCCCTAAACCCATACAATGAGTGTCGGAAATCATTTAATTGAAGTTTACCGAGTCGGATTTAGTTGGATGATCAGCTTAGGTTAGGATTAAGAGCAAACGATTGAGATTATGGGTAGCGAGAAAGTAGTCAATAATGCAAGTAAGAAAGAGGGAAAAAAGGTGAAATAAAAAATTTTCTAAGTCCCCCTTTTATAGTGTACACCGTGCACATTTGAAAGTGGGTTTTAAAATAATTTTGTCGTTTAGCTTAAGAATACTGCCAAAAACCCCAATTTTAAATGTACTAGCATAAAGCTTGCTCGATAAAGTATTTTATTAAGGCTTGCTCGTCCCAGAGTTTGCTAAGGTATTCAAAGTGATTAAAAATAAACTAAGTGAATAAAATGAAGGAAGCTTACTCGACTATACAATATTGATCGAGAAATAAATCACAAGTTAAATAATCAAGTAAAGTTTATCAAATAGGCAACTTTACTCGGAATAAATGAAGAACCCATAAATAACAACCTAGAGATATTTCTAATTGTCAATCTTACTCGAATACCTTGTTAATGCTAACCTTACTCGATTTCACTTAGAAAAGCAAAAAAACTAACTAATATTCAATCATGTGTACCTCAAAGAAAAGTTTACTCGAAAATACTTCAAGAGTGCAAAGTGTGCTTGAGAAGACTCGTTATCCTTTGATATACAAGTGTGATCATAGCAAAATGTGTACTCGTAAAGTAAAGTTTGCTTGAAATTTTCCGAAATGTACAAGTATCCTTGGAGAACACTTGAAATATTATAATAATAGACAAGTGTACTCTAAGCATGAAGTTACTCGATAAACAAAGTTTACTCGAAAACACTTGTAATTTTAGAAAATATCATGTAATTCAATCTAAATTCATGAAGTATGCTTGACAAACACTAATCTCAACTAATACAACCAAGTTTACTCGAAACAAGTATTTAAAGCAGATTCATACAAGTATCACATATTCATCAAGTGTGCTTGATGGAAATAATCTTCTAAACAACCAAGTTTACTCAAAAGTACATAATCATCAAAGTGCACTCGATAATACATGAATAATTCTTTTAAGGACAAATAAGTATCAAGTATGTTCGAATGAGTTAAACTTCGAATAAAAACACCTAAGTTTACTCAAAAGTATAAAAACATTAAAGTTTACTCGAAATAACATATGCATACATATTCAAGGTGAACATGCAACACTTTTTGACTTAAACTTTACATCAAACAGTTTTCTCATTAAAGTTCAAAGTTTAAGAGCAAATGGTGCATAATGAGATCAAATTTCAGTTATATCCTTCCAAATCTTTTTCTCTTTTATGAAAAGATCTCAACATGGGATCATATTGATTAAGTCATCTTTCAATACTTCATTCTCGGCATTATTATGACATATCAAGCAGGTTAATAGCAGGTATAAACTTAGCATGAATGTCATTGCTTTGGTGATATGCTTAAGGTTAAGTTATTTGCATAAATCAGAAATGGATAACTCTTATTGCACTATGATGTTCTATATCTATTCTCAAATCTTATTTGGCTTTCTCCAGATCACCCCAATTTGACTTCAACCCCCTGATATTTGGTCAAAATATATTTTATGACAGAACTTTTTAAATACTTTTGATATCTCATTTCAATACTTTTCAAACTTGTGAGGTTGAACGTTGGACTTACATACCATCTAGACTTACAGGCCTTACATTCAAGGTGTTTAGGACTTATAATGATGTCCCACCTCTGTAGTTGTAGTTTAAACCCTCTTGTTTGACAATTTTTATAACCTTTTGAACTTTTATCAACTTTTGGTTGATTTATTATCATTTTTTTCATTTTTGTTCTTTGTCATATATAAAAAGTTTCATTTTGAGTGACCAAATACCAACAGGCTTGTGTATGACTGGATACTCACTTTTCTGCCTATCATTCAGAGAGATTTAACTTGAAGCATGCATATTCAATAATGTATCTCAACATTAAGATTAGCATATTTATTATGTTTATATCACCTCAGTTTTTACACATCATGGAAATCAACCATACCTAAATAATGACTGCACTAATAGTCTTTTTAGCCTATTAAATCCATATGATTGGTATAAATAATCAATCTACCATCATTTCCCACAAGGTTGGATCAATTTCCATTAAAAACCTTTTAAGCTTCTATAAAGCTTTGAATTGAATAATCTTATCATATCTCAACACCATACAACTTGCTCAGCTTGTCAAAAATAATTTACTTTGATAAACCTTTTTGTTAACTGTTCATTTGAGCATACCAGCTTATCATCAAAGCACATTTCTGACACAAGCAGTTTCTAACATATTCAATAATAATCAGAGAATGGGTAACATGAATCAACACAAGCAGACTAACATAATGTTCAACCAAGACTGATTATGTAAAGTCTATCCTATCCTAATCACATCATCATTTCAGATCATCCACATAATGAAGATATCATATAAGCATGCATTTTCAACATTTCAAAGCATACATTGACACACTTATCAAAACATCAATATCAATTACTGAAAACAAACCTAAGTATCATGGATACCTAAGTCACATATAGTCATTCAAAGCACATATCAGTTTAAACAGTAACACATATTCACACATAAAACACTACTCACTTATCAAGACCTTTCAAAAGGTAGTCAGTTTGCACAATGAGCATACATCATCAATCAGACTTCATCAGAATTTTATCATTCCTAATGCTCTTAGTAGAAACTGAAATCTTGTTTTATCTAGTGGCTTGGTGAATAGGTCTGCCAAGTTGTCACTAGTGTCCACTCTCTTCATTTCTATAAGACTTTTTTCACTACAATCTATGATAAAATGATGTCTGATTTCAATATGCTTGGTCTTTGAGTGTTGGACTGGGTTTTTAACTATGAATAGAGTAGCAATATTATCAATAAAAATAGGAGTGTTCAAGTAATTCAAACTATAGTCCAGCTGTTGATTCTGAATCCAGAGGACTTGTGCACAACAAGCAAATGTAGCAATATACTCAGCTTCAGCATTAGAAATTAACACAGTCGTTGCTTCTTGCATTGCCATGGCACTAGCCTGTCTCCCAAGATTTAACATCCACCTGATGTAGACTTTCTGCTCATGTTACGGCCATCATAGTTACTATCAGTATAAACAAGTGGATCAAAGGCATGGTTCTTTGGATACCATATCCCTAAATCAGGTTTCCCTTTCAAATATCTGAAGATCCTCTTGACAACAGTCATATGAGACACTTTTGGACATGATTGGAACCTTGCACACAAACACGCACACACGCACAACAAACATGATGGCCGGTCTTGAAGCCGTTAGATACATCAAGATCCAATATTTGCTCTATACTCATGTTCATCAACAGGCTCCCCATTTTCATCAGCTACCATCTTCTCATGTGTGTCCATAAGAGTAGAAGCACTCTTCAAATCTTGACATTTGAACTTGTTCAAAATGTCTTGTACATACTTTGATTAACAAATGAATATGCCATCTTTCTTTTGTTGAACTTGCAAACCCAGAAAGAAATTCATTTCAACCATTGAGCTCATACAGTACTTGGACTTCATCACCTCTTCAAACTCCAAAGACATATGTTCATTTGTAGATCCAAAGATGACATCATCAACATAGACTTGAACTAGAAGCAAATCTTTTCCTCTTTTCTTGTAGAAGAGTGTCTTATCAATGGCTCCCCTTTGAAAGCCATTCACAAGCAAATGGTTTGACAACTCATCATACCAAGCTCTTGGAGCTTGATGTAGTCCATATAGAGCCTTGTTTAATTTATACAATCTATTGGGATACTCATGATCATAAAAACTTGGAGGTTGAGTGACATACACCTCCTATTCTATTTTGCCATTTAAGAAAAGAGACTTGACATCCAATTGGAACACTCTTATGTTCTTAGAAGCAGCATAGGCCAAGGCTTCTAGCCTTGCCACTGGTGCAAACACTTCTTCAAAATCAATTCCTTCTTCTTGTAAGCATCCTAGTGCAACTAGTCTTGCTTTGTTCTTCATTACAATCCCTCTTTCATCCCCCCCCCCCTTTTTTTGAAAACCCATTTGGTGTCTATTGCGTACTTTCCTCTTGGCTTGTCGACAAGTTCTCACACTTGTAAATTTTTGAATTCAGCCAACTCCTCTTGCATTGCTTCCACCCAACTATTGTCTTTAAATGCTTGAACAATGTTCTTGGGTTCAATTTGGGATTGTAAATAGGAGTACAAACAAAAGTTTACAGATACAGATGCACTTATGGTGACTCTTTCGTGTATATCACCAATTATGTTTTCAGATGGATGATTTCTTTCAACAAAAGAAGTTTGAATGATTTTATTTTTAGATATTGTAGAATCAAGATTTGTGTCATTGAGATCTGGGTCATCAATAATCAAATATGATGTTGCATTGTTCATTTCAGTTTCTTCCACAATCTGATATGATGTTGAAGCAATATCATTTCCAATGTTCAAGTTTTGAAACAAGGTTTCAAATCTTGATTGTCTTTCAATTTGTTCTTGACTTTGTTCTTGTTGGTTTCTTGGATGTTCCTTATTCAAGGCATGATCCTCTTGATCTTCTAGATTTTCTTGATGAGCATTAGGTTTAAATTGTTCTTGCTCATGTTCTTGATCTTATTCTTGAACATGATTTTGTTCAGTTTGAGCATCAGAAACATCCTTGTTGAAAGAATATTCAGTGTCTTTACTAGGAACCTTGGACCAGAATTTGTCCAAATCATCACAATATTCAGGGTAAAGTTTGAAAGATTTGATTCGCTTTTCAAGATCAAATAACCAAGTTGCTCCATCGCACTTAGCTTTTCAAGATCAATTGATTTTCATTGAAGATTATGTCAGATGATTCAATCACACTTAGATGGTATTTCACATACACTCTGTAAGCCTTTGAGTGTGTTGAATATTCCACAAAGAAACAATCCAAAGATTTAGATTGAAATTTGTTCAAATAATCTTTTGTATTCAATAGAGAGCACTTGCATCCAAAGAGTTTGAGGAACTTGATGTAGGGTTTTCTTTTGAACAAAATCTCATAGGGAGTTTTGTTTTGACTTTTGTTGAGAAGGACCCTGTTCTGAACATAACATGAAGTATTAATAGCTTCTGCCCAGAAGGTCACAGGCAAGAAAGCATCTGCCAACATGGTTCTAGCAGCCTCAATTAATGTTATGTTTCTTCTTTCTGCCACTACTTTTTTCAGGAGTTCTAGGAGCACTGAATTGTTGAAATATTCCTTTGGCTTGACAAAATTCAGTCATCACCCCATTTTTAAACTCAGTGCCATTGTCACTTCTCATGAATTTCATCCTTGCATCTAGTTGATTTTCAACCCTTGCCACACAGCTCTTAATTAGTTTAGCAGCCTCATCCTTTGAGTTCAAAAAGTAAACCCATGTATACCTTGAAAAATCATCAATGATTACCAAATATCATCTTTTATTTCCAATACTTGGAACACTCACTGGACCAAAAAGATCCATATGAAGCATCTCAAGTGTTTTTTCAATTGTGTTTATGATTTTTGATTTGTGTGATGACTTATGCTGCTTACCCTTTTGACATGAAATACACATGTAATCCAATGTGAACTCTAATATGGGTAAACCAATTACATGTTTACCTTTAACAAGTTTATTCATATTCTTCAAGTTGACATGACAAAGCTTTCTATGCCACAACTTTGTTTCATTTTCAGTAGCTTTAGATACAAAGCAGGTTCCACCTCTAGAAATGGCATCTTTCATCCTTAATTCATATAAGTTTCCATTTCTAGGTGCAACCATCATGATCATATAAGGAAGAATTACAAATTCAGGTTTGAGGATGACATAGTTTGAGTCATCAAATCCAAACTTATAACCCTTATCCCACATTTGAGATATGCTTAAAAAGTTATATTGTAATCCTTTAACATAGAATACATTGTCCAATGATACTTTTACATTTGGAAGAATGCCTTTCCCCACAATTTTCCCTCCATTTTCATCACTTCCAAAAGCAACTGGTCCTTCAAATTTCTCTTCATAGTTAACTAATGACCTCTTGTCACAAGTCATGTGCTTGGAACATCCACTGTCTAGATACCATACATCATTCATTTGGGTGGACTGTTCCTACACATATCAATCAAAAGGATTAGTTAAGTGATGAACCACAAGCTGATTCGACTTTTAAATCATCAGCAACATTAACACTTGTTGCATTTGGTTTGGGATCCTCAAACACAATCTCACATGAATCATCTGATTCATAACCATATTTAATCAAGTTTCCAGTATAAGGAATTATGCTTTTGTATTCGTCAATGACAAACTCATTCTTCTTAACTATCACTTGTGCTTCATTCCTTGGTTTCCACAAAAATCCATGTGGTTCATAATCATGTTTCAATAGAAATTTCTCATCACCATTACGTGCATTTGGTTTCTTTTTGGTGAGAAGTTTCTTTACAGTCTTGTTTTTCTTTTCACAAAATATTGACCTTTTGGAGTCATCGGATTTTTCAGATGATTGTGACTTCACAGATGAATATCTGTTTAGTTTCTTCAACTGTGGAGCCTTTTTCTTTTCATTCAACACTCTTTGCTTGTCATTCACTTCATTATCACACTGAATTTCTTCAACAATCTTTTCCTTGCCTTTTCCCAAATACTCATTGTACTTCTTCTTGTAAAAACCAAAGACTTGACCAAATTTTGAGCTATTGGGTACATGATATGGTTCAGGTGAGAACCTTTTATTGACATGAGTCAGTGTGATGACCATAAACATCACAAATTTTACACCACACTCTTCCTTTGAAACTCTCAATTGAATTTCCTATTTTGAATCTTTCACTTGGTCTTGGAGGATCAAATCCAATGGTTGTTTTGTGAGTAACAAGATCAATGAAGTTGATTTCAAAGGGTATAAATTCTTCACTCTTGATATATCTGCTCTTGTAAGGCCCCGTTACCGGTGCCCTACTTTGGACGTTGGATTTACTCATAAACACAGTTCTAAATATCAGAGTTAAATAAAACATTTGCGAAATAATAATAATAATAGTCAACCATTCATTACAAACATTCTTAACGTGTCTATTAAAACAAAACATAAATGCAAATCAAAACATCATGACAAATCTTCAGATGCCAGCCTCTTAAATCTTGCCATGTGTCCTGCTCAAACCAGCTGTCTCAATCTGTTAACCTGCGTGCATATTAAAATTCAGCTACGCCGAGTGAGTTCTAGTTAATCAAATCACTTACTTAACGTACACATATACGTTCCCGAAGGTACGCATTACATACTTAACATGTTCATCATTCTTCCATATATGTTCATAACTAACCTTGCATTATAAAGAGCGTTTCGCCCTACATACCTCGGATATTATTAGGTTCCGGTACCCTCCATCCTCTGATATTATTAGGGTCTGGTACCCTCTATCCTAGGATATTATTAGGGTTAGGTCTCCCTTCTTCCCTACTATCATGCCATATCCTTTCATATATATAGTTGTAGGTTTCATACGTACATACATCATTCATCCATCATATACAACAATCATATCATCAAACCATCACCTGGCAGTGTATGCAATATTCGAAGATCGTTCACGCACTGACAAGCTTTCATTCACATTTAAGATATACATAAATAACATACAAATCTTACATGGTATACACTTACCATTTAACGTAAATGTATTAACTATCACATCGAGTATGCACACAGCCCCGAAAACATAACAAGAATGGGGCTAGAAACTCACATGAACTCTGTTTCTTTCTCCGCTAATTGTTAATCCCTTCTTTAATTGAGCTAGGCAAACTGTATATAAGTTACACGTATCAATACTCATCTGATCTAATCTAATGGCCTTGTATTAGATTACTTTTACTTAGCATATTTAGGGTTTTCATTTATTTTAACATTCTAGTATTTTATCTCTTTAGGTCCTTATAATGCACACCATCAAGTATATACACGTATATATACACATATGGGTCACCATGTATCCGGATCTCAATGTAAGCGAACTTAGATATAAGTGAACTTAGATATAAGCGAACATAGATATAAGCGAACTTAGATATAAGCAAACTTAAGAGAAGGAGAACTTGTGTGTAAGCGAACATGATAGCAGGCGAACTTGTGTGTAAGTGAACATGATAGCAGGCGAACTTATATGTAAGCGAACATAGCAGGCGAACTTAATTGTGGCGAACTTAATAGCAGCAGCTACGGGTTTGATTTTAACCAACAAACCATTTATGTTTCAACATGTAAACCTTTGATATGATATTAACCAAACCCATAAATGTTCCCATGGCTATTTTCGGATAAGTCTTGACCCGGGGAACCATAAAGTTTGAACCTTTAGGCTTAAAACGTTCAAAACTAGATCTAGGGTTTTCTTTAATGAGCCGTTCATAACCGTAGGTTCGTTAAGTTCATATTAATGTCAAGTTTGCTACTTTATGGTTCGTTTATACCCGATATACTCTACGTTTAAGTTTCAAGGCTAACCGTTCATAAAAAACGTAAACTTTAATATGAAGAACATACCTTTATGTGTTCGTTAGGCCTCAGTTATCTTGGTTATCAACTTTAGATCTTGTGTATAGCTTGTATAATAAAGATCTATCAAAACCAACATTCACTTGATCCCGTTTTCCCCTCTTTATCTCTCGGCCGTAATAGGGTATAGGTGTGTGTGTGTGTGTGTGTTTAGAGAATAAGATGGATGGAAATGGAAAGGGTTAGGTTTTAAGGGGGTATATATACTCCCTTAAGCCCATGGATCTAAGGCTCATCTTTCCTTTCTAGTCCATAACTAATCCCATCTACAATGCCTACTTATCCTTTCATATTTTATTATTATTATTATTATTATTATTATTATTATTGTTATTATTATTATTTTCACTAACTCAATTATTTCACCTGACGCAATTAATATATAAAATATTATTTTAGAAATTTCGGGACGTTACAAGTTTTCCCTCCTTAAAGAGGTTTCGTCCCCGAAACCTAGCTTATTCCTTGTAAAAGGAACTCTTCCTATATTCACGCACTTTATTGGACCGTATTTGCTTTCCGGGTTATCGTTCTTACTCCTATCTTTGCAGTTACCGCGTGGTGTTCATGTGCTTTAGCTATTCAAGGTAGCTTATCCATGAGGCCCTCTATGTTTCAAGTCTCGTCTCGCCCTTTCAAGGGACCTCGTTTCATACTATTTAACACTATTGTCTAAAACTAAAATTTATCATAACATGAATAATCATTCATAACCAAGCTCAATATATTACACGTCATAGATAAGCATAAGTTTTAAACCTTAACACAAAACAAGTTCTTAGGAAATCATACTTAAAACGAAATGAAACTATTACGTTAGCAATTATTCCTTCATCGAGCGCTCCTCTCTGCAGTTTCCTAAGTCTTTACCCTTTCGCACCTCCCGCCTCTGTTTCCTTGCAATCCCTAGCCATGTGGTCAACTTTACCGCATTTTAAGCATTTTGGGCGATCAGGGCATTCTCGAGAGTAATGCCCACTCTTTCCACACCGATAGTAGTTGTCCGTCCCAGTCTTGCATTCTCCATGGTGCACTTGCCCACACTTCTTACATGCATCCTTGTTTCCAACCTTAATCTTCCTCTCATCAGTTTTTGCCATCATCTAGCCAGACCGCTTAGTTGGAATAGCCCATTTGTTCTCCTTTTCCTCCACCACATCGTCTATCGCCAAGTCATCATAGACCATTTCTGCGAGTCCCACAACAGAATCAAAGGTAGCCGACTACTAGCTTTGACCAAGACGCGAACATTTTGTGGCAGCCCCCTAATGTAACACTTAATTTGCTTGGCTTTGGTGTTCACCATGTCTAGCACCAGCCTAGACAGGCGGTTGAATTCAGTGGTGTATTCACGGTGTGTCATCTTTCCCGCCTTCAGACTCAAAAAATTCATCTCAACCCTTTCCACCTCCCCATCAGCACAAAACCTCTTTATTACTAATTCCTTCAAATCACCCCACATGATCGCCTTCATCTCTTCTTGACTTTTTCTCTGCTCAACCGATTCCCACCAGTACATTGCCTCATCACCAAACGATTGGGTAGCATAACCCACGGCTTGGTCGGGACGACACTCGCTAATGCAGATAACCTTGTCCATAGTGGTTATCCATTGAAGAGTAGCGATTGCGTCTCCCAAACCAGTCAGCTTCGACGGGTTACAACTCTTAAATGACTTGTAGTTGCACCCACCTTGGCCCCTCCTCCTATCATCAACATTCATAGACTTAACTACACTCGAGGCCTCCCTCTCCCTTTCATCATTTTTCTTACCATCTCCACTAGCCCCTTCAGCAGTTCTTTCACGGCTTCTAACAGACCCTTCAGGAGTCAAGTTCTTCACCGAAGTAGCTACAGCTTTAACAATAGATGCTTGAATTGTGGGATCCAGTTGAACCCCTTCGTTATTGCTTGGGTTTCGTCCAGCTACGCTTCCTTTGTCTCCGGTGTTGGAAGCTGTCTCTACCGAAGGTTGTTGGACACGACGAGGCCTGCCACGACGTCCCGTGCAACCTCCTGCTCTCACAACTTCTCTAGCTCCAGCCATCGTATTCTAAAAGGGAAAACACAAACGTCATCACTCAAGGAACTATTTAGTAAAGGATAGGAAGGCTAATAGGTAATAACAATGGCTAGCTGTGATTAGCTGATCACGTTACTTTCCGCGTCCTATACACTTCCCTTTATGAGTCTATTTGTACTGGTTCTACTTTCAAACAATTAATCAAATCAAGTAATCAATTAATCCTATCCCTAAAATTCACCTATCCTTTCTTCAGCAATTAACATTCATTATTTAACCATACACTTTACCTTTACTGAGCTTGCTTGAGCGACACATGGCATTCTTGAACTGACATCTTCTTTCTTTTTTTAATTAAATTCCATTCTCTGTTCAAGTCTAACATGTACGATGCTTAAATCTCTCGAACTTTGCTCTGATACCAACTTGTAAGGCCCCATTACCGGTGCCCTAATTTGGACGTTGGATTTACTCATAAACACAGTTCTAAATATCAGAGTTAAATAAAACATTCGCGGAATAATAATAATAATAATAATAATAATAATAATAATAATAATAATAATAATAATAATAATAATAGTCAACCATTCATTACAAACATTCTTAACTTGTCTTTTAAAACATAACATAAATGCTAATATCTAAACATCATGACAAATCTTCAGATGCCAGCCTCTTCAATCTTGCCATTTGTCCTGCTCAAACCAGCTGTCTCAATCTGTTAACCTGCGTGCATATTAAAAGTCAGCTACGCCAAGTGAGTTCTAGTTAATCAAATCACTTACTTAACTACGTTCCCGAAGGTACGCATTACATACTTAACATGTTCATCATTTTTCCATATATGTTCATAACTAACCTTGCATTATAAAGAGCGTTTCACCCTACATACCTCGGATATTATTAGGGTTCGGTACCCTCCATCCTCGGATATTATTAGGTTCCGGTCTCCCATCTTCCTCAGATATTATTAGGGTTCAGTACCCTCCATCCTCTGATATTATTAGGGTCTGGTACCCTCCATCCTCGGATATTATTAGGGTCCGATCTCCCTTCTTCCTTACTATCATGCCATATCTTTCCATATATATAATTGTCGGTTTCATACGTACATACATCATTCATCCATCATATACAACAATCATATCATCAAACCATCACCTGGCAGTGCATGCAATATCCGAAGATCGTTCACGCAACAACAAGCTTTCATTCACATTTAAGCTATACATAAACAACATACATGGCATACACTTACCATTTAAGGTAAGTGTATTAACTATCTCATCGAGTATGCACACAACCCCAAAAACATAACAAGGAATGGGGCTAGAAACTAGCCTGAACTCTGTTTCTTTCTCCGTTAATAGTAAATCCCTTCTTTAATTGAGCTTGGCTAACTGTATATAAGTTACACGTATCAATACTCATCTGATCTAATCTAATGGCCTTGTATTAGATTACTTTTACTTAGTATATTTAGGGTTTTCATTTATTTTAACATTCTAGTATTTTATCTCTTGAGGTCCTTATAATGCACACCATTAAGTATATACACGTATATATACACATACGGATCACCATGTATCCGGGTCTCAATGTAAGCGAACTTAGATATATGCGAACTTAAGAGAAGGAGAACCTGTGTGTAAGCGAACATGATAGCAGGTGAATTTGTGTGTAAGCGAACATGATGGCAGGCGAAATTATATGTAACGAACACTACAGCAGGCGAACTTGAATGTGGCGAACTTAGCAGCAGCAGCTACGGGTTTGATTTTAACCCACTAACCAGTTCTGTTTCAACATGTAAACCTTTGATATGATATTAACCAATCCCGTAAAAGTTCCCATGGCCATTTTCGGATAAGTCTTGACCCAGGGAACCATAAAGTTTGGACCTTTAGGCTTAAAACATTCAAAACTAGATCTAGGGTTTTCTTTAACGAGTTGGACCTAGGGTATTTATACTCTCTTAAGCCCATGGACCAAAGGCCCATCTTTCCTTTCTAGTCCATAACTAATCCCATCTACAATGCCTACTTATCCTTTCATATTTTATTATTATTATTTTCACTAACTCAATTATTTCACCCGACACAATTAATATATTAAATATTATTTTCACAAAGCTGATCTTTTCCATTTTGATTGGTTCATAAGATCTTGGTCTTGACCATCTTCTGATATAATTTTACATTCTTTCCACTTCTCCAACATCAAATATTGATTTGAGAAAACTGGATAGATGGGAAGATACAGATAATCATCTTTCATAGTTTCTTCAGTTTTCTTGTTTCCTTTAACATTTTCCCTTCTTTGTGGCACTTTGTATGTTGATCTTTGATTTTTCTTCTTTTCCTTTGATCCACCACATAGATCAAATGATTTGTGTTCCCTTCTCATCTGTTCATGATGTTTCTTCATTTTGGGAGTGATCTTGGTTAACAAAGGGATCTTGTCCTTTGACTTCAGTTCACTCCTTTTCTTTTCTTTCAAACTTTCACTATTTGAGCTCTTCTCACTTGAGTCACTCAAATCATCTCTGTTCAAGAAATCACTATCTTCATCATCAAGTGTCACTTGAGTACCAACTGACTTTTCAGTTTTTGTTTCAACATCTTTCATTATAAACTATCTCTTCTCATCAACATCAACCAACTCAGTTCTTAATAAACTCCTTCTTATCTTTAAATACCTCTCTGAACTGATCAAAGTAAACACTTCTCTTTTCCTTATCCACTTTCAATAAGTAATTATCATTGAATGGTGGAGGAACAACTTTATACTTATCTTATTCCTTGATCTTCTTCAGCTTACCACAAATGTTTCCAGTTGACACCAAGTTCTTGAGAAAATCAATTTTAACTTCAAGTTTAGTGTTATTTAGCTTTTCATCAAGATACATTTTCTTTAATTCTTTAATTTCAGTAATGTATCGTGATTGAATGTTGTAACTATCCATACAATCTTGTTCTAAACTTTTAACTTGGTTCTCATAAATCAACGCACACTTTTCATACTCATTTATCATGCTTTGTTTCTTAAAGCAATCACTTTGCAATTTGCCAATTGTTTTTCTCAAAGAATCATTCATTTCAAGTAATTCAAGATTTGTGGGTTTTGAATGTACTTGAGATGAAGAGGACCCTGCTTCACTTCCAATTATAGCCATGAATGCCACATTTTCTTTCTCTATATTCTCAGCATGATTACTCCAATAAAACACACCATCTTGTTGTGTTTGATCTAAAGCAACATTTCCTTGGTTTCTTGGCTGGTTGGCATTGTTTCTGTTTTGATTGGTAGGATTTTTTGGAGGGAATTGCTGGTTTCTTTGTTGTTGTGGGATGATTTGTTGATGATTTTGATGATGATTTTGTTGATGAAAGTTGTTAAACTGTCTTTGTTGCCCTTGGTTTTGGTTTTTGGAATTGAAACTTATAATTTGTTGATTGTTGTTCTGGTATTGTCTAGGCTGGTTGCACTCTCTGGCAAAGTGTCCTGGTTGTTGAGAGTTATAGCAAATTGCTTTTGACTTTTCAAAACCTATTCTATCATTTGGACCAGACACTAAAGACCTTCCAGTCCTATTATACACTCTCTTACTCCTTACTGTCAACATTGCAGCTTGCCACTTCATATCCATGTTTTCTAAATCATCAGCATCAATTTGTTCAAGATCATCTTGCACTACACTTGTGTGAATCAGATTTTTGGACACAAATGCATTCTAAGAGCCTGTGAACATAGAGAAAAGAGCTTGGTAATCATTTCTATGATTAACATTTCCAACAACATAGGAAGCATGACCACTAGCCATTGATGATGTATCATTGTCATCAATTAGCTATACATTGAATCTTGACTGCCCACCATGATTACTAGATTGACCAGCAACAAACACTCTTGGTGTGTCACCACCATATTCACTTGTTTCTTCAATTATGGAGACTTGTTGTTGATTATTGACTGTTAGATTCTCCATTGGTGCATTTAGAGCATTAGCCACTTGAAAGCTTGGCTTGTCTTCCTTAATCATCATATTCTCTATCATCTCATGCTCAGCAGCTTGCAAAAAGCAGATAACATCATCAAGCTTGAAAGTTGGGAAATTGGCTTTTTCCTTGATGAACTTGCTTGCACTGTACCATTCCCTAGACAAAGATGACATAAGTTTTTTATTTAGATCAAAATATGTTATTCCCAGGTCTGTGGTTCTGATTTCGTTCACAATGGGAACAAACCTCTGTATAACAGATTTTAATCTTTCACCTTCCTTGAATTTGAATATGTCTAATTGTTGCTTCAGTCTGTTCTTCTTGATGTCTTTTAGCTCAGTGTTTCCCTCAAACATTTCTACAAAGGCATCAAACATGGCCTTTGCAGTAGTGTGATGAGCTACACCGGTCAAAATTTTCCAAGACAGACCCAGTTTCAGCATAGACAGTGCCCTATCATCTTTCTTCTTCGTTTGTCTTTCCACATCTTGATTGTTTCCAGTACCATCAGGAACATAAGGACAATTTTTTATGGAGTTCCACACCTCCACATCATTATAGCACATGGCAGCCTCAAACATAGTTTTCCATTTTATATAGTTTTCATGTCCTAACAATCTTGAAATTTTGTTATTTGACACCTCTTGTTCATCCATAGTTCCAGAATCATTATTTTGGCGTTTTAAAATATTTTAGTCAAAATATAACTTAAAACTTAAGAAACTTTGAAAATAAACAGATTTGTGAAATAAATCCTCAGATATGACGAATCTGGATGGATAATAACAAGAACTAGACACACAAGGAAAGAAATCGAGGTAAATCTGAGTAAGCACATTTAAACTTCAATAAAACAGTAATTTGAGAAAAATGAAAAACATGGCAGCTGACGTCATAAATCAATGGAACAGTTGTCAGGTGACGTCATTCTTCATCTTCAAAATCAACAGTTTTTAGCAACTATTCTTCACAAATACAACGAAACAAGCCCTGATACCACTTATCGGTCCCATATTACCTCACTTAATTACTCAATAATCACTATCGTAACCCACACAAACGTGTCGACAAGAAGGTTACGAAATACTGTTTTTGTGAAAAACCATAGAGTGTTAAAGGAGGAATCAATAACACTCTAATTTTTGCTCAACAGACATAAATATAACACACACACACACACAAAGTAACTCAAAAGATTTCCATTTATATTGTGAAGGATACAAGGAAAATCGATTAAGGTTTCTAGGTGGAATGTTTGTATTTTTGGCAGCTTTTCTGTACAAGATAAAGACCGCCGTCAAATCACAATATTCGCTCTGATTCCGTTAACATAGACGTGCCCTAAAGTTTTATTTTATAGGCATACCCTGACATTCCTTCTAGAAACCCTAATGATTGATACTAAACATATTCAAATGTATTACAAAATATTCTAAGTGTAAACAGATCTTCGAGTAAGCTTGAAGCTTTTGTCTTTTGTCGAGAAGACCTGATAACCATTAAGTGTGCTTGGAAATGGTTTTCCGAGTAAGCTTTACATAGAATATTATCCTTAGAAAATATCCATCAAGCAGACTTCAATCTTCATGATAATATCAAAATTTGCTCGATATATATCCTACGATCAAACTTGTTCTTCTTGGATCCCTTCAACCTTTTGTCTTTAACTTATTTGAAAAAGTTCAAGTGTGTTGGTGACACTGTAGCTTGCTCGGGATTGAACCTTTCTCGTTAGAAGTCCTTTGAGTGGATTTCTTCATTAACTTCCTTCAATTTTGCTGGACCACTGTTTATTAACAAACCTTGCTTGATCCACCAAAATACTTGGTTTTAGCTTGGTCAAAGGGTTTGCTCTGAAACCAATCTTGCTTGACTAGAAGAAAAACCTTGCTTGATGAAGTGTAGCTTGCTCGAACTAACACTTTGAAGACTTCAAGAAGATAACCTTGCTGGTTTGGGCAAAATACCTTGCTTGACTAAGTTTAGGCTTGCTCGGATGCCTAAGTTTGCTCGGTTTCCATACTTAGCCATTTTTCAAGAAGGTTGAGAAGATTCCAATCTTCCTTAAGCATTTTCTCATCCCAACATAGACACAACTTCAACAACAAGTGAACCCGTAGACCCACTTTAACACTTTAACACAAGTCTTCAACATGCAAACAAGACCAAAATCCAAGGTTGTGACCCAAGAACTACAACTAGTAGAGCCGAAAGCTCTGATATCAATTGTAGGTCCTATAGAATGGATCAAACAACTAAGTTCTTGGATCAATCTCACTACTAGCTAGCGAAAATCACTAGTAGAGAACCGATATCTCGGATCTTGTTTGAGTGTGGTTATTCCCCCAAGTAGAGAGTAAGGAAGAGTAGAGAGGAGTTGGTGAATGGATAATATTAGATTTTGACAAAAGGTTGTTGAGTGCATGGGTATGCTTCCCTATTTATAGGAGAAGCATCCCATGCCTCATTCTATTATTTTCGGCCCAATAATCTCAACATACATGGCCTTGGGCCCTAACATAAATAAAAGAAACCGCCAAGCTAACTAAATACATCGTGAATAACTTTAGCAAATACAAAAGACTACAATACAAAACGGGACCCTACAAAGAGAAATTTGGTTTCACAAGCCTTCTATATGTTCAAGTGACACTCTCTTATTGGGCCACGTTAATTTGCTTTTATCATTATAATTCTTCTACCGTAATTGAAACCAATCAAGGCCGTGCAAACTTACCAGTTACTATCTCAACGTTTGAGACCGACAACGCTTGAGTTTTACCAGCGACCGAGTTTCACCGACGAAGTCCACCCATTGGTTCACATCAAATTTTATGTTGTTTTATTTTTATTTTTATTAAATTCTTGAACCGTAACGAACGTGATCTAAACCGACCTAATTTGCGTCGACTAACCATGCCAATGCAAGAGGACGACAAGGCATAAGGTATACCAACGCCCGAATTTTACCGACCGAATAAACATCGTTTTAGAATTTTTATTTTTTTATAAGTTAATTTGACAAATTTATTTTTTGGGTTTTGACGTTCGGGTTAACCATCATTGTATATATGTGACCGATACCAACCGACTTCGTGTCGATTTGTTTATAATATTTCACTTTTCGTAATGCTTGAATTAATGAAAGGTCGAATAAGGAGAGCAACTGAGGTGACAGAGCATTACTAGTAAAATCTAAAAAGTTACTCAATATTTTATTAATATAAATGGCATTTCACACTGAAAATCTCACTTTAACCACATATTTATTAAATAACTGTTTTTCCATCAACTTCTTCAATTCTTATAAAGAATTACAGTAGTAAAAAGAATCTTTAATGGAAATCACCCACAAATCTCCTAAGACAAACTCTTATATTTTCTTTTTCAAAATTTCACAGGGGTCGGCATCCAAATTTCATAGTGGTCAATCGAGATTTAAAAATATATGTATTTATAGCACCAATATTTTTCCTCACAGGGGTCAACTGACCCATGTGCCTAAGCACTAGGTCCGCATATCACCACCAATAGTTTAAACTTCTAATGGCGATACTTCGACGGCATTGCCACACATCGCCAACATTTCAAAGTACTAGCAGCGAAAAATGTAGCCACTAAAGCCCAAACTGTCGCCGCAAATGTTGTTTATATAAATTGTTTTAATGGTTTTCCGGTATTTTCATTATTTCTAGTTTTGTTCAAATACATGAATATACTACACTCCAATTTTGGGACCATTGACATAAAAAAAATCTACATAACACAGTCCAAATATCTTGTCTAATCTATCTATCTACCTATACTAATAAACAAAAATAATAAAAATGATGTGTCTTAACCACATTCAATCTTAGGTTTAATTTTCCCTCCTATTTTCTAACCTTCACTCTCATTAAATCATGTTATTCATGGGTTTAAGTGGTATGATATGTAATAAAACATATTTAACGTAACTTAAATCACAATAACTTTTACTAACCAGTTACATTTAATTTTACTATTAACTACAGAAATTTTGACCATGACTTTTAATAAAAACATATAAACTATTAAATATCTATTATAAGTTTCAAATCAAACATTACATTATTAAATTAGTTACAATAAAGATTTGTAAACCATTATCGTATAATAATTAATGACCTATGTTTATATATATATATATATATATATATATATATATATAGTTATATGTGTACTTCAAATTTTGTTGAATAAGTACAATATTTATAATCTTGAAATTTGTAAAACACTATTTGAGGTTACACGATTATTCAGTTAGAAGTGAGAGTCTGCTTATAGTGTATATTCTATAGTTTGCAGATAACTCTGTTTGAGGTTACACGGTTATTCATAAACCTAAATATTTTTTTACACGTAAAAATGTTGTCAAGGGATGATACATTGACATAAATTATCCTAGACTTATGACATTATTATTAAACCAATTTTGTTAGACGCATCAATGCTGTCAAGGGATGACCTGATATTTTTGGATGGTTATGAATTCTTGAGTAAAACATTGATATTTGAGTTTATTATGGTTGTCAATGTTTCGTATGTGGATGTTGTATTAATGTAGTCAAGGGATGATAAATTGACTTGAATTAGCAGACTTATAACATTATTATTAAACCAATTTTGTTATACGTATCAATGTTGTCAAGGGATGATCGGATATTTTAGGATGGTTATGTAATCATAAGTAAAACATTGAGATTTGAGTTTACTTTTGGTTGTCAATGTTTCGTTTGTGAATGTTGTTTTGAGCTTTAAAGTATAACATTTTGTTCTAAAGAAATTGATGCATGTTTTGTGGGTTTGAATATTTAATTTATAAACTTTTTTGATGGGGTAATATGTTTAATGTTTGAATTAAATGTATCACTTTTAGTGTATGAACCAGTAGAGATGATTGGAGATAAGTTTGTTACCACAAAACAGTTATAGAGAATTCAAAAAATTAGCATTTGCCTCCCTAGGTAATATCGTCACGAGATGGATTGACCACTGCAAAAGAATTTGCGCATGTTGTGCCATTGTATTTCTCCGGCAGGATTTTTTGGCTCCTTCCGTTAGTCAAACTACCGTTGACTCGTTAAAATTTGACAAATTTACTATATTACCCTTCTATCATTAGGGTTTAATTCTATAAAACTGGACAATAATTAAAATAATATTCATATAATAAAAACAATAATGTCGTTCAGCTCATATGAACAATAATATGAATAATTTTTAATTCCAGAAAATTATCAACACCTATCAAAGATCTAAATCAACATCACTAATAATCACTATACCAATATATCATTGCTATCCATATCCAAATATTAAACAACCAAAATCGCACCACCCATACACCATCCATCCATTCCAAGCATGGACTCATCACCTAATAAAATTGAATAAGAAATCCCAAGATCCATCCGGGTATACAAACACGGCCGTGTCGAAAAACTCTCCGGCACCGAAACCGTCCCATCCAGCATCGACCTGCCTCTGGTGTTCATTCCAAAGACAATTCTTTATCCATGATGTCGAAACCCATGGCAGTGGCGGTGGGTGTCATGGCGGCGGTGGCTACCATGGCACTAATGACTGGAAAAACGAGATGACTGGAAACCATGGCGACAGTGGCTGCCATGGGGGCGATGTGGTCCCAGAGCGTAGGGGTTTTTATCGGAATGATTTATGGGTGTAGTGGTTGAATTATTGAAGCAATTGGTGGTGGGATTTGAGAGATTTGAGGATTCGAGTGATGAAATCTAGGGTTTGAGGATTTGAGAGATTCGATTACTTGTTATGAAACTGATGATGAAGATGATGAGATTAAGAGGGATTACTTAGTGGTGGGTTTGAGGATTTAAGGTTGATGATGATGAAGAACATCAAGTATGTTTGAGGTTGATGATGATGAAGATGAGCTGCTGATGATGATGATGAGCTGCTCTTGTTCATATGAGCTGATGATGATAATTTACTATTATTATTATTATTACTATTATTATTATTATATAAAATGACAACTTTACCCCTCAACATTAGCGGTCAACGGTTGTTTGACTAATGGTAGGAGCCAAAAAACCTGCCCGAGAAATACAATGGCACAACATGCGTAAATTCTTTTTTAGTGGTCAATCCATCTCACGATGATATTACCCAGGGAGGCAGATGCTAATTTTCTCTAGAGAATTAGAGTTTTTTTTATCTAGCATGTTACAATTGTGACTTTGTATGACTTTATGTGATATTATGGCATAAGGTTTGCATATTATGTAATGTAAAAGGATTTTGGATGTTCATAGCATAAAAGGAATGAGCTTCTGGTGTATTTTCTACCATATGAATCAATGAGACATGGATTGAAAGGGTCAAAATTGGTTCGAGTGAAAATGAGTTCAGGTCAAAACGGGCCAATTAAAACTCTTTTTTTTTTTGCTCAAAAACTAGTTTAGTTCATACTGGGAACAGGATTATAGTTAACGAGTTGGGTGCTCTTGTTTTTGATGTCTTCTTGGATGATGTCGTAGTTGATGCCCTTGAGATTCAAAGCAAGTTCAACTCGAGAAACAAATGGGCTTCCTACAGTGGCGTACAACTTCACTTCATCCGACATGTTTCACTGATTTAATTTTGGGGTTTCTAAATGGTATTCTTCTATTTAGGTCCGTAATTGAATCAAATGTTCGGTAAAACAGTTTGTGAATTGTGTTTCGGTCAAAAATTAACAAAGTAATTTTGTGATCAAATTCGTATGTGAGGTAGAGTGCTTGATCAAGAATAGAGTGAACACAATGATTTGATTTCGAGGGAAAAAACCCTTGATCGTGAGGATCTCCGGCACAAAAAACCCCCGGACGGTGAAAACTATCACAGTCTATTTATTAATAACAAAAAAGGTGATTACAAGTAGTGGAGCTGATAATCGATCGTATACTAAGTGTTACAATGAGTGTTGATAGCTAAGTAAGTGAAGTGTGTTCTAATTTATCATATCAGCTCATTTAAATAAACCAAAGGGTACAACTGAAATTCCGAGAAATCCGGAATAAACCCTAGACTAAGTCTCCCATGATCCGTTGCTGCCCACGTTCGAGTTGACGAAGCCGTTACAAACCCACGTTCTTATAATCACATTAAACATGTGGTCTTATCTGCAAAACAAACAAAAATAATAAAGGACAATTGAATTAGTCAAATATAATCCTCAGAATATTTGCATCGGCAGGATAGGTCGAAATCCTTAAATCATGATCAATCATGAGGATAAAAAATCTGCTCCCAACAATTGCCCCCAATTTTTACAGTTAGCGTGTGACAGCTGTAAAAATTTTAAATTTTAAACTTGAAAATATCTCTGCGACTTGAAAGGGCGGCACGAATTCAGGAAAACCTATAACCGTCCTTTTAGGTTATAATTAACCCATTACCAAATCTCAAAATCACAATTATCTCTTCATTGCTTCATAACTAGGTCAGTTCTTCACTCTCTCATCTTCTAGTTTTCTGAAGCTTCTTGTTTAATTTGAACAACAATGAGAAAAAGAACCCCTCGATCGCTCAACCCTTACTCTTTCACAACCTCTGAGAATTTCATCGATCAGGGTCACATCCCTGCTACTGATGAGGATCAGTGTCTCTTCAACGATCTCGATATTAGATTTCTCAAAAATGTTAGCTTGTTACCCGCTAAGGTCGTCGTTAGACCATATGACCCTAAAGCCAAAGCTGATTTTTCGTCTGAAACTTGGGTTTGTTTTTTCTATTACCCTTTTTCAATCGGCCTTTCGTATCCATTTTCCCCGCTCATTAAGGATTTTTTCGATATTACCGGCTTCTCCTACTCCCTAGTTATGCCAATGGTGTGGAGAGTTTTATCTACAATAGATCACTTGAATAGAACCCATGAACATGCGTATTCCTGATGTTTTATCTACATAGGTATTCCTGATATAGCCGCAACCTATAACCTTCGTACACACGGGTCTCACCGTTATTGCCTCCAATCCAAAACCAGCCGCCTCTACATGGTCCCCAAAGTGTCTGCTAACAACCACGATTGGAAGAATAAATTCTTCTTTGTACGTCGTGACTCGATCCCCGATGGAGTAAACTTTCCTATTGAATGGGTTCATAAGGGTAGGAAATCCTTAGGATAGAGTTTCTGTTTGCAACAGTTTGTGCTAATACATCATCTCTTTTGCAATTGTTTTTGATGATTAGTAAGGTATAGAAAAGATACGAATCGAAGGCTCAAAGCTTTGTTTAAAATCCCGGCACAAGAAAGGGAATTTTGATTTGAAGGAGAAATAGGTGACACTAGCACAACTACCGTGAGATCATCTGAAAGTATGTCTTCTGGTAAGTATCCTGAGTATTTCATAGAACCCTCAGGATTTTGCTTTCTTTGAAAATAACTTGATAAATTGTTGCACAGAAATGGCGAAATCTAAATCTTCCTTCAGCCTGATCGACCTGGACGACTTCATTGAGGACAGAACTGTGGTAAAGCAGGAGCATTCCAAGACTCTCTCCCCAAAGCCGAGGATTCCAACTACTCGCCAAAAGAGTGTTGCCCAGAAGAAAAGGAAGGCTACCACATCAGCTGAGACTGAACCCTTCACTGACATGAGCAATGCTGAAGCCGGAGAGAAATTACAAGCTCTAGCCAGTCTTCTTGGAATAGTAAGTATCTTTATTTATTCTGAGAGTAATAATCTGCAAAAAATTTATGTTAACCTGAGGATAACAGGGAATTGAAAGTTACCACCAAAGGCTCCAAGATGCTGAATTGGCTCTGAGAGAGGCTGAGGGCAAGATTGCAGATATTCAACATGCAGCAGACACAAGGATCAAGCTTCATAAAAAGAAGGAAAAAGAGATTGTGCATCTTAAAGCTTCATTCGAGTTAGAGAAAGCCGAGTTTATTGAAGAGGCCAAGAGGTTTGCGGCTACAAGTATCCTGGAGTCAATGCTCAAGATGTCAGAGGAGGTGCAAGCAAAGGGCTATGTGATGGATTCCTGGAATTCCGCAGCTTGGGCAAAGAAGCTGAAGATGTTGAGGGGTGAGAAGGTTGAAGAAGCTGAGGCTGCAGGTACTTCCGAGGTGGCGGAAGCGGAAAAGAAGGAGGGTGATCAGGGTGATGGTGACAAGGTTTGAGCCTGGTTTTCAGGTTATTTGATGTGTTTCCGGTAGTGGTTTGTTTGAACAATTTCAGTTTTGGTTATGTATGAACAATATAATATGCCTAGGATAATGGTTTGGGTGGAGGGATCCTGGTTCAGGATGAAGCCCAAACTATGTTTTATTTCATGTTTTGAACAATCACATGGTTCAGGTGGATAGGCTCTTGTTTTGAGTGAAACCTGAATCATCTTATCCTGCAGTTAAATATTAGTATAACAACTTTTTATGACTTATGTTGGTATTTTATCCCTGTTTCTATTATTAAATCTTTAGAGAAAAAAATGAGTTTATTAAGAATAAAATTCTTTAATAACAGTTTAGGTTTAATTTAATAAACCAACACCAAGTCATAAAATCCATCTTATAAATAAGAAAAGTAATATAGAATATTCACAAATAGGAAATCATACCAGAATCATATAGCAACTAACTCTGATAATGTCTTGACCATTTCATCCTTGTAATAAGATCGTTTTTCAGGATGTTCCTTCGATTTTAAGGATATACTGATAGACCTGCAATGTTAACATTATCCTGAAAATAAATTTAGAAATTCTGGCGACTAGGCCCAAATAACTAGCGAAAAGGCCTAAATAAACTGGTGACAAGGCCTATATATATTGGCGACAAGGCCTTAGAATAGGTGAAAACCCCTTCAACCTTAGGAGCAAACTGGCGACAAGGCCCTTAGGAGAGGTGAAAACCCCTTAAACCTTAGGAATAAACTGGCGACAAGGCCCTTAGAAGAGGTGAAAACTCCTTAATCCTTAGGGATGGTACCTCTACCATTAACTCAAGATTCAAACCAATAGCTGAGAATAGCAAGGTAATAAGTCACTATATTTCATGTGCTGGCCCCCGCCCCGCCTCTCGAACTGAGGCTGAATAAACATGCGCTACAGGCGATCTTAAGAAGAGGTGAAAACCCCTTAAACCTTAGAAGGCATCGAATAATACCTCAACTGACGGCAAGGCCTGAAGAAACTAGCGACAAGGCCCTTAGAATAGGTGAAAACCCCTTAAACCTTAGGAATAAACTGGCGACAAGGCCCTTATTAACTTCATTCCATGTGGGAATACCATATATCTTCAGGCTACAAAACAGTCAAACCTAGGTGAGGGGTGGGTGTTAGCCTTACTAACACCCCTCCGATGCTTAAGTCAGTATCATGATAAAAGAATAATAATATTGAAAATGAATAAAAATATAAATTCGAATACATACCTTAGTTGTTTAATATCACTGTTAAATTTCTCAGGATAGCAATTATCCTCGGGATAGAAGTCTTACATAAAATAATTTTTAAGGTGGATAACGTTCCAAGCCCTTAGTAATAAGTCACCATCCAAAGTAGACAATCTGTATGCCCCCTTTTCTGCTTCTGACTCAATCAAGTAAAGACCTTCCCACTTTGGTGCAAGCTTTCCATCCGCAGGATTTGTAGTATTCTGAAAAGCTTTTCGAAGAACTAAATCCCCTTCTTGAAATCTACGAACCCTGATATTCTTGTTGTAGGACTTTGCTATCTTTTGCTGATAAGAGGCCATTCTGATCTTCGCTAAATCCCTGAGTTCTTCTACTGCATCTAGATCTTCAATTAGACTTTGAGTATTATCTTTGGGATTCTGATGACTGATTCTAGCTGTAGGGATAACCATCTCTGTAGGGATAACTGCTTCAGCTCCAAATACCAATGAGAAAGGAGTCTAACCAGTAGCATTCTTTGAAGTGGTCCTATCCGCCCAAAGAACAAAAGGTAGTTCCTCGGCCCACTTTCCTTTCTTAGACCCCAACTTTTTCTTCAGGTTATTGATAATGATTTTGTTGCTTGACTCGGCCTGACCATTAGCCTGAGGATGGACAGGTGTTGAGGTGATCATCTTGATTCCCCAATTGGCACAGAAGTTAGTTGTTCTCTTGCTAATGAATTGTGAGCCATTGTCACACACTATCTCTGCTGGGACTCCAAATCTTGTCAGGATATTGCACTTGATGAATGAGATAACTTCTTTCTCACTGACTTGAACAAAAGCCTCCGCTTCAATCCACTTCAAGAAATAATCTGTCATAGCCAGCATAAAGACTTTTCCTCCTGGATCTCTGGGTAGCTTTTCGACAATATCCATTCCCCACTTCATGAAAGGCCATTGGGATATAATAGGATACAAGGGTTCTGCTGGCTGGTGCAAAATGTTGCTATGTCTTTGGCATGCATCACATTTCTGAGAATAATTAATAGCATCTCTCTTCATCGTTGGCCAAAAGTATCCTATCCTCAGGATTTTGGAGAATAGTG
Source organism: Bidens hawaiensis (assembly GCF_021521415.1). Lineage (NCBI taxonomy): Eukaryota > Viridiplantae > Streptophyta > Magnoliopsida > Asterales > Asteraceae > Bidens > Bidens hawaiensis. The sequence continues at coordinate 218,039 of NW_027492955.1, read as the reverse complement.
CTCTACCTCCAGTGTGATTCCCACAATCTCCTTCATGGATATCCTGAAGAACTTCTTGAGCTTCTGCCTTCTCCAAGCACCTAAGTTATGGTCCTGCAAGAGATTTCCTATATAATATATCATTCATTATAGTATATGGGATTACGTTTGTGCGAAAAGCTCTTGGGTTTTCATCCTTGGGGATAATTCCATCCTAAATATATCTCCTGATCGGGATAATCCAAGAATTTTCATTATCCTCAGGATTCTTGACTCCCATATCTTCGTCATCGTCTGATATTTCCTTGACACCTTGCTCTCCTATTGCTGGGTTCAGGATATGTATGATAGGAATCTTGACACCTTCCGGCATCCTGAAGGATGAACCTAAATACGCTAGGGCATCTGCTTCAACATTCTCTTCTCTAGGTACCTGTTAAATATCAAACATTTCGAAACACTTTGCTAGTTTTTTGATTACCTCTAAATATTTAATCAATTTTTCTCCTCTAACAGTATATGAACCATTAAAATGATTAGCTAATAATAATGAATCAACATGTACTTGAATAAACCTAATTTTTTTGTCGATTGCTAGTTGTAATCCTGCTATCAAAGCTTCATATTCTGCCTCATTATTTGTGGCTTGAAATCCGCAGGATATGGATTGAGGTATAATGTCCCCTTGTTGCGATTTCAGCAGGATCCCGAGACCTGTTCCTCTAATGTTTGAAGCACCATCAGTGTATAGAGTCCATTTATCTTTGGTTTCTTCAAGTTGTTGGACTTCCAAGTCTGCCTCTTCTTTAAGTTCCCTGGTGAAATCAGCCACAAAGTTTGCTAATGCCTGGGATGTGATGGTAGTCCTAGGTTCATATGCTATATCATATGCACTTAGCTTTACAGCCCATTTTTCCATTCTACCTGACATTTCTGGTTTCTCTCAAAACAGACTTGATAGGGTAATTAGTTTTAACACAAATAGGGTGAGTTTCAAAATAGTGTCTAAGTTTAGTAGATGCCATAATAAGTGCTAAAATTAATTTCTCAAGATACGAATACCTGGTCTCAGCATCCAAGAGACTTTTACTTACATAATAGATGGGATGTTGTTGACATTCGAGATCCTTGGCTAAAACTGCACTTACAGCATTATTTGATACAGCTAGATATAGAGATAGAGGTTCACCTTCTTCGGATTTTACCAGTAGATGAGCAGAAGAAAGATAAGCTTTTAAGGATATTAAAGCTTCCTCATGCTTACTAGTCCATTCGAACTTCTTGTTTTTCCTCAGGATATCATAAAATTCTTTGCACTTTTCTGAGGATTTGGATATGATTCTGTTGAGTGCCGTTATCCTGCCAGTTAGCCTTTGAACATCCTTGACTGATACTGGGGATTTCGGATTTAGGATAGCTTGAATCTGCTCTGGACTCGCCTCTATCCCCCTTTTGGTGACCATGCATCCCAAGAATTTGCCAGCCTTCACTCCGAAATGGCACTTTGCAGGATTTAGCTTCATGTTATATTTGTCGAGGATATCAAATGCAGTCTTGAGATCCTGTTGGTGATCCTTAGCTTTCTTGAACTTCACCACCATATCATCAATATAAACATCCATCGTGTCCCCCAGTTGCTCTTTGAACATCATGTTAACTAACCTCTGATAGGTTGCACCTGCATTTATAAGTCCAAAGGGCATAGAAATATAACAATAAATACCTGTGGGAGTCATGAAGGCTGTATCTTCTTGATCTGAAGGCTCCATTTGGATTTGCTAAAATCCTGAGGATGCATCCATAACGGTGTGTTCTCGAGTCTCATTTAATGAGGGGAGGGGAAGGAAAGGAGGACAAAATGTTAAAATATCATGTTCCAGAGATTTTTTAAGGAGAGAACGGGAGGGGAGGGGAGGGAAAATACTAGAAAATAATAGAAAATTTAAACATATATTCATCCTCCCAAATTGGAGAGATTAGGAGAGAAAATCTTTTCAATTACTAAATTACCCTTAAAACTTATTTTATTTTAGTTTTACTTAAAGGGTATTATAGTAAAACTACAACTTTCTTTTCTTTTTCTCTCAACTCGGGAACACATGAAATATGTAGATTTCTTGATTTTCCTTTCCTTCTCATTAAACTCGGGAACACAAAAATAAGCTTTTCGTCTCCTTTCTTTTCTCTCCTAATTTCCTTCCCCTCCCCTCCCCTCGTTAAATGAGACTCTGGAACATAGTGTAAATGTCAGCATTTCGTGGCCAGCTGTAGCGTCTACCATTGAATCTATGTGTGGTAGAGGGAATGGATCCTTAGGGCAGGCCTTATTCAAGTCTGTGAAATCTACATTTGCCATTCTTTTTCTGTACAACCACCACATTTGCTAACCATCGGGGATATTGAACTTCCCTAATCATATTCGCCTTCAACAGTCTTTCAACTTATTCTTGGATGATTATATTTCTTTCAGGTGCAAATTTTCTTCTCTTTTGATGGATTGGCCTGAAAGAGTTATCAATTCCAAGTTTATGTGTTATAATATCTTTGGAAATACCTGTCATATCTTCATGCTTCCATGCAAATGTTGACAGTCTTGATTTGAGTAAGTAGAGCAACTTTGACTCGATATCCTCAGGAATACACGTTCCTATCAGCACTTTGACTTCAGGATCCTCGGGATAAAGAAGTACTTCTTTAACTTCTTGTTCCCTAGCCTCCATTGCGTCTCGTGTCGGCTTCTGTAATTGCTACGCCTTCTGGGATTTGGCAGTACACTTCATAGAAGAGGTGTAGCGATTCTTTGCATCTTGTTAATCACTGATGATTTTGATAAGTCCCCACGGACTTGGGAGTTTTACACATTGGTGATAAGTGGAGGGGACTGCTTCCATGTCGTGTATCCAGGGCCTGCCTAATATAATATTGCAACAAGATAAACAGTCAATAACACAAAATTTTTGCATTTTGTTTACCCCTTCAACATATACTGGGAGCTTGATATCCCCAATAGTGTTCTTAGTCTCTCCACTGAATCCAACTAATACTGAGGAACTGGGAATATTCTCATCTTCAGCAATATTCATCTTTTTTAGCACATCTAGTTGAATAATGTTGACAGAGCTTCCACCATCAATGAGAATCATGCGCACATAATGGTTAGCTGCATATAATGTTATTACCAAACTATCATGATGAGGATCTTGAATATTGAGTCTATCACTTTCATCAAAGGATATGGTCTTTTCTTGAGTGAGAATGGATGTCTTTGTTGGTCTGTCAACCACTTCTAATTTCCTTTAATCAGCATATCTCTTTGCAGCAGAATAATAGGTTCCGCAGATGTCAGATCCTCCGGATATGAACAAGATTGTTTTTGCATCTGTTGGTGGAGGAGTTGCCTTCTCAGGAACTTTTTCAGGATCTTGTTCTTTTCTCTTCTTCCGGCCAAGCAGCTCTTTCAAGTGGCCCTTGCTGAGAAGATAGCTAATCTCCCTTCTGAGTGCAATGCAATCCTCAGTCAAGTGCCCGAAATCCTCATGGAAGGCACACCATTTTGACTTGTCTTTCCAGGTTCCTTGTTTCTCCGTTTTCTTTAGCCACCTGGCTTTTTCACCTAAGTCCTGCATGGCACACATTAATCCACCAATATCAACAGAATAACAATATTCAGAGATTTTAGGATATTCTTCATCAACTTCATCATCTACTACATTAATCCTGGGGTTATCAGCTTATAGTAAGGTTTTGATCGATATGATTTTCCCGATGATTCGGCTTTCCTGTTTGTCTGATCATACTTTGGGATATCGATCCTTTTAAAGTTTTTCATATCGTCTTCTAGCCTGATAAACCTCAGAGCTCTGCTTCTTGCTTCATCTAGAGACCTGCATGGAGTTATAACAAGATCATCATAGAAAGAGAAGGCTTTCTCTAACCCCAACTTAAGAGCTTCCACTGCCGAAGCAAGATTTAGATTTGGAATCTCCAATGACTCCTTGCTAACCTGGTAATAAAATCTCTCAAGGATTCCCCAGGATTCTGGGTAACCCTATGAAAATCACATGTCATCTTCTCAAATGTTCTACTGCAAGAAGACTGGTTATTAAACAAGTTAACTAAATAAGAAAAAGGAGGTGATGGTGTTAGGAGGGATACACAGTAGCCATTTCATGGCTGCTCCAGTCAAAGTAGACCCAAATCCTTTGCAGAGACATGCTTCCTTGATTTCCATAGGGATTGGGTTGATCTCCATACGCTCTCTATATTGTGCAACGTGTTCCTTAGGATCCGTTGAACCATCATATAGTTTCATATTTGGGGTTTGAAACCGTTTTGGGATCTGTACGTCACCAATTGATGGTACAAATCAGGATATTCTGTGACTGTCAGTGGGAACTTCAGCTATGGGACGGATTACGCCAGGAACATTTGAGATCATGTCCTTAAGCTTCTGTAATTCCCGTGCTAAACTTGAACTTATGCCTGCATCCTGCAAAAATCCTTGATTAGCATTAAAGGGAATTGTATCGAAAGTGTTACCCTGATTAATATTCTGAGGAACAGTCTGGGTGTTGTAGCTTGCATTCCCAAACATAGTATTTCCCAGAGTAGCAAATGGAGTGGTAGAAGGATTAGCCTGCATCGGGATAAAGTCTCCCTAGTGCACCTCAGAGGATCCTACTAACTGTTGAGTCTGAGCAAATGGTTGCTGAGGATTAGAGAATCCTGATGACTATACTCCTGAGGATCCTGTTTGTTGCTAATATCCTGAGGATACCGCCTGCTGATAAGGACCTGAGGATCCTGTCTAACGGAACAATCTTGAGGACCCGGACTGTTGAAACAATCTTGAGGATCTTGCTTGTTGCTGATATCCTGAGGATACCGCTTGCTGATAAGGACCTGAGGATCCTGCCTGATGGAACAATCCTGAGGACCCGGACTGTTAAAACAATCCTAAGGATCTTGCATGTTGAAAAGGACCAACAGTGGATGCATGCAAGTATCCTTTGGATCCAGATGAGTGAAATCCTGTAGACCCTGAGTGCTGGAAAGATGAGGATCCAGGGTTTTACGCCATGGTCGACTCCGGACGCACCAATCCTGAAGATCCTGGAGGAGTTAAATCCAGAGATCTCGGGATCAGTGGTGTGAATTCTTCCACCGGATTTTTGGCTTTCCTGAAATCTTCTAGTTCCTTCACAAGCATCTGGTTGGTCTTGTTCTGGCGATCCATTTGTTCCTGTAACCGTCTATACATAGACAGAAGGTCGTTGTTGGATACCATAATGGGATCCTGGGGAGACGGTCTTGATCCTGAAAACACTGGAGTAGCAGGTTTCTTCTGAGTGTTGTCAGGTTTCTTCGGGATACCACCAGCAGGAGGAGGAGGCATAGAAGGCCTCACAGAGGATTCTGAAGCTACGGCAGAAGAGGAAACATTCTTCGGTTGGGAAGATATGTTGTGGATGTTGAAAGTGGGGTTTAGTCTAAGGGTTAATAATGATCAAAGCACCGTTTGCCCCACGGTGGGCGCCAAATTGTTTCGGTCAAAAATTAACAAAGTAATTTTGTGATCAAATTCGTATGTGATGTAGAGTGCTTGATCAAGAATAGAGTGAACACAATGATTTGATTTCGAGGGAAAAAAACCCTTGATCGTGAGGATCTCCGGCACAAAAAACCCCCGGACGGTGAAAACTATCACCGTCTATTTATTAATAACAAAAAAGGTGATTACAAGTGGTGGAGCTGATAATCGATCGTATACTAAGTGTTACAATGAGTGTTGATAGCTAAGTAAGTGAAGTGTGTTCTAACAGATCATATCAGCTCGTTTAAATAAACCAAAGAGTACAACTGAAATTTCGAGAAATCTGGAATAAACCCTAGACTAAGTCTCCCATGATCCGTTGTTGCCCACGTTCGAGTTGACGAAGCCATTACAAACCCACGTTCTTATAATCACATTAAACACGTGGTCTTATCTGCAAAACAAACAAAAATGATAAAGGACAATTGAATTAGTCAAATATAATCCTCAGAATATTTGCATCGGTAGGATAGGTCGAAATCCTTAAATCATGATCAATCCTGAAGATAAAAAATCTGCTCCCAACAAATTGTTTGGTAAGAAGTTTATTTAATAAACAAATTAAGTTCGTTTAACTAAACAAACGAACATGAGCACATATTTCGTTCGTTCATTTATCTTTTGTTTATTTATGTTCATTTATGTCTGTTTATTTATGTGTGTTTATGTCCTTTTACATATTAATAGCAAATAATTAAACATTGACGGAAGAGTTTTATACTTGATGGTTTTATATTCGTTCATTTGTGTTCATTTAAGTGTATTTATATATGTTCGTTCATGTTTGTTTGTGTTCATTTACATTTGTTCATATATGCTCATTTATGTTTGTTTATCCTTGTTCAGTTATGTTCGTTTAGATTTAAACAAACAAACATGAGCATGTTCATTTTTTAAATAAAAGAACATGAACACAAAATATGTGTTCGGTTCGTTCATTTAAGAATACGGTGTTGTTAGCCGTATAACCTTACATAGAAAACCCACAAAAAATATGGAGTTTTGCTTTAATAAGCATTAACATAAATTTTGTCCAATATACATATATAAATCAAAATTAATATATAAAGTTTCCATTTGATCGATTTTCGTCAAATAAGCATTAATCGGAGACAAGTCGGGGATTAATCGGCGCCCAATCAAGATTTTTACAACACTGTCAGTATCGACCAGCACTGATCCTGAATTTTATGATCTTTATTTTCTTAAAACTTGGTACCGGTACCCATAACATTTGTTCATCCTATTCTAGACGCATCATTATAACCGCACAAGTTATTTGTGCTAATCATCATGGATGCATCTTTGTTAAGTTAGGCGTGCCATTGTAATTACATAGCCTATACGCATTGTCGCAAATTGTAAGACGCAGTCTCACAATCAACGGTGCATCTATAATATATATCACTTATTATGCTTAATACAAATAGTGGCGGATTTACAGTATAACTAGAGATAGCCTGCGCTACCCCTCAACTTTTCATCGACAGTGTAAATTGTGTTCATTTTGGGTCGGTTTTTGTATATCGTTAACCTTGAAAAAAATATCACGTTAACCCTATTTGTTTACAACCCAACCATTTTAAAAGTTCAAATCAAATAAAGCCCAAACAAAATTGATATCCCCAAGCAAAATAAAAACCATTAACTTTTTTCTTCTTCTTCCTTTATTTGAACGAGAGACATTAAACAGAAATATGCTCAACATAATCATCATTTTTTAAAAGTTCAAATAAAATAAAGGCTAAACAAAGATTATAGCCCAAAACAAATAAAGCCATTAACCACTTTTTCTTTTGTTTGAACAAGAAACATCAAGCGGAAACGCGCTTAACAAAATTATCATTTTGAGGTTGAAGCTTTTAGTACGGTTTTGGATATGCAAATTCAAGAACTTGGATATAGATTCACTAAGGTATCAACTAGTTTGTTAGAAAATAGTCTGGTTTAAATGTATGAGATTCGTTTTCCAAGTTTGTTATATCTAAGATATCGATCTTTTCGGAGATGAATCCGAATGATTTTAGTAATGAAAAGATGGTGTATTTTAGGTGATTGTACGACCTTTTATCACATTTTAAAGGAAGATGATACATTTGCAAGATTGAATGGAATGTGTGATCGTGTTCATGTAGCGGTGAAAACCGGAAAGCACACCACTTTTCCCTTGATTTATCGAATATTGACGCTAGTGCTGGTTTTACCGATTGCAACCGCAACTGTTGAAATATGTTTTTTTTTAAATGAAGCTTATCAATGCGGGTTTGCGCAAACAAATAGGTTATGAGTATTTGAACATTTTTCTAATTTGTGCAGTCGAAAAATAAACGCCTGATAAAATAAAAAAAGCAGGTGTAATGGCTCAATTTCAAGCTTTCAAAAACCGAAGAAGAGAAATTTACACTCATGTGTTTAATTATATTTATTATCGTGTTTCTACTTTGGTTTGTTTACATTTTATGAATTGCGCTAATAAAAAAATTGAACGTTACACCTGATATTTATGTCTAGATCCACCACTGAATACAGATATTCCCTACACATATATAGAAAAATAGAGAGATCGAGAAGATGTATCACTTAGGTCCTATAGTGTGGGAGAAGTTGGCGTTGGCGTGTGGATGATGTGACCAAAAGCCATGGGTTGAACACATCATCGCTCTGGTGTGGTCCACGACAATGGCTAATTGTTGGGAAAATTCCACAGTGGCGATTATGGTTGAATTACGTGACCTTGGTTGTACTGTCCAATATAAATTTTATTGAAATCGAATTGTATTTTACGTTTGAATACTTTTAAACGAGTCGGCTTGTAGCCTTTTGCATCTTATGTTTAATATTTTTTTTTAAAGTTTGTTTGTTTTTGAAACTATTACCATGTATTGTGGCACCATCTTGATCACAACAAAAAGATAATCATATTTTGGGGTTGGTTAGTTTACCATTATGTGTTTAGGTTGACATGTTTAACTAATTACATATGTTTCGGTTGTATTAAAAACAAAATGATTGACATGTCAACTCGTTTAGAATCTGAATTACAAAAGTTTGAAAAATAAAATATTATTTTTGTGTTCCACCCGTCATCGATGGTTACATTAATTTGACTAATTGACTCATTTATAATATGACATTATAATGGGATGTGATGAGATGATATGCTATAATGAAATATAATATTATAGCTTAAAACAACATAACATATTGAGCATATATGACATTTACATGCCATGCCATGAAATCATATCACATAACATTACGTGTGATGCTAAGTATCTTTTTATTTATCGAAAATTAGATTTAAATAATCGCATCTATGGTTATTGGCAAATAATGTTCCAACTAAAAAGTTGGTTGCTGACAGTTATCTTTTGACATATTTGTTCCCAACGAAGCTGCGACTAACTGAAGCTCAACTCCGTTTGTCTTCGGTCGCTGAAAAAAACTATTTAGCTGGAAAACTTTTTTTTTTCAAGAATACTCAACATTTTCGTCCTAAACCTCCTTATAACCTTAGATCGGATCTTTAGAAATCTTTTATTAGTAAAAGCCCCAATTGTTGAGCTTGCCGGAAACCCAGAACCACCCTCGGAGTCAAAGACGGTAGAAAAAGAGGGTCGTGCTAGCTCTATGATAGTGTTGGGCGGCAGTTTGAGGCAAATCCAGCTAGCACCAAATAACTTAGACGACAAACTAGGGCTCCAACATGAAGACGAGCACCTATACATTGGCTTGATAAGTTGAGAATCAGGCACATCCCTAACACCCCGAAGGTATCATGCGACAGTGGTAGCGGTAGAAGTTAGCGGATGGTGGCGGTGTTCAGGTGGGGTGATGGTGGTGGTGGTCAATGGCGGTGTTCAAGTGGTGATGGTGGTGGTGGTGTTCGGGTTGAGTTTTTCGGTAAAAACAGTTGTTTTTTTTGGAAAAAAATGTTTTTTGTTACTACCGGAGATTAACGGGGGTTACGCTTCTATGAGTCGCGGCTCGTTGGGAACAAATATGTTATAAGATGGGACCGTTAACAGCCAACCCATTAATTCAAAATTTAGAATTGTTATTTGCCAATAGTCCATAATTTAAATTATTTAAATTCAATTTTTATTTATTTATTAACAAGCATAGCTACAATCTAAATATTCAAGTCAAATTAGTCTAACTTGATGAGTCCACTCATGGTTGATGAAGCATTTTTCTTACAAAACTAGTATCATAATTGCCTAAAAAAAACGCACAAACACTAATCACTAAAACATTAGGATCATTTATCTTTAATCAATTTAACATGCATCCGAGACCCCCAACAAGTGTGACAATTTGTTTTTATTACTTGTAACATTTTCTTTTATAATCGCGATTGCAATCCTAAATGAAATGAGGACGTTTTATTAATTTGCAGGAATATAAAAAACATAAACATCCATCAGCATGGATATGAGCATTGGCATAATGAAACGCCTCTTCTGATGCTAGTACACATCCCTGATCCGTTCTTTTGTTCTCTACATTTGGCGGCACAACAAGTTGACCAACAATGCTTAATTGAACAAGGCCCCAATGACATATTACACGTTCCAGACGAATGCACCTGGTCTTCGATAGCAGATTCTTCCATTGCAGCCATCACCATTACTCCTATATATAGATATATTTGTGTTTTAGTTAAACTGAGTATTTCGATCTTTTGAAAATAACTTAGAAATAAAACTTAAAATGTTGTAATAATGAGTGATTTTGAATAATTTAAATCGTACCTGAGATGCTCAGAAGAATGAAGATGATGCAAAATAAGGTGAGTTTTGTCATAGCCAAGATGATCAGTTGAAAACTATATTTGATAATGGCAATACTAAAAATATGTTATATATATATATATAGGCAGAGGGGTATTGATGATTTTGGTATTGTATCAATGTATACATTTAAATTATATGATCATAACGTACATTCGATATACTATTATTAGGCAGAGTTAATTAGCCAACAGAAATCAATTAAATGGGGAAACACTGATCAAATCATACCAAAAGTAATAACTCAAATTAAATCAAATAATTCAGGAAAATAGATTAAATCAAGCCAAATTAACTTTGAATTGTCATTTGACATTTTGACTTAGCTAAGTACGAATCTTCTACAAATATGCTAAAAATTAATGTTGTAAATATCATGAATTAGTCACTAACTTAACGCTTAATCGGTATGCTACTGATTCGATTTCACCTATTCAGATCAACAAATTAGTCGTTGATCTTGAAAGCCAGCCCAAATCGGTCAAAACCGTTCAAAATATTAAGGTATTTAAAAATTTATACAATAAGCTAGAAAAAACAAATTACAAATAACAAGAGACTCTGAGACGGGTTTGCCGTTGTGTACAAGCACCGGGACTTCCTTGCGAACAGGATTATAGATGAGGAGTTGGGTGCTCTTGTTTTTGATGTCTTCTTGGATGATGTCGTAGCTGATGCCCTTGAGATTCAAAGCAACTTCAACTCTGCTAACGAATGGGCTTCCTGCAGTGGCGTACAACTTCACTTCATCCGACATGTTTCACCGATAATAGCAGTTCTCTCAACTTTTGTAGGTTTGAAATGAAAGAGTGATATAAGTTTTGTGTTTCTAAATCGTATTCTTATATTTAACCCGTAAACAAATCAAAAGTTTGGTGAACAGTTCATGAATTGTTTGGTGATAAGTTTGTTTATGTTTGTTTGTTCGCATATTTAATAAACAAACGAACATGAGGAAAAATATATTCGTTTACATATTAATAACAAATAATTAAACATTAACGGAAAAGTTATCTACTTAATGGTTTTATATTCGTTCATTTAAGTGCGTTTATATACGTCTGTTCATTATTGTTTGCGTTCATTTACATTTGTTCATATATGCTCATTTACTTTTGTTTATCTTTGTTCAGTTGTGTTCATTTATGTTTGTGATCGTTTAGATTTTAAACGAACAAACACGAACATGTTCATTTTTTAAATAAAAGAACATGAACACAAAATATGTGTTCGATTAATTGTCCGCGTCCGTTCGGTTCATTCATTTATGAATACGATGTTGTTAGCCGTCTAACGTTAAATGAAAAACCCACCAAAACTACGTAGTTTTGATTTAATAAGCATTAATATAATTTTGTTCAATATACATATATAAATCAAAATTTATACATAAAGTTTTCAAGTTTGACCAACTTTCGACAATAAGGATTAATCAAAGACAAGTTTGGGATTGATCGGCGCCTAGTCAAGATTTTTGCAACACTGTCAGTACCGACGAGTACTGATCCCGAATTTTATGATCTTTATTTTCTTAAAAACTTAGTATTGGTTCGGTATTGGTACAGATAACACTTCATCCTATTCTGGACGCATCATTATAACCGCACAAGTTATCCGTGCTAATCATCATGGATATCTTTGTTAAGTTAGGCGCGCCATTGTAAATACATAGCCTAGACGCATTGTCGCGACTTGTAAAATGTGGTCTCATAATCAATGGTGCATCTATAATCTATATCACTTAGTATGCTTAATACAAATATTTCCTACATCATCATCATCATCATCATCATCGTACTCAGTATATCCCACCAATAGCAATGCTATGGTAGGGTCTGAGAAGGGTAAGATGTAGACAGCCTTACCTCTATCCCATAGGGATAGAGAGGCTGCTTCCGGTGAGACCCCCGGCTCGATAGTAGTTTTGAATCAAGCCTTGGACATAAGACACATAACACTCAATCATCGGGACACCGGCTGATTGGTGCATGTGCCCTTGTCTTTCGGCTATCAACGCCACCACATGATGCCTGATTAACCTTCCGCCACTTTTAACGTTATTTTCACGTGATTAGTAAAATATTTCCTACATAGATATAGAAAAATATAGAGGAGATGTATCACTCAGGTCATATAGTGTGGGAGAAGTTGGCGTTGGTGTGTGGATGATGTGATCAAAAGCCATGAGTTGAACACTGCATCGCTCTAGTGTGGTCCACGACAATGGCTAATTGGCTGGGGAAACTCCAAAGTAGTGGTTCTGGATGAATTACGTGACCTTGGCTATACATTCCAATATAAGTTTTAGTGTTTTACTGCAAATCAAAGTGTATTTTACATTTGTATTTGTTTAAATGAGTCGGGTTGTAGTCTTTTGTATCTTATGTTTAGTATTTTGTTTTAGTCTGTTTTTGAAACTATTACCATGTATTGTGGCACCATCTTGATCACAACAAAAGGATAATCATATTTTAGGGTTTATTAGTTTAACATTATGTGTTTATGTTGACACGTTTAATCAATTATATATGTTTCGGTTGTATTAAAAACAAAATGATTAACATGTCAACTAGTATAGAATTAGAATTGAAAAAGTTTGAAAAATAAAACATTATTTTTGTGTTCCACCTATTAACACTACAATCGGTTTCCCGCCAACTGAATAAAATATTTTGAATATCATATTGTTGATCTATATTTGACCATATATCATCAGTTATACATTTTCCTTATTTGTTGTAATCAATCCCTGATTCATAGTCATGATTATTGTTTGTACTTTGTATATATTTGTAATTAGTTTAATGAGAAAAATCATTCGGTTGTATATCTTCATACCACCCTTCATCGTTGGTTACATTAATTTGACTAACTGACTCGTTTATAATATGACATTATAATGGGATGTGATGAGATGATATGCTATAATAAAATATAATATCATAGCTTAAAACAACATAACATAATGAGCATAAATATGACATTACATGCCATGCCATGAAATCATGTCACATAACATTATTATGTGTGATACTAAGTATCTTTTTATTTATTGAAAATTAGATTTAAATAATCGCATCTATGGATTATTGGCAAATAATATGTTCCAACTAAAAAGTTGGTTGCTGACGGTTATCTTTTGACATATTTGTTCCCAACGAAGCCGCGACTAACAGAAGCTCAAATCCGTTTGTCTTCGGTCGCCGAAAAAAACTATTTGGCCGGAAAACTTTTTTTTTCAAGAATACTCAACATTTTCGTCCTAAAACTCCTTATAACCTTATGTCAGACCTTTAGAAATCTTTTATTAGTAAAAGCCCCAATTGTTGAGCTTGCCGGAAACCCAAAACCACCCTCGGAGTCAAAAACGGTAGAAAAAGAGGGCCGTGCTAGCTCTATGATAGTGTTGGGTGGCGGTTTGAGGCAAATCCAGCTAGCACCCAACAACTTAGACGGCAAACTAGGGCTCTAACATGAGGACGAGCACCTATACATTGGCTTGATAAGGTGAGAATCATGCACATCCCTAACACACCGAAGGTATCATGCGACAGTGGTAGCGGTGGATGTTAGCAGGTGGTGGCAGTGTTCAGGTGGGGTGATGGTGGTGGTGGTCAATGGCGGTGTTCAAGTGGTGATGGTGGTGGTGGTGGTGTTCGGGTTGAGTTTTTCGGTAAAAAAGGTTGATTTTTTTTGGAAAAAATGTTTTTTTGACTACTGGAGATTAACGGGGTTACGCTTCTATGAGTCGTGGCTCGTTGGGAACAAATATGTTATAAGATGGGACCGTTAACGGCCAACCCATTAATTGAAAACTTAGAATTGTTATTTACCAATAGTCCATAATTTAAATTATTTAAATCCAATTTTTATTTATTTATTAACAAGCATTAGTCTATCTTGATGAGTCCACTCATGGTTGATGAAGCATTTTTCTTACAAAACTAGTATCATAATTGCCTAAAAAAACGCACAAACACTAATCATTAAAACATAAGGATCATTTATCTTTAATTAATCAATTTAACATGCATCCGAGACCCCAACAAGTGTGACAATTTGTTTTTATTACTTGTAACATTTTCTTCTATAACCGTGATTACAATTCTAAATGAAATGAGGAAATTTTATTGATTTGCAGGAATATAAAAAACGTAAACATCCATCAACACGGATATGAGCATTGGCATAATGAAACGCCCCTTCCGATGCTAGTACACATCCCTGATCCGTTCTTTTGTTCTCTACATTTGGCAGCACAACAAGTTGACCAACAGTGCTTAATTGAACAAGGCCCCAATGACATATTACACGTTCCAGATGGATGCACTTGGCCTTCGATGGCAGATTCTTCCATTGCAGCCATCACCATTACTCCTATAGATAGATTTATGTTTTAGTTAAACTGAGTATATATTTCGATCTTTTGAAAATAACTTAAAAATAAAACTTAAAATGTTGTAATAATGAGTGGTTTTGAATAATTTAAATCGTACCTGAGATGCCGAGAAGAATGAAAATGATGTAAAATAAGCAGTGGCGGATCCAGGAATTTTTTTTAGGTGGTTCCCTCTTAATATATAAGGTGGTTCCTCTAGTATTTCTATATATCCGTACACTATTATTTCGAAACTCGGGTGGTTCCGGGGAACCACCCATTTTGTAGCTGGATCCGCCAATGAAAATAAGGTGAGTTTTGTCATAGCAAAGATGATTAGTTGAAAAATGTATTTGATAATGGCAATACTAAGAATATGTTATATATATATATATTAATATATAGACAGAGAGGTATTGATGACACTGGTATGGTATCAATGTATTAAGTACATTTAAATAATATGATCATAACGTACATTTGATATACTACTATTATTATATTATATTAAGTAAATTTTAACGATATGATTATGGCATTTGATATGGTATTAATGCTTATTCTATTGTACCTTTAGTAATCATTGGTGCAAGCTTCCTTAAACCTCCTTCTCCACCATGGGTAAATTAAATCCTTATTCGTCTACGCCACATTCTACATTGTCGCGTATGCGCATGATTCATCATGTTTTTCGCCTAGGGCTGCATATTTGTCGATCAGTATGCATATGCAACCTGCCCCAAAACAATGCATGTTTTAGAATAAGGATTAATCAGAGACAAGTTTGGGATTGATCGGCGCCTAGTCAAGATTTTTGCAACACTGTCAGTACCGACGAGTACTGATCCCGAATTTTATGATCTTTATTTTCTTAAAAACTTAGTATTGGTTCGGTATTGGTACAGATAACACTTCATCCTATTCTGGACGCATCATTATAACCGCACAAGTTATCCGTGCTAATCATCATGGATATCTTTGTTAAGTTAGGCGCGCCATTGTAAATACATAGCCTAGACGCATTGTCGCGACTTGTAAAATGTGGTCTCATAATCAATGGTGCATCTATAATCTATATCACTTAGTATGCTTAATACAAATATTTCCTACATATCATCATCATCATCATCATCATCATCATCGTACTCAGTATATCCCACCAATAGCAATGCTATGGTAGGGTCTGAGAAGGGTAAGATGTAGACAGCCTTACCTCTATCCCATAGGGATAGAGAGGCTGCTTCCGGTGAGACCCCCGGCTCGATAGTAGTTTTGAATCAAGCCTTGGACATAAGACACATAACACTCAATCATCGGGACACCGGTTGATTGGTGCATGTGCCCTTGTCTTTCGGCTATCAACGCCACCACATGATGCCTGATTAACCTTCCGCCACTTTTAACGTTATTTTCACGTGATTAGT
Source organism: Bidens hawaiensis (assembly GCF_021521415.1). Lineage (NCBI taxonomy): Eukaryota > Viridiplantae > Streptophyta > Magnoliopsida > Asterales > Asteraceae > Bidens > Bidens hawaiensis. The sequence goes on along the minus strand of NW_027492955.1, from coordinate 201,872 downwards.
AAAATATTTCCTACATAGATATAGAAAAATATAGAGGAGATGTATCACTCAGGTCATATAGTGTGGGAGAAGTTGGCGTTGGTGTGTGGATGATGTGATCAAAAGCCATGAGTTGAACACTGCATCGCTCTAGTGTGGTCCACGACAATGGCTAATTGGCTGGGGAAACTCCAAAGTAGTGGTTCTGGATGAATTACGTGACCTTGGCTATACATTCCAATATAAGTTTTAGTGTTTTACTGCAAATCAAAGTGTATTTTACATTTGTATTTGTTTAAATGAGTCGGGTTGTAGTCTTTTGTATCTTATGTTTAGTATTTTGTTTTAGTCTGTTTTTGAAACTATTACCATGTATTGTGGCACCATCTTGATCACAACAAAAGGATAATCATATTTTAGGGTTTATTAGTTTAACATTATGTGTTTATGTTGACACGTTTAATCAATTATATATGTTTCGGTTGTATTAAAAACAAAATGATTAACATGTCAACTAGTATAGAATTAGAATTGAAAAAGTTTGAAAAATAAAACATTATTTTTGTGTTCCACCTATTAACACTACAATCGGTTTCCCGCCAACTGAATAAAATATTTTGAATATCATATTGTTGATCTATATTTGACCATATATCATCAGTTATACATTTTCCTTATTTGTTGTAATCAATCCCTGATTCATAGTCATGATTATTGTTTGTACTTTGCATATATTTGTAATTAGTTTAATGAGAAAAATCATTCGGTTGTATATCTTCATACCACCCTTCATCGTTGGTTACATTAATTTGACTAACTGACTCGTTTATAATATGACATTATAATGGGATGTGATGAGATGATATGCTATAATAAAATATAATATCATAGCTTAAAACAACATAACATAATGAGCATAAATATGACATTACATGCCATGCCATGAAATCATGTCACATAACATTATTATGTGTGATACTAAGTATCTTTTTATTTATTGAAAATTAGATTTAAATAATCGCATCTATGGATTATTGGCAAATAATATGTTCCAACTAAAAAGTTGGTTGCTGACGGTTATCTTTTGACATATTTGTTCCCAACGAAGCCGCGACTAACAGAAGCTCAAATCCGTTTGTCTTCGGTCGCCGAAAAAAACTATTTGGCCGGAAAACTTTTTTTTTCAAGAATACTCAACATTTTCGTCCTAAAACTCCTTATAACCTTATGTCAGACCTTTAGAAATCTTTTATTAGTAAAAGCCCCAATTGTTGAGCTTGCCGGAAACCCAAAACCACCCTCGGAGTCAAAAACGGTAGAAAAAGAGGGCCGTGCTAGCTCTATGATAGTGTTGGGTGGCGGTTTGAGGCAAATCCAGCTAGCACCCAACAACTTAGACGGCAAACTAGGGCTCTAACATGAGGACGAGCACCTATACATTGGCTTGATAAGGTGAGAATCATGCACATCCCTAACACACCGAAGGTATCATGCGACAGTGGTAGCGGTGGATGTTAGCAGGTGGTGGCAGTGTTCAGGTGGGGTGATGGTGGTGGTGGTCAATGGCGGTGTTCAAGTGGTGATGGTGGTGGTGGTGGTGTTCGGGTTGAGTTTTTCGGTAAAAAAGGTTGATTTTTTTTGGAAAAAATGTTTTTTTGACTACTGGAGATTAACGGGGTTACGCTTCTATGAGTCGTGGCTCGTTGGGAACAAATATGTTATAAGATGGGACCGTTAACGGCCAACCCATTAATTGAAAACTTAGAATTGTTATTTACCAATAGTCCATAATTTAAATTATTTAAATCCAATTTTTATTTATTTATTAACAAGCATTAGTCTATCTTGATGAGTCCACTCATGGTTGATGAAGCATTTTTCTTACAAAACTAGTATCATAATTGCCTAAAAAAACGCACAAACACTAATCATTAAAACATAAGGATCATTTATCTTTAATTAATCAATTTAACATGCATCCGAGACCCCAACAAGTGTGACAATTTGTTTTTATTACTTGTAACATTTTCTTCTATAACCGTGATTACAATTCTAAATGAAATGAGGAAATTTTATTGATTTGCAGGAATATAAAAAACGTAAACATCCATCAACACGGATATGAGCATTGGCATAATGAAACGCCCCTTCCGATGCTAGTACACATCCCTGATCCGTTCTTTTGTTCTCTACATTTGGCAGCACAACAAGTTGACCAACAGTGCTTAATTGAACAAGGCCCCAATGACATATTACACGTTCCAGATGGATGCACTTGGCCTTCGATGGCAGATTCTTCCATTGCAGCCATCACCATTACTCCTATAGATAGATTTATGTTTTAGTTAAACTGAGTATATATTTCGATCTTTTGAAAATAACTTAAAAATAAAACTTAAAATGTTGTAATAATGAGTGGTTTTGAATAATTTAAATCGTACCTGAGATGCCGAGAAGAATGAAAATGATGTAAAATAAGCAGTGGCGGATCCAGGAATTTTTTTTAGGTGGTTCCCTCTTAATATATAAGGTGGTTCCTCTAGTATTTCTATATATCCGTACACTATTATTTCGAAACTCGGGTGGTTCCGGGGAACCACCCATTTTGTAGCTGGATCCGCCAATGAAAATAAGGTGAGTTTTGTCATAGCAAAGATGATTAGTTGAAAAATGTATTTGATAATGGCAATACTAAGAATATGTTATATATATATATATTAATATATAGACAGAGAGGTATTGATGACACTGGTATGGTATCAATGTATTAAGTACATTTAAATAATATGATCATAACGTACATTTGATATACTACTATTATTATATTATATTAAGTAAATTTTAACGATATGATTATGGCATTTGATATGGTATTAATGCTTATTCTATTGTACCTTTAGTAATCATTGGTGCAAGCTTCCTTAAACCTCCTTCTCCACCATGGGTAAATTAAATCCTTATTCGTCTACGCCACATTCTACATTGTCGCGTATGCGCATGATTCATCATGTTTTTCGCCTAGGGCTGCATATTTGTCGATCAGTATGCATATGCAACCTGCCCCAAAACAATGCATGTTTTAGAATAAGGATTAATCAGAGACAAGTTTGGGATTGATCGGCGCCTAGTCAAGATTTTTGCAACACTGTCAGTACCGACGAGTACTGATCCCGAATTTTATGATCTTTATTTTCTTAAAAACTTAGTATTGGTTCGGTATTGGTACAGATAACACTTCATCCTATTCTGGACGCATCATTATAACCGCACAAGTTATCCGTGCTAATCATCATGGATATCTTTGTTAAGTTAGGCGCGCCATTGTAAATACATAGCCTAGACGCATTGTCGCGACTTGTAAAATGTGGTCTCATAATCAATGGTGCATCTATAATCTATATCACTTAGTATGCTTAATACAAATATTTCCTACATATCATCATCATCATCATCATCGTACTCAGTATATCCCACCAATAGCAATGCTATGGTAGGGTCTGAGAAGGGTAAGATGTAGACAGCCTTACCTCTATCCCATAGGGATAGAGAGGCTGCTTCCGGTGAGACCCCCGGCTCGATAGTAGTTTTGAATCAAGCCTTGGACATAAGACACATAACACTCAATCATCGGGACACCGGCTGATTGGTGCATGTGCCCTTGTCTTTCGGCTATCAACGCCACCACATGATGCCTGATTAACCTTCCGCCACTTTTAACGTTATTTTCACGTGATTAGTAAAATATTTCCTACATAGATATAGAAAAATATAGAGGAGATGTATCACTCAGGTCATATAGTGTGGGAGAAGTTGGCGTTGGTGTGTGGATGATGTGATCAAAAGCCATGAGTTGAACACTGCATCGCTCTAGTGTGGTCCACGACAATGGCTAATTGGCTGGGGAAACTCCAAAGTAGTGGTTCTGGATGAATTACGTGACCTTGGCTATACATTCCAATATAAGTTTTAGTGTTTTACTGCAAATCAAAGTGTATTTTACATTTGTATTTGTTTAAATGAGTCGGGTTGTAGTCTTTTGTATCTTATGTTTAGTATTTTGTTTTAGTCTGTTTTTGAAACTATTACCATGTATTGTGGCACCATCTTGATCACAACAAAAGGATAATCATATTTTAGGGTTTATTAGTTTAACATTATGTGTTTATGTTGACACGTTTAATCAATTATATATGTTTCGGTTGTATTAAAAACAAAATGATTAACATGTCAACTAGTATAGAATTAGAATTGAAAAAGTTTGAAAAATAAAACATTATTTTTGTGTTCCACCTATTAACACTACAATCGGTTTCCCGCCAACTGAATAAAATATTTTGAATATCATATTGTTGATCTATATTTGACCATATATCATCAGTTATACATTTTCCTTATTTGTTGTAATCAATCCCTGATTCATAGTCATGATTATTGTTTGTACTTTGCATATATTTGTAATTAGTTTAATGAGAAAAATCATTCGGTTGTATATCTTCATACCACCCTTCATCGTTGGTTACATTAATTTGACTAACTGACTCGTTTATAATATGACATTATAATGGGATGTGATGAGATGATATGCTATAATAAAATATAATATCATAGCTTAAAACAACATAACATAATGAGCATAAATATGACATTACATGCCATGCCATGAAATCATGTCACATAACATTATTATGTGTGATACTAAGTATCTTTTTATTTATTGAAAATTAGATTTAAATAATCGCATCTATGGATTATTGGCAAATAATATGTTCCAACTAAAAAGTTGGTTGCTGACGGTTATCTTTTGACATATTTGTTCCCAACGAAGCCGCGACTAACAGAAGCTCAAATCCGTTTGTCTTCGGTCGCCGAAAAAAACTATTTGGCCGGAAAACTTTTTTTTTCAAGAATACTCAACATTTTCGTCCTAAAACTCCTTATAACCTTATGTCAGACCTTTAGAAATCTTTTATTAGTAAAAGCCCCAATTGTTGAGCTTGCCGGAAACCCAAAACCACCCTCGGAGTCAAAAACGGTAGAAAAAGAGGGCCGTGCTAGCTCTATGATAGTGTTGGGTGGCGGTTTGAGGCAAATCCAGCTAGCACCCAACAACTTAGACGGCAAACTAGGGCTCTAACATGAGGACGAGCACCTATACATTGGCTTGATAAGGTGAGAATCATGCACATCCCTAACACACCGAAGGTATCATGCGACAGTGGTAGCGGTGGATGTTAGCAGGTGGTGGCAGTGTTCAGGTGGGGTGATGGTGGTGGTGGTCAATGGCGGTGTTCAAGTGGTGATGGTGGTGGTGGTGGTGTTCGGGTTGAGTTTTTCGGTAAAAAAGGTTGATTTTTTTTGGAAAAAATGTTTTTTTGACTACTGGAGATTAACGGGGTTACGCTTCTATGAGTCGTGGCTCGTTGGGAACAAATATGTTATAAGATGGGACCGTTAACGGCCAACCCATTAATTGAAAACTTAGAATTGTTATTTACAGTCCATAATTTAAATTATTTAAATCCAATTTTTATTTATTTATTAACAAGCATTAGTCTATCTTGATGAGTCCACTCATGGTTGATGAAGCATTTTTCTTACAAAACTAGTATCATAATTGCCTAAAAAAACGCACAAACACTAATCATTAAAACATAAGGATCATTTATCTTTAATTAATCAATTTAACATGCATCCGAGACCCCAACAAGTGTGACAATTTGTTTTTATTACTTGTAACATTTTCTTCTATAACCGTGATTACAATTCTAAATGAAATGAGGAAATTTTATTGATTTGCAGGAATATAAAAAACGTAAACATCCATCAACACGGATATGAGCATTGGCATAATGAAACGCCCCTTCCGATGCTAGTACACATCCCTGATCCGTTCTTTTGTTCTCTACATTTGGCAGCACAACAAGTTGACCAACAGTGCTTAATTGAACAAGGCCCCAATGACATATTACACGTTCCAGATGGATGCACTTGGCCTTCGATGGCAGATTCTTCCATTGCAGCCATCACCATTACTCCTATAGATAGATTTATGTTTTAGTTAAACTGAGTATATATTTCGATCTTTTGAAAATAACTTAAAAATAAAACTTAAAATGTTGTAATAATGAGTGGTTTTGAATAATTTAAATCGTACCTGAGATGCCGAGAAGAATGAAAATGATGTAAAATAAGGTGAGTTTTGTCATAGCAAAGATGATTAGTTGAAAAATGTATTTGATAATGGCAATACTAAGAATATGTTATATGTATATATTAATATATAGACAGAGAGGTATTGATGACACTGGTATGGTATCAATGTATTAAGTACATTTAAATAATATGATCATAACGTACATTTGATATACTACTATTATTATATTATATTAAGTAAATTTTAACGATATGATTATGGCATTTGATATGGTATTAATGCTTATTCTATTGTACCTTTAGTAATCATTGGTGCAAGCTTCCTTAAACCTCCTTCTCCACCATGGGTAAATTAAATCCTTATTTGTCTACGCCACATTCTACATCGTCGCGTATGCGCATGATTCATCATGTTTTTCGCCTAGGGCTGCATATTTGTCGATCAGTATGCATATGCAACCTGCCCCAAAACAATGCATGTTTTAGAATATTATTTTGGTCAAAATAAGAATATGATGACAAAGATTAATAATTGCAGATAGTTCTCACTTATATATTTCTTTTACTTGTATTTTTGTATTATTGCCTAAATCCCAAAAGACCAAAATGCCCTTTTATATAACATAACTATTTAATGGAGTTAGTGGGTTGAACTTAAAAGTGATATAAAAATGAAACTATTGAACTTTAAAAGACAAAAGAAATCTTGAGTAAAACAGGAATGAAGACTAAAACCGTACTTAACTTACCTTGACTATTGGGAAATTTCCATTCGAGAAAGAGATGTACGAATAAAGGAGCGAAGCTGACTCGACCGGACGGTAGAGGTTGCTCAAGAATCGAGATAGGCACCGTGAATATAGTAATACAACTCTGATCATAGCCAAAACACAATCGATCTCAAAGATAGTCATACTTGTACAACACATACACAAGGTTTTGGGAGGTTTTGGGTTCAAGTCTCACATGAGACAAAAATCATCCGTTCAAAAAAAACATACACGGGATACTAAGTAAAATACAGCATAATGAATTAATAATTAAATATATATCCATAGTTTGTTCAAATTCAATGTAAATTGGCTTTTAATTTTCTTTACCCTCTGCTTTCTTTGAAATAACTCCAAGATATCAAATTTGAATCCAACTTGTATTTGTCTTTGAATATTTGAATATGGTTGACAAGTGCTCACATGCATATTTCTCTATAGTTGTCCTGCTACAAACAATTCTTGGTATTCTGTAGTATTTATATGAATAGCCTAACACCCTCAAATTATCGAAAAATGGCGGATGTAGTGACGTTGTATGCAGATGGACGAAGTCCGTTTGTTTGCAGAGTAAAGATTGCTTTAAATATAAAGGGAATCAAGTACAAAAACATGGAAGAAGATCTTGAAAACAAGAGTGCCAACCTTCTCAACTACAATCCTGTGCATAAAAAAGTACCAGTGCTAGTGCACAATGGAAATCCGGTCCTGGAGTCTCTAGTGATCGTTGAGTACATAGATGATGTCTGGAAACAGGTTTCCATTTTGCCTGATGATCCGTATGAGAAGGCTGCTGCTCGATTCTTGGCGAAATTCATTGATGATCAGGTACTAATTTTCTTCCAAGAAATTTGTTAATTAGAGTTTATATTCTTCTGGGGTCCGCTATAAATACACCGTCTGATATCTAATCTCCCGATGTTTTAAATGGCTGTCTAGATAGAGGTCAGACGGCTATTCGACTAAAACTTTTTAAAGTTTGATCGTCTATTGTCAGAACGGTCGTCTGAATATTGGCCAAACGGATATTCTAACCAATAATTTTCTAAGTTTGACCCCCTTATGTTCAGAACACCTTCTGGATATTGTTTTTACGGCCGTTGTGACCAATACTTTACAAAGCTTGATTTTTTGGTTAGAACGGCCGTCCGGATACTGTTGTGATTTTTTTTTAAATAACGGCTTATTATTTTATTTGCACGTTTCTTCAGTGTATTCCTGCATTGTACAAGGTTTTTGACCGCAACGATGGGGAGCAGGTTATTGCAGAAGCTTGTGAGAAACTGCAAATACTAGAGGATGAACTCACGGTCAAAGGCAACGAGTTCTTTGGAGGTGATAGCATTAACATTGTTGATATTGCTGCTGCTTTTATAGCCTACTGGCTTGAATTATTGGAAGAAGCAACTAATATTAAACTTGTGACAAGAAGTAAGTTTCCAAAAATAACTGAATGGGCTGAGGAATTTGTTAATTGTCAAACTGTCAAGGAAGTTTTACCTCCAAGAGAAATCATGCTTGCCTATTACAAGAAACGGTTTAATAAGATCTAGTTATTTTATGTCGATTGCCGCTATAGTGTGTCGTTTTCTTGATTGTGTAGCATATTTTGCTAGTTAAAAACGACCGCGTGGCAAATAATTATAACGAACATAACAGATTTTCACTATATCAATACATGGTTCATGATTTAATGCAAGGAAAGCTCGGTACTTAAAACAATCCATGTTACTAGTAGTTTTACGATAAAATCACATAAACCAAAATGTTCTCTTCTAAATGTCAAAGAAATATAGATACTATAAAATTTATTACAAATCAATTTGTGCTTTTGCGTTTCTTGTTGAGTCGACGTGGTTTAGGCGGTAACATCTCGTATTTGATGAACTTCTCGACCTCGACCAATGACCGAAACATCCTTCCAGATGGCCTGTGATGGTAAAACTGCATCCAAAATAGTTTCATTTCATTATGTGTATATATGTTGCTTGTCCATTCTTTGTAAATAATGATGTAACTCATTAATTTTTTTTCCTAATCTAATGATATTGTAAATTAAAATCACTAGACGTTAAGTCTGGAGACCGAACCTTGTCATGAGTTTTGTTGGGCCTCTTTCTGGTCTCGACTCGCCAACCCTCTAGCCGATTATACACAGATAGATGACAGCTTCGAGTATCGACGTTTGGGACCCTTTTACCAGCACATCTTGATAGCCGACGATACTGTACAAAAATATTTTACCATAAATCATGTTTGGTTCTCTCAACTTTCAATTTTTTTAAGAAAAATTTTTTACAAACCAAAGGACTTCAAAGAGAAAGAGAAGTTACCTTATCCCTTACAAGAATATAGTTGACACATTCAGTTGGAAGATCAAAGTCTCCATCAACATAATGGACAGTCCATGATGTTCTTAAGCCTCTTTTAGGCATTCCTTTTTGTGGACTTTCAACATGTTCTTCATCATGTCCTTGGTTTTGAACTAACGTTAGGATTCCCTATTATTATAATTATATAAAGATGACTTTATTTTACAAGGATATAACAAGTCTAATTAAATATTAAATATGTAACTTTCCTTAACTGAAAGTGCACTTATATATATATATATATATATATATGTGTGTGTGTGTGTGTTTATAAATAAGATATTAAATTAATTCTCAAAAGCTGAAAACCATGTTTACCTTCTCCACAACTAATCTACTGTTTGAAGTCTCTTGCCTCTTAAATGATAATGGGATGGTTGCTAATGCTTCCTTGTTTATCAGTTATAACCAAATAAGTATTAAAATACATAAATAAAGACACATATAAGAAAATGACACTTACATAATGCTAGTTTTTCGTGATAATATAAATCTCAACCATTTACTTTATAATTAATGAATCATTTTTAAAACTTATTATTATACACAGAATTACAAATTCATATATTATATACATAATAAACCATTAAACTAATTTGTTCATATATTTCTAAATTTTGTATTGCACACTTATTTACGTACACATCATGTATAAGTATGTGTATGTAAGATAGGTTATTTACATAAAGTTCATTTTTTTCGAGTTTCTAGAAATATGAGTGATAAAAAAGTATGATTAATTACATGTGTGTATAAATATACATAGACATGCATATTTTTTCATTTATTTTTATATTCCTTAAAAATAGAAAAATGAATGATTTTTTATTTTATTCCAAGTGTTTCCAAAATATAAAGGTCTACTACATACATAAATTGCTCCCCTACATAGGTAAATGCAGTGAAGAGAGGTAAGCATTTAATTTGAAGAGACATACGTACCTCAACCATGTTGACATTTGCTTGCAGTCCATTCGAACAATTTGAAGAGCTTTCTGGAATAACGTTTTCACTCAACGTGTGATCTTTTTCGTGTGATAACACCAGTGGCTAAAACCATAAAGCAATGTCACGACTAATTACTAAAACAATTGACATGACACTGTAAGTAATGAACTGAAAAATAAATTAAAGGGTTCTTACAGATTCATTTAAATCAACAACACCCATTTTTTTCTTCGATCTCCTGGGGTTAAACAAATTGTCATTTGTAGGAGACGACATTCTTCGGAACAAAAGTTTAAATGTGGTGTGCAAATGACCTTACATATATATAGTTTAGAGCTAACCAACTATTTAAAATGTTTAACTAGTGGCATTCTATACTATAGCATATAGAGAAAAGGCAATAAATCAATATTTTTAAATGTCAAGATACATAACCTTCTTTACTCTCATTAATAATAAGCTCTTCTTGGCTTATATTGTTTGACTATTGTTTTAAAGCTTTCCATATCAATTATATAAAAAAGGCATATTTTGATTGTGTTTTATAGGTCGGTTATTTAGAAAATGGTTTTTCGGTGTGAATGTGTACAAGTATACTGATGTTGATGCCATACGTGTATCTTAGGGTGACAATATATGCGTTTGTTAAGCAAACAAATGGGTATAGACGTGTCATTGTATTTGGTTTACCGTTTACGCATGTATGTATGTATTCCTTAATTTCTTTATTATTATTTTTATTTTACCAAGGGCATTTTGGTCCCCCCCCCCCTCCTCCACTCGTTTGTGATTTTGTATACATTTTGAGTCCGGCCCTCCCGGTGCCTCAGTCCAAACTCCGCCACTGGTTGGAACGTTTCAAAATATTTGTTATCATTAGGCAACTTGACACCCATTTCGTCATTATACATCACAGATGAATAAGTATGTATAGAGTTAGGAAATAATGATGCCTTCGGTATCAAAAATGCTCGATGCTTGTTTTCACCAACACTCGTTATAATAATTCAGAGTTAGTTCACGTGTGAAACGGCTCGCATAAGAATTAAAGTCAAGTACTGCCAAGTACAGCTTGAATTTGAATGTTTAATTTATTGGTCAGGGTTATCGAGTTTGATTTGTATACTTGTTTAATAACATGTGAGTCATGCTAGGTTTGGGTTAATGAGATTACTACAAATATAAGAATTCACTTTATTTGGTGGCATCAAATTTATGCGTGCCATAGAGATTCACAAACCGGGTATTATTAAAGAACTGGTTCCAGGTACCGCCAGCGAAAGTCAAAACCATGTCGAGTAGGAAACGGTTCTAGATATAGTCAGGTATTTGACCAGGTTTTCCAGGTTTCGTGTAGGGTCAAGTTTTGACCGGGTAAAGTTGAAACGATTTCCAACAGGTCCGGTTCCAAGTTTATTCCAAGTATTGGTTAGAGGAAAAGCCCAATACCAAGTTGTACCTGTAGATCGGGTACGGGTAGGAACCGGTTTCAAGTCTAGTCCGGAACCGGGTATTTTGTGCACCTCTACGGCTCTACCCCATATCAATATAGATTCCTCCAAATTCATGCTTCGCCATATTCTCACATAATCCAAAGTTAAAAATTTGTTTACCTTTTTACTACTAAAGAGATTACAAGATGCTTATTTTGCTTTTAACACAACCATCAATTTCACCATCACTATTGCAAAAAGCCAAAAATTGCAATACGCTACTTCAAACACAACCAAAAAAAAATCGCACTACAAGATATAAAGAAAACATCAAAGATTTGCAAACGCTTACACCACCATAGGATATTGTGGTCACTATATATCGGTCCGTTTCATAGTTGAACGTTCCACGATTTCAGGCATAGGTATTTCATAAATATTTACAATAACTGTACAAATAAGTTCTGGTGGATAGAAAACATGCCACACCAGGTCGGCCGGTCTTGCATACGATGAAATATCACTATCAAATCCTCTGCCTGCCCAAAATGCTACAAAATATCAAATCACAAGTCATTCTAACCAAATCAAATAATATTTATCTTTGATATACTCTTAAGATGTTTCCATTTATCTAATATTGCTAATCAAAAGAAGGCCAGCTTGGTTCAAACTGGTGGGTTGGTTTGGGTAAGACATAAATCAATGGGTCGAATGACCCACTGAAGAATGAGTTAAAGCAGAATGGTGGGATTGCCACTTACCAACCAAAGCAACCACCATGACTTTAGTGCCACCTTTTGACCACCGTTACTGCCACCACGACCGCCACTTACTATGACTGAACCGACAGCAGCTCGCCGATAATATACCATCACCACCACACCAAATAACAAAAAGCATAAAACTGGATCAAAAATGCATAAAACCAATGAACAAGACCAAAATGAAAACCTTGAAGAAAAACAAAAAACAAAAAACAAAAAACCAAAAGCTGAGTCTCAAATTTCTGCCAATAACAAATACATAGGTTCTCAATTAACAAGGGGAGTTCTTTTTTATAATTCTTTTAACTATAAATATCAGTAAGTTTCTCAAAAGCTACAAGAGCACTGTTAACAGATCTCTAAATTTACGGAAAAATATCCGGGTTCTAAAAGAAGTAGCTAGAATTAAGAAAACTAAATATTCCTCTTTATAAAGCAAAAAAACATGCATTTTGTTATTTTACCTAGATTTTAAAAAATATAAGCATAAGATTTATTTTAATTTTTAAAAAAAGCTGTTAATAAATGTGTAACAACGCAACAAAAATCATTGAGCAAGTCCCCCCCCCCCCCCCTTTTTTCTGTCTTTTGTCATTATAATCACAAATGATTAAATCTAGATAAGAGTTAGAAAATAACGATGCATCCGGTGTCAAAAATGGTAGATGCAGTTGTTTACACCAACACTGCCACTCTTATCAGTACTGTGTTGCAATGCCTAGACCTACTAAAGAAAAGATCAGTAAAAAGAAAGTAAATTTGTGAGTTTTCTTTCAAGAAAATAAAAAATAAATAAATAAAATACAAATCGCATAGGCGCAAAAACAAGATGCAAATTGAGGGCCTAGACATTTCCTTGAGCCCCATGACATATTTAAGTATTTAACCAAAGGAATTCTACTAAGACTGTGGAGCGTGGAACTAAACTGTTGCATTCGCCATATTCTGTAATGTTCATAACTTAATGAATTTTCCTTCTGTTAACTAACCAAATGATGCTCTATAAATTATTAAAACTTCTTTTAATGCATAAGACCATTCTAGAAGAAAAATAGCAAAAGCCAACTCTGAAAGCATTTCCACTTGCATAGTTTTGAGGTTTTAAATATCAAAAACAGAAACTGTTTCTAGCAATCATAAACTTCATATAAGGAGAAAATATGAAAAAGAATATGAAGCTACAAGAGCAATTTGTGAGGAACAGACCTTGGGTAGAATTCAAATGCACTGAATCCAATCTAAAGCATTAAGAAAGCACCAATTGATGTTTGATGCAGCACTTTTGAACTCCGATCAAGTCCATGAGAAGCCACCTGGCAAGAAACAGTATAAATGACATGTTTGTTGAAAACTAAAAGGTATTAAGGTAGTTTATTACTTTATGACAGAAAAATTAGAGATCTAGGAAGAGGAACTCATGATACCATATGACTTAAAGCTGCATAGCGTTCCTCATTCAAATATAATGGCTTTCCCCTATGCATTTCAATGTCCTGCATAAGTATATAGTTAACGATAATGAATAAATATTAGATAACTTTATACGATGCCCATTTATAGAAATGAAATAAAATATTAAAACAAAAACAATTTTAAAAAAGGTAACGAGTGGAACTTCGTGTTACCTCTTCACCAAATGCATCCAGGTAAGGAGATGGCCAGCGTGCCTGGCGTGCAGATCTTTGGAGTAATATTGTAGTTTTCTAGACAAATGAAGTTCCGATATCTGATTTCAGAATTCAATTTTTAAACTAGACCTATTTGCATGGGCCACTTTGTGCTTACACTTCATTTATGTGATAGGTGCAAATTGAACACATTTCAGTTGATGCACGTTAATGAACAAATATGTTCAGAAGAAAAAATGTGTTAAGGCTTACCCTAATCAAGAGAAATACTCCAGTACCAGCACCACAAGACATCGCATGAGTTTGGCACTTATTATTCCTAAAGAGCAACAAGTCGCGTGAATTTTAAGGTCGTATTCAGAAGAGAAAATTTGGTTGCATTGTTAAATAATCACATAACAAACCTGCAACAAGTTTTCCAGCTTGGCGAGCACAGTTTACCACACAACAAGCATAACGCAGGTTCATCCTGAACAGCTCCGCAGTCAACACACTTTCGTTTTATGTACCTAATGATACATAATCACTGGTAAATGAACCGAAATTGAAATAAAAGTAGAAGTTAAAAATCCTGTAAAAATAATAAGAACCTTTGCAAGAGATCCTGGTATAAGTATGGCAAAACCATTAACTTAAATGGGACTACAGGGGTTAAGTGCAAAACCCCTGAAGGAGTACTAACTTCAAAGTCCCTAGCGATGTGCTGCAACCATTTTTTAACCAAGGATCGTGACAGTTCATCATTAACGATGTCGTCCAATGTGGGAATCTTAAACATCCTCTCCAGCTCATTAATTTCGGAAGATTCTTCTGGAATGCCAAAAGCATAATCCATTCTATCTCCAAATGTTTGTGATGGCCTAAGGGTCCCACCAAAAGGTGTTGAAGTCGAAGAGTTAATTAACTTCCATAATATCGCACACCTTCGGAGAAACGGAAAGCTAAGACTACGAATTGTCTCGTTAATATCACGAGAATTATCCATATAGTTGGAAACAAAATACTGGCTTAGGAATCCATGTTCACCCACAAATTTATATATGTCGGTGATAAGAGAATCGTGGCCGCCCGTATCAGTCATAGATTCATTTCTTCCAAAATACGTTATCACAGCCTGTGAGAGAGAAATAAAACAAGTAACAAAACCTAAGCAAGATATAGACAACTTATATAATAAAGAAAAAGAAAGTTGGTAAATCAACCTGAGTTATGGAGACCACATAGCACATATGAACAAGAGGAAAAAATGCTTTCTCGGAAGACATAAAAGGAACTGGAAGACAAAATAGAATCCACATTAAAGTTGAAAAAGCATCAGATGCGAGCACAGGGGATGACGCCATTGCCCAAAATTGAATATCTGGGATTCGTTTGCCCATGTCAGCATTTTCTAACATACTCATTATACTTTCTGAAAAACAACTTTACCATGATTAATATTATAAAAAATATAAGGTAACTCACTTTGTATAATCCGTGAAAACATACCTTCAACTTTGCAGGTGTCACCAGGTTGCTCATTTAAAGTATCAGCACAACATATAGTTTTTGCAAATTTATTAACAAACATGAATCTTAAGAGGACATCAAGTGAATTTTGAACTCGGGTACGGTTTACAATTTTAAGCAATAATGAGAAAATAAATCCACTCGAAGACTTTAACTCCTCGTATAAAGCACCAACGCTAAAATTGGTAACTGAGGAAGTCCTTTCAGACCTAGCAGCAATTTCTGTAGATATAAGCGAATATTTGAGGGTGTCCCACATGATGACGGAGTCACTTAACCGATTCGATCCCGGAACTTTACCATCTCCAAGGAAATACATTTCATGTAATAAACGAATCACAGAATCAAGATTGGTGCTTGATCCTCGTTTGTATCGCACTGGAAATGATTTGAGAAATTCATTCCTTCTAGAAACATCAGATGCAGCTTGCAAAAGAGAGAGTGATTGTTTAAGGAGAAAAGCATCATTAGCATCCGAAGAGAACAAAAATTGGCTTTTTAATTGACTGTTGTCCTTTTCTCCTTCTCTAGATAAATCAGGTAACACAGAATTTGCAAGTCCTCGACAAACAGGACATAAAAACTCCCCCTAAACATTAAATAGTAAACAATAAGAAAATATTGGCATCAGAAATTATAAATAAAAAAAATCAAACAAAACACACCTGATCTGGATCTACAATATGACCTCCTTCGAAATCAATTCTTCTTGTGTATCTACAAAGAATAACATTTTGCATTGAAGTTCTTGTATAATAATAATTAAAACATTTTAGCAAATTAAAACATTTTTAAAAGGTTTCCACCTTTCCTTTAGTGACCGTAGATAACGATCAAGGCACTCCTGATGCACAGCATGCCCACAAGAAGAAACATAAACTCCATTGCAATCTGATGGTCCAAAACCTGAAGTCACTGAACTTGGTCGTGCCTTACTATGGGACCCACCAACTGAAGGTGACGGATTATTTAATAACTCATCAGATAAAGATGCAATGTACTTTGCAAGTAAAAGAGATTCGTTTGAACTACATCCATCAGCTGAAAAATCCCCAGCCTTTATCATATCATTTTCCATAGCATGCAGAATCTCCGTGTACATATTTTCCTCAAACGCATCACCCGCAGATGTGGTCGGTTGACCACTATTATCATGTGATGTGTGAGAACATTTAATATCCTTTAAAGACGGGAAGCGGGTTTTTATAAACTCCAGAAAAGTATCAACCTCTTGCGGCTCACCAGTAGAAGCAAATTCATTAACTGCATTCTGAACTAAATTCATTAATTCAGAAGATATCATTGTTTCTGAACTGCTTGAAGTTTGAGTGTTCAAATCTTCATCACTGTATGAAACTTGCTCCTTTCCAGATCTTTGAATTTCTTTTTCCAATGACGGAGGACCTTTGTCAAGTAAACTCACAACCCTAGATTTCTTTAACAAGGAATTCAAACCATATAATAAGAATGAGAAGTCAATGTCAATATAATAAAAATGAACATAAACAAAAGGAATAAAAAATGGGTTACCAACCTGTAGAAGAACCAAAAAAGACACAGGAGACTTGGAACTTGCATCATGACAAAGAGAACAAATTACTTGCTCGTGTTTATCTGAATCATTCGCAACATCAGAAATACTTTCTTCGGCTTCATTCGCATCATTTAAGCCTCCTGATGTTGAATTCATGTTCTCCATGAACTTTGACTGTTGTGCCTTCATTTTTTTCTGTGTGTAACATAGTTGAACTCAAACTCAGGGTTTAAAAACAAATATAAAATTGTAAGTGAATAAGAACTGACCATTATTGCAGCTTGTCTCTCACGTGCTTTTGCCTTCCGTTTATCACTATCTGACATTGAATCGCTGTTACTTGCATCACCACTAGGCTTAGAATAAGAGAGCTGATTAACAACTTCAGGTGCTAACATTTGCAACTTATTAAGGCATCCAGAATCCAGCTCAGCAAATTTCTGAAGAAGATTCTTGATCAAAGAAGAAAGGTCAAACCCACCAGACTCCACAAAACTGTACGCATTTTCTCTTTGATTTATCCTCATTAATGACACAAGAAGTGACAATAAGCTCTGATTATCATATCCACCGTTAAACCCAGTAGATATTTCTTCACCAGCAAAGGCTAAAAGTGGAATAGAAAAACCCACATCAGCAGATTGGATCTGCACCTGAGAAATATCTAAAGCTAGTGATAACAAGTGCAATGCTGTTATAAGAACTCCATCAGGGGCCCGCGATGCCGCCAACTTATCAGTAAAAAGTGCATAAAAGAGAACAGCTCGAATGATTTGTAGAACTGTTTTACATGTAGCAACTTTGGCTAACCCATTAAGAGGAGGATAAACCTTTGACCATTTTGGAAGCTGATTGGTCAATGCAGAAACATTGCAAAACCGCAAGTATCTTTCTTCTGCCACTTGTAAGTCCCGTGAACTCCAACGAGGATGATACAAATCTAGTTCTTTCCAGTATTCTAAACGTAACTTGTACATCCCCTAAACAAAACATATAATATTATTGTAATATACCCATTGATAGATGTAAGGTCAGCCTACATCACACCCTCCCAAGACCCTAGCGATAGCTTTTGCTATTTGTGGGATTTATCGGGTACGATTGTTGTTTGTTATAATAATAATGCAATACGTAAAAAGAAATGGTTTTGTTCATGATACTGGATATTTTATGAACCGTTACCTGTTTGATTCCAGATGGATGCGAGTACTCAGCAACTGTATCCAAAATTTGTCGAAACTGGTCAAGTCTGGAAAGGTCACGAGGAAGGGATTTGACCAGTTGACTATGAGTGGCGTTTCCAGTGGATAACTTATAGATTAACTCACGTTGAAGACATTGAGCAGTTGTTAATCCACAGAATCTCCTTTCTTTTACTATTTGTATAATAAGATTCAACATCTCCTGCACTAAAACTGGTTCATACCTGAAAATATCAAATAATGTGTGTTACATCATAATCTATGGCATTAGAGACGTTAAATTTGACCAAATCAAGTCGAAACATACTCATTTGATCTTTCCAACTCCAAAGAAAGATAAGTTGATAGACCAAATCGATTTAAAATTCTAGCAATATACAGATCAGCTGGAGCTAATGCAGCACAACACTGTAGAAGAAATAAATCAAGTTCCAAACCCCGCTCAGACCTGTAATTAAACAAAATAAAAACTATAAATTAGTTTCTAACAAACTTTCCACTAGATAATTAACTGTTATTTTCCTACCAGCGAACCGAACGGTACCACTCGAAAGATAATATTGCAGCATCCCCATTCTTCCTCCACATCCCAGCATGAACTTCACTACAAAAAACTCTAATACGCAGAGGATGTTCCATTACAAAAGCAGAGAACCCATACGGGTGGCAGCCACCTAGCACGTGACCAAAGAAATCACCAGATACAATTGATGAGTCAGCAGATGATTCAGATTCAGATTCACCATAACACCTCTTTAATGCTCTCTGTAAAACCAACGAGAGCAAGCGGTGCAACGGTATGTGTACAGAAATCTCCTGTGAACTAACATCATATTCAATTTCAGGCCAATCTGCTAAACTCAAAGCCTCTAATTCGTTTGTGTAATCTCCATCCACCGCATGAGCTCCAAAACCTGCAGAAATGGTGTCATGCTGATGAGCACCAAAACGTGCAGAAATAGTTTTTCCCTTTCTAAACTTAGATAATGTTCTCTTTAACTGAAAGAAATTACCACCAGAAGCATTGCTTGTTCTTGAAGTTAAGAGACTGAGAGTGGACGTGTTGGCGGTATTGTCAGATTTCAACCAGTTTTCAATGGCACGTAAACACTCGAACATTAACCATGAAATTGAAGTTAAAACTGGAATACTTTCAGCTTTCGGTTCAGAATCCAATGGTGTGCCCCGTGCAGTCAAACTAGAAACCGAGCTTTCTTGTGAAAGTCTTCCGACTTTTGCGTGTCTTAACGTGTCTTGTTCATCAATATCCTGCTTATTAGTAGTGAAGGCTGATTCATCTTCAGTGGCAAATGCACCAGCCACTAATAATGCATGGATATTTGCAATGGAAAAGCCTAAAACGAAAGGTATATGCATGTTTTCATTTTCTTCTTCTATGTGAATATTGGTTTCTCTTTTTTGAGGGCTAATTCCCTGCACAAAAGCCAACAATTTCATCCATGTTCTTGATATGTCACGCCTCTCACACGTCATGTATTTTGGTATTGACGAATGGCTCATAACAAATCTGATATCTTCAACAACACGGTGTGTTGTTTCATACAAATTTCCCCATTTGGATACCTGAAAAAGTGAACAAATTATTAATTAAACACAAATACTGGAAGTTTAAAGTTACGCGAATATAAAAAGAAGACTACTTTACCTGCAAGCGATGATCCTCACGAGAACAAGAACTGAATATGTTGGTCAGACATTCCAAAAGCATGGTCAAAAGATCCATTTCCTTAGCGAGACGTGGGGTCAAAGTCGGGACAGTGAATATTTGAACAGAAAACGTCGGTAACAGTTGATACTTTCTAAAAACAGAATCTTTACACTCTTTCACAGCTTCATTAACAACTGTGGGATAATACTTTAGAAACGCCTTTGCGAATTCATATTTAAAAAAAGGATCACTCAGCAATTTCAAAAGTAATTCTTGAAGCTTCCGAACAACTTCTGTACTTAGAAACATCTCCGCCCTTACAATAACATCCAACATATCGACCTCAGAGCATAATCTTCCCGAAACAAAACTAAGCAAACTTTCACTGCACTTACAAAACTCTAAAAGTAACCCCACCACTGCCGATGTTAGCACATCTCCTACCTTTTTTGGTTCCGTAGCATTATCGTCACCAGTAGGCTTGTTTTGGTGGTTACTTTCTGCAGATTTCAATTTGTTTTTCCAGTAAAAAAGAAGATAATCCAAAACGGGACCTAAAGTTCTTGCAATATCTTCTTGGAGCGGTTGTATCTGTTCAGCTCCTTTATGTTTAGAACAAAATCCACTACGTTTCCATGCTGTCACATCTCCACAATCACAGCATCCGCCACCAGTGTATATAATAGAGTAATCATGATCTTTATGGTTACCGTTTTGGAAACACGGGACGCAAATTGCACACGTGGGATCATGTTCACATGTTCTGCAACGATACGCAATGTCATTCTGGCCCCACACGGACCCACAAACGCCACGTTTGCCAGCATTCATCACAGCCAGTCGTTGTAGCATGTCAACAGGATCCCCTTCAAACATCAACCACTGCAACCATACCATGCTTTCGTGAAGCAAATCTTCAACGTTGGAGTCTGATTGTGCTTCAATGGCAGTCTCAATTTCTTCGTCAGTTGGTAAGATTGCATTGAATACTTCTTGTAATCTGGAATTGTTTCTTTTAACATATGTGATTAATCCAGATTGCAGATGCTCAAGGCTCTCTTCAGGAACGTCTATTAGAGCTAACCTCTGATACCAAAAAAAAAAAAAAAATTTAACATGATTACATTCAAAACCTTTTTTTCTCATAAAATCAAACAGAATCTAAAAATTCCTTTTTTTTTCATGTAAAGTATGCTTTAAGTGTATACTTAGAACTAAAATCGCAATATTAACGTTTAGCCCTAAAAAGATAACCAGAGATCCGTTCATTAATATGATACAACCAGTGAAAGCTAACTCATCATGTACCACTGTAACCACAAACTACAATACAGAAACAAAAAATTGAACATTAGAGTGAAAAGATCTAACATAATAAGATAACCTAACTCACTCTATTTTTATTTCTAATACATCTAAACCGAAAACCAACTAGAGAGATTTTAATTTTAATTTCACAGCCAGTAGTCACCAAAAGGTGAATTTGTGCAAAATTGACCGTGAAATTTAGAGCAAAAATGAATCAAATTCAACAAATTGCAAAGTAATCTAATCATATAGTGAAGCAACAATCAGAAAACGAGATACATTCATTTCAAATAGCGGTGAAAACTAGGGCTAAAGAGTAGTACCTTAAGTATACGATCTGTAGGAGAAAGAAGAGGAGTGTTTTTGAGTTGTTCAGATGAAGACGATGAAGATGAATCAATCTCCATATTATTATTATTATTATTATTATTATTATTATTATTATTCCTGAATCAATCGGCGCAATAGCAGCAGTTGCCGATATCAGGCCACAGGACTGACTATCAATCAATCGTAATCTTCGGTTGGAGATTTGAGTGTTAGTTTTATTATTATTATTATTATTATTATTATTATTATTATTATTATTATTATTATTATCTTGGGGTACAAGATATATAGATATAGAGATAGTAATGAACAAACGAACTCACTCTCCAACCAACAAGAGAGTGCTGGCTGGCTAGGCTAGATGTGCTGAAATGACTAGTTGCGTCTAATGGTGTCTTTTTTCCTGTTTTACGTACTACGTATGTAATATTATTTGTATGCTTGCTTTCCGCTGTTAAAAAAGTTAAATCATGTCACCGCCACAACTTGTTTCGGTAATTTTCACAAGTTTCACCCTTTGCCTTTGAACTATTCTTTTAGGTATGTTTGCTACAAATGGAAGTCATTTTTTCTATCATCTCTTTTAATGTTTTGTTTTTTTAATGAAGTTTTGCCTGGTTGAATTAACTTTCTCTAAACATATCCTAATGTATTTTTATTAATTAAAGTTATGTGTTATGGTTCTTATGGATTATGTTTTATTTTGGTGTGTTATTACGTTGAATTATACTTTTATTCTAATTTTAAGTGAATAGTATTGTATAATATTCTATGTGTATTAAGGTTATTTGTTGTGAAAAGACTTTAAATACTATGTTAAAATGTCATATCACTGTCACATATGTAATGGAGACTTTAATCTTAAAGCCTCGTTGTGGAAAGAGTTGCATGAGTAAAAATGGAGGCCTGTAGAGTTATGTGGAGAAGATGATAGGTTGATACGTGAAGAGGATACCCCAGAGTTGGCCCAACAAAGCCCAAGACAGAGACCGGCCCAAGGAGGCCCAGAGCATATTCAGACACAAGACTGAGTCAACGACAAAGCCAGACTGGAGGACTGAAGAGGGGGGGGGGGCAGACCTAAAACATACGTACTCTGAGGAAACCAAGAGATGTCCAGCGGATAATAGTGAGCTCCCAGCCAAAGTCAGAAGGAAGAAAAGACCGCCGGATAATAGGCTAAACCTTAGTTGTAATGGTCCAGGGAAAGATTCCCCGGAGGCTCTATAAATCTACACATTCCCTTTTGTAACACTCATGCACAACATGAATAAAACACGATACTTGACTCTCACTGTGATCTCATAACATAATCAACTAAGAACCTTCAATAATAAAAAAATGGTCATTCTTATCTTCTTCATCATTCTCACTAAAACCCATCATCGAACTCTCACACAATCATATCCGGTTCAATTAGGGTTTCAACGGCGGCGCCATCCGTGGGACCTTAAGCTCCGGTGAAAGGTTTCCACCCCCAGACTCTAAAGAATGGTCGACAATCGTCAAATTTTGAAGACACCTCTGTCGCTGTCTTGCCGGAAAAAGGTTTCAAGAAACTGTCAGTCCATGGTTTCCGTAGACAAGCATTAACCCGATGTTATCTCCATCGCCGGAATATTTTTCCGGCTATTCGGAATATTCTTTAAATTCAAGAATTTTGAAATATTCTCCGGCGAGTATTGAAAAGTTAACCCCGAAGTTCATACGAACATATGAAGACGCCAGGAGAGCATGCACCAAAGAGCAAAAGCGGAAAGAAAATTGCAAATAATCAAATTTGTTTCTTTTCATGTAATCTACACGAGCTTCGGATCTACACATGTTAAGGTTTCAAATATCCTAAATCTTTAAAGCATGTTATGCTAGTCGCATACTTGTTATAATAATATTTGTTTTACTTTAATATCTTATATGAGTAATAAAAAACTGTTCAAAGTCACCGTTGAAGCTTTGAACCTAATCCACATCAAAAAAAATTTCTTTTAAAGAGTCAAAATAAGTCAAAAGGGAAATATGAAAGGAAGCAAGCTTCATCCAGGTTTCTTTGCAAACAAAGGAAAAAATTAAGTGATGATAGAATATCGATAAGTCCGAAAAAAAATCTTTTAACAAAAGAGAAAATATGAGTGTCTACCTGGGGCTCTACAAAGAGCTTCAAGTATCATATAGCATATTTTTAATTTATTATCAATAGTGCTTAGAAATATGCGAAAGTAAAATTAAAACCCAGGTAAAGCTTATTATAAGTTCTTTTTTCATAAAATTAGGGTTTCGGGTGTTAGACTCAATGTTCGAACATCCTTTACAGAAGTTTTAAAATTATTAATATTATATTATTATCTATTGTGGAACTATAAAAGTACGTATGGTAAAATAGAAAAAAATGATAATAATAAAAGGGTTGAAAAGCATGACCACATGGGTATTCAGAAAGTAAGAAAGTGACATGACAACTCATAGGAATAAAACTAGGGTCAAACCCCTACTACCCACTTTACATTACAAGTTTTTAACATATTTGATTTATAACCATGTCTTAAAAGAAATGGTAAATAAACAAATAAAAATGTTGATGCTAAAGGAAATTATATATTGGATATTAAAAACAAGCTAATGATACAAGATGATTAGAAACAATTGTCGAATTAATAATCATTTTCTGTTTAAAGGTTATAAAGTCGTACCAACTTTTGCATGTTATATGACTTATATTGCATACTCAAACCCCTCATACGGGAGACAATTCTTGAGTTTGTTGCACAGGAAATCTTGAGACGAATTTGAGAAACAACCTATACAGATTCGATTGTATTTTTTTTCAAGAAGGAAGAATCCCTCATGAGGAACCGCAATTTTTCTCCTAAGGTTGGGAACAAACCCCATCCAAACGACAAGGGATATGGAAAGTCCCTTCCCTGAAGAAGGAAGTCGTATCATTATTCTTCGTTGACCAACTTGGGTAAACAGGACAAGAACCAAATTATCTGGCATAATATAAGACCCATAAGCAATGAAGGAGGTTTCAGATATGGAAAGTAACTTCAAAAAGTGTTATTTTATTAGTGCCATAACCGCAAGATTTTAAAGAAACAAGCTTCGCAAACATCATATCGCAAGAACTCATCTAAAGAAGAAGAAGCTCCTTTTAGGGGATAGGGTGGTTAAGAAAGGTCCATTCCATAAAGAGAGGAAGAGCCTCCATCAGCAACACTTTGCATTTCTAAAGCCCCCTACTGAACAATTGCTCCGGAACCAACCCCCTTACAAAATAATTTCCCCAGAACTAGGTCCCCATCTCCGCATAATGATGTTTCATCCAAAACAATCCCTCATCATAAACACTTCCCCCAGAAAATCCATATTAAAACCTGTCAGGTCCCCGATTTCAGCTGGATCTTACTCAAATCATGCCATAACTCACACAAATAGATGTGTCGACAAAGGAGTTGATGACGGGTTGCTATATTTAGAAAGATTACCGTTTGTTAAAGGCGGAATCAATAACAAACATATGGTTGCTTAATCAGTATTCAAAGGTAACCAACACAAAACAAGATTCACTCAAAAGATTTCCATTTTATAATATAAATCATACAAAGTGGACAATTGATTTAGGGTTTCTTGAAGGAAGGTTTTATTCGTACTATATTAAGACAGCCGTCACACACAATATTCTCTCTCAATTAATGTGTATGTCTGCCTTGGGCGGCGTGCCATAAAACATTCTATTTATAGGCATGCCACCCTATGACAGCTGTCATTCCTTCTAGAAACCTTAAATGATAAGACATATTCATGTTACATATTCAGAAATAATCCTAAGTGTAAAACAAGTCTTCCGGGTAGGCTTTGCATCAATATTCTATTTCCGAGTATGCTCTGCCATCCTTTAGGACTTGTTAATATAGAAGTGTGCTCGGGATCAGTTTCCGGGTAAACTTTTCTTGAAGAGAATTTTACCAAGTAAAATACTCACCGGGTAGACTTCAATCTTCTTGACTTTGTCAGACTTTGCCCGACAAACCCTTACGAGCAACCTTGTTCTTCAATGGTCCCTTCAACCCTTTGCTAGAGAATAGCTTATTTGCAAAGTGTGCTTGGTAGCACTGTTCATTGCTTGAGTTGAACTTTGCCCGATCATACTTGAGATATATCATTAAATCATCAAGCTTACTTGGACAATACTTATTAATGAATACCTTGCCTGGTCTTCCAATTACTTGGCTTCATGAGCTTGGTTAGCCTAAAGCTTACTCGGAAGTGAACTTTACTTGGCTATGAAGAACAAACTTGCTTGATAAAGTGAACCTTTCTCGCATCTGCATAAACTAGTGAACCTTGCCCGGTAATACACAAGTTTGCAAACCCTGCTCGGATATTCACAAAAGAAGACTTCCAGAAGATAACCTTGCCCGAAAGACAAAATATCATGCCCGGCTAAGTAAAAGCTTGCTCGGAGGTCTAAGGTGTGCCCGGATCCATACTTAGCGAATTATAAGGAGGTTGAGAAGATTCCAATCTTCCATATGTCACATAGAACAAGTCTTTGACTTAGCAATCCCCCTTTTAGGTCAATTTCTTGACCCAACAATCTCCCCTAGATTGGAACACCTCAGCTGACCCAAAACATTTCTATGGTTACTTACACTTAGTCGAAATACACATCAAATCAAAATCAAATTACATAATCAATTAACATAAACAAATTACATATTCAAAAGGTTGTCCGAAGACATTACAGCCTAATCTAGGAATTTTGTCTCTTCCATTCATTGTAGGCGGCTTGCTTTCTGTTTGTTAGTACTGATGCAACTCTCATTTTAAAAATATTAAGGGCTTGGTAATGAGTGTGACCTTCTGGTATAACCAAGTCCCTTATATCCATTAGATCTTCATCATGTAAGCAATTCAAGTCTTCATCCTTCTTGATAATCCCTAGTATTTTTCCATCAGAGTTTCTCAGCAAATAATGGTCAACATCTTCTTTGTATTCCACTTCAGTTATGATGCCATTTCTTTGAACTATATAGTTGGTGCGTGTCATTCTTCTTCCAAGGCTTAAGCATGCATTCAAGTTTGACACTGGATTCCTGTCTCTGACATTCATTTGGTAGTACAATTCAACTTGGTCCATTTTTATCAACTTCTCTGACCTTTTTGATCTGTGAAGTTGAATCATTCTCCAACTTCTCTTTTCTTTTAAGAACCGGAATCCCTGTTCAGTTTCTTTCTTCAAAAACTTTGAGAGATCATTCATTTGCCTACCTGCCATCTTGTTTCCTTCTCTATAATCATACAGGTCAAGTGTTGCCATTCTTTCTAGTTGTTCTTGAGTATAATCATAAAAGTCACTTCTCACAACTATCTCTCTTAGCTTTCTGCTTTCCATAATCACTCTCAAGCATTCAGATACAGAATCATAGTAAAGTTCTCTTGGAAGATCCACATTTGACTGTGGTCTTGTTGTTCTTTGTTGTGCAGAACTACTTGATTCACCTCTTCCTCCTCTTGGATATCTTCTTGAGATTGGAGGCCTAAAGGGAATAGACTTCTTTGGTTTTCCAGGCCTTAAGTTGAAAATTCTAATGTAGATGGCCTCCACCATTTCTGTTGGAAGGTTGGCAAGTTCAACAATATTTTCTCCTTGTTCTTTCAGACGGAGCAACATTTTTGCCATGCCAGGAGTGTTTGCCAATCCAGCAGGTACAAACCTTCCATCTGCATAGTATCTGGGGTTCTCACCTTCCGTTAGAGCTTTCTCCCATTCAGCCTTTTGGGTATAGAAGAGGTATTTCAAATCCTCATTTTCCAAGGCATTAATATAGGCTTCATCTATTCCCCTTTGAGTAATCATTATGTTCCTCAGAATGTTGATCATCTCTTCATTCTCTCAAGGGACAAAAGGTTCATCTTCAGGTTCAGGCTTCACTTCTTGAGGGATTGGGGTTTCATCTGTTCTTACTTGTTCTTTCATCTTCTCCCTCAAAGTCTGAATTCTTCTTCTTTTAGCCTGATGTTCATCAGATGGTTCAACTTGTTTGGTAGAGCTCTCATTTTGGACCCTCTTCAGTTTTTCTTTTCTTTTCAGTTTATCGTACTGGTCCAATACTGATTCTCTAGATAGGTTCTCAACAATTTCTGGCTTCAAACCTTTTTCTAGCAAATAACTACACATGCCTCCATACTTTTTCTTCAAATCTTCAATCTTTTCAAGTTTCTCATTTTCTCTTACACACTTTTCAATCACTTTTCTCTTTCACTGTTATACAGATCTTGTAATTGATCAAAGTTGAAGTGAGACAAATCTTTCTCTGAATAATTGCGCCTTCTGAGATATTCTCTGAATTTCTGGCTGTCTCTGTTCTTTTGTTCCATCTCCTTGTCAAGTCTCTTTTGCAACTGATCATCATCAAGATCAGCCAAAGTTTCAAAACTTATGCCATACCTCCTCAACTTTACAACCAATGGATGATTCTCTTAGCTTCTCTCATACTTAACTCAATATTGGCTCTCTACTCATTAGTCATTTCAACTTGTGGAGATTCAAAATTAACAGCTTCACCTCCTTTCCCTTGATCATCATTGTTTTCATCAGAATTATCAGTTTCATCATCCTCTTCAGTTGATACATTAACTGCATCTATCTTTGGTTCATCTGAGGTTGGATGCTCTGGGTTTGATTCAGTTTGAACAGGTACATCAGGGACACCTTGAACCTTTTCACCTGGTTGCAAGGTTTGCAGTGGGACTGCCCTGATAGGACTAGCATCTTCACCTGGAGTTTCAACAAAGTACTTGTTCTTGTCATCCCATCTTCCTTTCTTTGCCGACTCAGTACCTTCAGCTGGCATAAATGTTTCTGGTCTATCCCTTTTTCTTGAGTATTTCTTTCCATATTTGGGATTATCCACATACTCCCATTCATCCGGATTTTGTCTAATGTCATCTTTAATCTGTTGAGCCCATTTCTTTGCAGCCATTGAGGCCATGGACTCACCAATTTCCTCTTCAACCATCATATCAGAATTCAGATTCATTGGTTCAGTAGTTTCTTTTGACTTTGTTTCTTGTTGACTTTGGGTTTTAAACATGCTAACCACCATAGCTAAGGAATTGTCAACTTCCTCATTTCTCTTCAGATCTATCAGAGCCTCAATCACATCTTGATCAGCCATTTCTTTAATAATTTCTTTAGAAAGATTGGCTTGATTGATCAAAGTTTCCTGCTCTGCCAACTCTACAGGGTCCATGGTTTGAGCCAGTATCTCTCTGTCCCTTGTTTCTCTCAAAATATTTTCTTGTTCCCTTAGAGCAGCAGCAGCAGCTTCATCATCTTCTCTGAACAAAATATCCTTTTCTGGATATGCCTTAACAGACTCTTTTCAGTCACTTTAGCCTTCCCTTTACTCAACCTTCTCTGGATCTCTTCTTCCGTTTCAG
This sequence comes from Bidens hawaiensis, assembly GCF_021521415.1. Classification (NCBI taxonomy): domain Eukaryota; kingdom Viridiplantae; phylum Streptophyta; class Magnoliopsida; order Asterales; family Asteraceae; genus Bidens; species Bidens hawaiensis. Next base: position 172,827 of record NW_027492955.1, on the reverse strand, counting down.
GCTCAGTTTCATCAATATCTCTATCTAGTCTATCCATCTCTTCATCATGCTCTACATTCTTGGAGGTTTCAGTGTGTTCAACTTCTGGTTCAGTGAGTAACAACTCCTCGGTAGCAGCATCGTCTTCATTCATTACTTCAGTTTCTTCATCAGTCTGTATGTCAGTTGAGACATCAGTTGCTATGTCAGTTAAAACATCAATAGCTATGTCAGTGGCAGCTACATTCTCCTCAACATCTGTCTTTTCAATCTCATCAACATTCTCTTCAACATTCTCTTCATCATTCTCTTCATCCCTTTCCACATTTCTCATTTCATCATTTCTTTCTTCATTGTAATCATAATCCTGCTCTCCAACATCTGATCTATCACCTTCATATTCATCATCCTCAATCCTCCTCTCCTCACTACTTTCCTCTCCATCATCATAATCAATCATAATTAATTTCAAACTGTCTGCAGTCTCCACAACTGTTACAGTTTCAGCAACGTTTATACTAGAGACAGTTGGCATATTCTCATTCTCCCCCTGTTTTGGGGCAGCTGAGGTCTTCTCAACCTCCTGCTCTGGGGCTTGAATTCTTACTCTTGCCCTTACCAACTGATCTAATAACGAAGACATTCTCCATAGTGAACTCCTCATTCCTTCTCTTCAACTCAGCATTTTCTTTTAACAAGGTCAATAAGTCATTGTCAGTGGGTGGTGTTGTGGGCGGTGATGTAGAAAATGGTTCATTTTCAGTTTGTTCTTGGGTTGTGGTATGAGTTTGGAAAATGGATTGGTGTGGTGATTGTGTATGTGGTTGGTTTGGGATAAATGGATCAGAATAACTTGGGCTAAATGTTGGTGGTGTTTGTGTTGAAGTTGCAGGTTGGCTAATGGTTAGGGTTTGGGGTGGGGATTGAGTGGTTTGATGTGGTGGAGTTTGTGGTGGGGATGGTATAATGGGTTGGTCGATGTGTAATGGTGATTGTGGTGGAGTTGGAATAGGTTGATTCTCCCCCTGATTCACTGCATCATCAATCATGGCTCCTCCATCCCCTCCTTCATCTCCATCATTATTATCATCTTCATCATCAGAACCATCATCATCACTCTCAACATCATCTCCTCCTTCCTCCTCTGAGCTTAACTCAGGCACTGGCATCACATTCAAGTCATGGTCCAACAGCCATGGCAAGATCTCAAATGGAACATTTGAGTCAAATCTATTGGCCACACCTGGATTTCTGATTCTTCTGTAAGTGTCTAGGTTCTGCAGTAGGTGTGTAGTGCCAATAGTGGGTAGATTTTGCAATTCACGGTTGAAGATTATCTGTAGGAACCTTGGGTACTGCAAAAATCTATCTACCTCAGCCTTCTTCAAGTTTGATACCAATCCATCAAAAATCATTTTTGAGAAATTGAATGGCAAATCATATATAATCCCCACAGTGGCATTTGCTAGATCACAACTCATCAGAGTCCATGATCCCTTTCTTGGAGCAAATCCCTGTATCACATGATGAATGAGAAATCTATACAGCATTGGAAACATCCCCTTTTGAAACTGCCCATCATGTACAGTTCCCTGATAACCCATCGTCTCTTCAAATATTCTCATCAGGTGTGTTGTATTGAAGTTTATATGATTATGGTCATCATCGTGTAACTGCAAGCATCGTCTGATCATTCTTTCAGTGACCTGTATTTCTTGTCTTGCAACTGTTGCTTCGATTCTCCGCCATTAATATCATCAACCAGTCTTGCAGATCTCCAGAAATCCAGTGAATGATTTCTGTAGATGACAGGGCTTTCAGTGAAAGCAAAACTGACATTTAATCGAGCCATCCATGTAATCATTGGCGCCACCGGCTTGTTGTCAGGTGTGACTTGCAATAGTGCACACATGTTATGCTTCTTTTCAAAAACATACTTGGGTTGTTCTTCTTCTGCCATATATGTTATTCGACAAGTTTATAACTTAAACACATAAACAAAATATTAGTAATCAAATACATAATCAAAGCCCATTATAGTCTAATCGTGATCGGAAAACACATTATTATTGCTTACCGAGTCGGAATTAGAGGGCTGATTCAAGTTAGGGTTTGGATTACTAATGAATGCGAGAGGTCGGTTTGGGTTTCTTTGTGAGTAAGCAGTTGCACTGGAAAGAGAGAGAGAGAGAGAGAGGGAATTGTAATGTTGAAAATTTTGCCTAACTCCCTCTTATATACATTTTGAAAGTGGGTTTTAAATGTTTTTTTTCATTTTGTGAATTATTAGCTGTCAAATAGTAACATTATCCACTTGATATTTTAAATCAATTTTAAAACATATAATTCTTTATCATTTTAGGCTTAGCAAACCTTACTCGGAAAAGTAAACCTTTGCAAAGTCTACTTGGTATACTTCCACTTACACAAAGCTTACCCGATTGAATAATAAACCTTGCTTGATAACATTTTCTCGTAATCTTATAAGGTTTACCCGATTCCTTGTTACTCACAAACATTGCTTGGTCAAGCTAGATAATTTAAAATCAAGATATTATGAAGAAAGTTTACCCGAAATATCTGATTTCTTGAGAAAATAATCACAAGTTAAATAATCAAGTATAAAATATCAAATAACCATTCTTGCTAGGAATCAATTAAGATACCCAAATAAATTTCTCAAATATAAATCTAGTAACTCAATCTAGCATAAACCCTATCAAAATTAGAAACAGATTCAATCAAACACACTTTGATGAACAGTGTGCCCGAGCAACCTTCATAAGAGTACAAAGTATGCCCGAACAGGCTTTCCATGCAAAGTATACCCGAATAACCTTCCTAGAGTATAAAGTGTGCCCGAAATAATATCTAGCAGACAGTGTACTCGGAAAGTCAAATTTTGAAATTACCAAGTATATTGAGGGAACAATAGTGTACCCGGAATATAAAGTGTGCCCGGAAGACAAAGTCTGCCCGAAAACACTTGTAATATCAAAGAAATCATAATCACAAATAACACATAGCATGCTCGGAAATAGATTAAACATAAAACACCTAAGTGTACTATAGTTTAAAAATTTAAAGAGCTTGCCCAACAGTCCTATGTTAGCACTAAGCTTGCTAGGACAATCATATTCAAACATCAGGTATGCCTGGGAACTAAATTAAGCAGTTTAGTCTACCCGAGAAAATTCAAATCATCAAATCATACCCGAAAAAGACAAACTTAGATAAGAGTACCTATGTGTACCCGGAAAGGTTATAAAGCATCAAACCTTACCCGAAAATACGTATGCAATTATAAACAATCAGGCTTTCCTGGAAAGTGACTAAAATAGTATCTCTACCCGAAAAGTATCAAATACTTCAAAACATGCCCGAAAATAGTAAACTTAGATAAAACATCTAAGTGTACCCGGAAAGGTTATAAAACAAAACCTTACCCGAAAATACATATTCAACTGTTTTTGTGCCCGGAAAGATTTGAGAACATCAAACCTTACCCGAACTTACATATTTAACCTATTAAAGGCAAAATGCAACACTGTTTGACTTAAACCACTTGTCAGAGACATTTCTAAGTTATGTATCATTTCAGATCATAGTTTAAGAGCAAATGGTGCATTTGAAGATCAAATTTCAGTTATGTTTCAATTCAAAACAATTTCTTTTGTAAACTGAAAAGATCTCAGGTTTGGGATCATATTGACTAAGTAGCTTTCTCAATACTTCATTCTCAACATTATTATGACTACAAAGACAGGTCAACAGCAGGTCTAGACTTAACATGATTTTCATCTCTTTGGTGATATGATTAAGTTTCAATTAAGTTGCAGAAAATTTAATGGATAACACATATTGTTTTCTGATGCTCCTTATCTATCCTCAAGGCTTATTTGGCTTTCTCCAGATCACCTCAATTTAACTTTGACCCCCTGGTTTTGGTTAAAAACGTCAATGACAGAACATATTTTTGAAAATTTATTAGATATTTATTTTCAAATCTACAAACATATGTGAGGTTGAACGTTGGACTTACATGCCACGCAAGTCGGACTTACAGGCCTTTCATTCAGGATGTTTAAAGGACTTATATGATTGCCTCCACCCTTGTAGTTCTGTTATTAACCCTCATGTTTGTATTTTCTTAATAAAAATTTGTGTACATGTATCAACTTTTGGTTGAATAAACATTTGAAATTAAATTAGTTCACAACTGTTCTTTGTCATTCCTTTTAAAAGATGTTTCATTTTGGGTAACCAAAGACCAACAGGCTTGTTTATATCACCTTAGATTTATCACTTTTCTGCCTATCATTTGAAAAGATTTATCTAGGAACATGCATAGACAACAATGTAACTCCACTAAATCTTAGCATTTTTCTTTATGTTTATATCACCTTAGATTTTACATATCATGAGAAAGCAACCATACATGTTAATGACTTTACTAAGAGTCCTTTTAGCCAAATAAATCCATATGATTGGCTAAGTAGTCAATGTACTATCATTTCCCTATATATTCAGTTTAATATTCAATCACCCCAATGTCTCTTAATTGTCAGGTAAATGGCTATTCTGTTTGACTACAGGTGGTCAACAGGACCAAACATACATTGTAAGTATATGTCCTTTCAAATTCAGAGCTATTGACATAGTTTTAAGTGAGGGGATAGAAAACAAGTTATAATTGCCCCAAATGCTTTTAGTTTTTCTGGTTAATGGCTACCCTTTTAATCTTTGCAGATTGAAGGACCAAACATACACAGGTGCATGTCCTTTCAACTGGGCAAATGACATAATTTTCAGCAAAGATAGCCTGAGACTTTTCATTGAAAAATCCTCCTTTTAAGCTTCTTTAAAGCTTGAACTGAATAGTATTATCATGTCTCAACACCGTTAACAACATGCTCATGTTTTGATTCAAAATATAGTATTTATGCAAAATTCATTAGAAAATTCATTTTATCACTTAATTTTGACATAAACAGTTGCAGCACATAATCAAATCTTAATCAAACATAACATCATCAAGACAAGCAGACAACACTAACATTCAATGTCTATCCTATCTTAATAACATCAGAAGATCAGATAAAGTACATATTCAACCAATTAAGCAGTGATGTCAGATAAGTATTTTAGCAGATAATTAATAACAAGACAACTTATCTTATCATCACAAACACACATTAACTGATAAACATGCAAACATATTAATCAAATCACTTATGTCATTCTTTGCAAGATTAATCAGTCAAAGCACATAACAGTCAACATATTCAGTAACATACTCAGAATTTTACTCAAGCAAATTCACATAACATTCAATTTGTGAAACCTCTAAATAAAGTAAACAGATGGCATATAGAGGTATACAACCAAGCACACATCCTTAATCAGATCTCATCAGAGTTGATCATTCCCAGGGCTTTCAAAAGAAAGTTGAACCTGGTTCTATCAAGTGGTTTGGTGAATAGGTCAGCCAAATTGTCACTTGTATCAATTCTTTGCATTTCAATCAAACCTTTTTCACTACAATCTCTGATGAAGTGATGTCTGATTTCAATGTGCTTAGTCTTAGAATGTTGGACTGGATTCTTAACAGTAAAATATGCAGCAGTATTGTCAATAAGAATAGGGGTGTTCAGAAAATTCAAACCATAATCCAGCATCTGGTTCTGAATCCATAGAACTTGTGCACAGCAGGCAGATGCAGCAACATATTCAGCTTCTGCAGTTGATATTGAGACAGTTGTTTGCTTCTTGCATTGCCATGACACTAGCCTTTCTCCCAAGAATTGACATCCACCTGAGGTTGACTTTCTGCTCATGTTACAGCCATCATAATCACTATCTGTGTAGGCAATCAGATCAAAAGATTTGTTCTTTGGATACCAAATCCCCAAATCTGGTCTTCCCTTCAAATATCTGAATATTCTTTTAACAGCATTCATGTGGGAGACTTTTGGACACACAGCAAACATGATATCTGGTCTTGTAGCAGTTAGATACATCAGAGATCCAATTTTGGCTCTGTATTCATGGTCATCCACAGGTTCCCCCTTTTCATCTGCAAACATCTTTTCCTTGGTGTCCATTGGAGTTGAAGCAGTTTTGTACTCATGACAGTTGAACTTGTTCAAGATGTCCTGCACATATTTAGTTTGGTGAATGAAGATCCCTTCAGCCTTTTGCTGAACTTGCAGTCCAAGAAAGAAGTTCATTTCTCCCATAGAGCTCATGCTATATTTGGACTTCATCACCCCTTCAAACTCCAAACACATTTGTTCATTGGTTGAACCAAAGATGATATCAACAACATATACTTGTAGCAGCAGCAAGTCTTATCCCTTTCTTTTGTAGAAGAGTGTCTTGTCAATGGCTCCCCTCTGAAAACCATTTTCAATAAGATGATTTGACAGCTCATCATACCATGCTCTAGGAGCCTGATGCAATCCATAAAGGGCTTTGTTTAGCTTATACACCCTGTTTGGATACATTGGATCCTCAAAACCTGGAGGTTGAGCTACATACACCTCTTCATTAATATTTCCATTTAGGAATGCAGACTTAACATCAAGCTGGAACACCTTAATGTTCTTTGAGGCAGCATATGCAAGAAAGATCCTGATAGCTTCAAGTCTTGCCACAGGAGCAAAGACTTCCTCAAAGTCTATTCCTTCCTCTTGAAGGCATCCCAGTGCTACAAGCCTAGCTTTATTCTTAATCACCAAACCCCTCTCATCCCTTTTGTTTCTAAAAACCCATTTGGTTCCTATTGCATATCTGTCAAATGTCTTATCAACAAGATCACACATATGTAGGTCTCTGAACTGTGCCAATTCTTCCTGCATTGCTTCCACCCAACTATTGTCTTTCAGTGCTTGAGCAATGTTCTTAGGCTCTATTTGGGATAGAAAACATGAGTAAAGACAGATGTTTGCAATTTCTGAGTGACTTCTTGTGACTCTTTCATGCAAATATCCAATGATGTTTTCAGAAGGATGATTCTTTTCCACATAAGGAGTTTGAACAATCATATCTGTAGACACAGTTGTGTCAAGATTTGACTCATTGAGTTCTGGCTCTTCAATGATCAAATCAGTCTCTGCATCATGAAATTCTGGTGCTTGTTCATTATTTTGTCCTGAAGTAGATGCACCATTGTTTTCTAAGTTCAATCTTTGAAACAAGTTTTGAAACCTTGCAGTAGATGCAGCTTCATCTTCATTTGATTGGTTGTTTGTGTTTCCCTCATTCTGAATTTGAACATCGTGTACATCTTGATTATCTTGATTGATCTCAGTGTGATCATTTTCAGAACTGTGATTGTTTTCTTGTATATTTTCTTAAACTTGCTCAACAACATCACATGAGGAATTTTTCACAAAAGTGTATTCCTTTTCTTTTCTAGAAACCTTTTTCCACAATTCTTCTAAGTCCAGTGGTTTCTTCTTTTTCTCTTCAATTACACTGGTCTTGTAGAATGAGTCATCAAAGTCTTCAAGATAAATCTTGAAAGACCTTATTAACTTTTCATGATCAAACAGCCATGCTGCACCATCAACTGTATTGAATTGATTCTCATTAAAGATGATGTCAGAAGATTCTATAACACTCAAATGGTCTTTGACATATACTCTGTATGCTTTTGAGTGTGTAGAATATCCAACAAAGAAACAATCTAGAGATTTTGTTTGAAACTTGTTCAAATAATCCCTAGTGTTCAAAAGAAAACATTTGCATCCAAAAGGCTTGAAAAACTTGATATAAGGTTTTCTGTTGTGGAATATTTTATATGGAGTCTTGTTATGCCTTTTGTTTACAAGCACCCTGTTCTGAACATAGCAAGCAGTGTTTATGGCTTCAGCCCAAAAAGTAACAGACAGGTTAGCATCTGCTAACATGGTTCTTGCAGCTTCAATCAAAGTTCTATTTCTTCTTTCTGCAACACCATTTTGTTCAGGAGTTCTAGGAGCTGAGAATTGTTGAAGTATTCCCTTTTCTGCACAAAATTCTTGCATAACTCCATTCTTGAACTTAGTACCATTGTCACTTCTCATCATTTTAACCTTCTTATTCAACTTGTTCTCAATCATTGTTACACAACCCTTAATTAACTCTGCAGTCTCATCTTTGGTACTTAGGAAATAAACCCAAGTATATCTTGAATAGTCATCAATGATCACAAGGCAGTATCTTGTCTTACCTATACTTGGCACACTCACAGGACCAAAAAGATCCATGTGAAGTAATTCAAGTACTTGATCAATTGAGTTGATGAGCTTTGGCTTATGAGAAGATTTGTGTTGTTTTCCTTTCTGACATGAACTACAATGATCTTCCGATTTGAATTCTCTTGTAGGTAAGCCAATCACATGCTCGCCTTTCACAAGTCTGTTCATGTTCTTCAAGTTCACATGACATAGTTTCCTATGCCACAATTTGGATTCATTTTCAGTGGCTTTGGAAACAAAACATGCACCCCCTCTTGAAACAGCTTCTTTCATATTCAATTCATACAAGTTGCCATTTCTTGGTGCCATCATCATAATCATTTCAGGTGGAATTACAAACTCAGGTTTTAAGATGAAACAGTGGGAATCATCAAAACTGACTTTGTATCCCTTATCACACATTTGTGATATGCTCAGTAGATTATACTGAAGACCTTCAACATGAAACACATTATCAAAAGAAACCTTTCCATTTGTTAAGATTCCTTTCCCCACAATCTTTCCACCATTTTCATCACTCCCAAAGGCTACAGGGCCTTCATAATTGACAAGTGATCTTTTGTCACAAGTCATGAGCCTAGAACAACCACTATCCATATACCATATGTCATTCAGAGGAGTGGACTGTTCCTGCACAAAAGAAAGAGTTTGATTAGTTGAGTGATGAAGTGCAGGCTTCTACAGCTTGCCACTCATCATTTTCAGTTTCTGTGACAGCTTGGGAAATGAGTGTTGTTGGTTCAGGATCTTCATGAGTGACTTCTAAGTTGTCTGAATTATCGATTTCATAACCACACTCTCTTGGGGTTTTAACAAGTGAGGTTGAGTTCTGGTACTCAGCTGAGTCAGTGGCATACTCCTTAATCACATAGTCCTTCTTTTCTGAGTAGTCTCTCACATCAGCAACTATCTCAACCTTAATCTCAGTCTTAGGTTTCCAAAGAAAACCTTGTGGTTCATATCCATGTTTCAATAAGAACTTCTCATCACCTGTCAGTTCTGTTGATTTCTTTCTTGAAAATACACCTTTGTTTCTTATCTTTTCACTTCTAGGTGATCCTTAAGATTCATCAGATTTAACTGATTGCGTATCTTGTTTAATTCTCAAAGGCTGAGAGTTCTTTTTGGTAACATTTTCATGCTTCTTAGGAGATATACTTCTTCTTGCTGATTTAGTCCCTTGCTTCTTTGTTTTGATATCAGCTTTCTTTTCAATTCTTGTCTCCTTAGCAGATTTGTTTTCTCTCTTTTCATGGTTTCATTTCCACACACCTTTCCTTTTCCCAGATATACATCATACTTCTGTTTATACAGGACAAAGTCTTGGCCATACTTTGTTCCATCTGGGACATGAAATGGTTGAAATTTCAATCTTTCATTGCATGAGTCTGTGCGGTGAGCATATTCATCACACTTCTTGCACCATACCTTGCCTTTGAATATTTCATGTTCTTTTGGTTTCTTGAATCTTTCACTTGGCTTAGGTGACTTGACTCCTAGAGTCTTCTGATTCTTTAAACTGTCAAAGTTAATTGAGAATGGCACAAACTCCCCAATCTTGATGTCTTGTCTTTCAAGTTTGCTTTTGACAAAGACAACTTTCTCCATAATCATAGGTTCTTCATCAATACTTTCTTTAAACCTTGACTGTCTCTTCTCATACTCTTCCATAGTTTCTACTTCTCCAACATCCAACACCTCATGACTAGAAAATATTGGATAAACTGGGATAAAATTTTCTGTATCAACTTCTTCAGTCACCATCTTCTTTTTGTTTTGTTTTATCCTTTCTAATACAGCCTTGTTTGGTGGCCTGACTGCATTGTAGCTTATCTTCTTCCTTTCACAAATGTCAAAGGAAACATGTTCTCCTTTTATTTTTTCATGTTGTTTCTTCATTCTTGGTGTGACTGCTGGATACTTTGGAAGTTTATCAACTGATTCTGGTTTGTTGTATTTTCTTCCTCTTTCAGCAGATTTGATTTCTTCATCAGTGATTTGATCACTTAGATCAGTCAAATCATCTTGATCCAATTCAACAGGATCAAAGTCATCCTCAGAGACTTGAACTCCAATTGACTTATCATCTTTTACTTCTTCCTTAATCACAAACTATCCTTCTTCATTAACTTCTACCTTCTTGTATAAATCAATAAATTCTTCTTTGTCTTGAAAGACATCTCTGAATTATTGCAAGTATGCATCTCTTTTCTCTTTGTCAACTTTTGGCATGAAGTTGTTGTTGAATGGAGGTGGAAGTGCTTTGTATTTGTCTTGGTCCTTTACTTGGTTCAGAATACCACATATGTTGCCTGTTGAGACCAAATTCTTCAAAAATTCAGTTTCAACCTTCAGTTTTGTGTTCTGCACCTTTTCTTCAACTAACATCTTCTTTAATCCATCTATCTCAGTGATGTATCTGGTTTGAGCTCTGTAACTGATCATACAGTCATCTTCTAGGCTTTTAATCTTTTCTTCACTGATCAGCTCACTAGCCTTATACCCATTGATGATACTTTGTTTCCTAAAACACTCACTTTCCAGCTTGCCTACTTTTGTTTTCAATTCATTGATAATTTCATTTAAATCAACAGTGGGAGCAAAGTGTACCTGAGATGATGATCCTTTTTCTTTCTCAATTATGGCCATGAATGCCACATTTGCTTTCTTGATGTCATCTGCAATGTCCTCTTCATGATTGCTCCAATCAAAATTTCCTTCATGTTGTGTAGTCACTGTCACATTTCCTTGATTTCTACTCTGATTTTGGTTTGCTGGAACAGTGTTGTTTGGAACATTTTGAGCTGCTTGAAGGTTTTTATTGCTGTTCATTTGAAAACCTTGAGTCTGTTGCATACTTTGTTGTTGATTGTTCATATGAGGCTGAAAGTTGTTGAAGTTGGGGTTGTAATTGTTGTTGGGATTGAAGTTGTTATTGTTGAATCTTGGCTGATTTTGTTGGTATTGCTGCTGACCTCTTGGCTGTTGATTCTGGAATTGATTCATCTGAAAGTTCCTTGGTTGATTGAATTCCCCTGCAAAATGACCAGGTTGCTGACAGTTGTAGCAAATTGCTTTTGACTTGTCAAATCCAATCCTATCATTAGGACCAGAAACCAGAGACCTACCAGTTCTGTTATACAGCCTTTTACTTCTCAAAGCCAACATGGCAGCTTGCCATTTCAAATCCATGTCTTCCAAATCATCTGCATCAATTTGCTCTAAGTCATCTTGTACCACACTTGTGTGAATCAAGTTCTTTGCAACAAAGGCATTATATGACTCAGTGAACATAGAAAGTAAGGCCTGTGTTTCATTTCCTTATCAATTTCCACCACCAGAATGAGGTAAATTCCCACTTGCCATAGAAGCAGAATCAGTGTAATCAATCAGTTGCACATTGAACCTTTGCTGATTTCCTTGATTACTTGTGCTACCTCCAATGAATGATTTTGGAGTATCAGCATTATGCTCAACTAGTTCTTCAATAATGGGAATTTGCTGTTGATTCTTGGTAGTCAAGTTACCCATTGGTGCAATCAATGCATTTGAAACATTGAAACAGGGTCTTTCTTCCTTAATCATTTCATTCTCTATCATTTCAAGTTCTGCAGCCTGAAGAAAGCATACTACATCATCCAATTTTAATTCATTGAAATTATGCTTCTGAAGAATGAACTTGCAAGCAGTATACCATTCCTCTGGCATTGAGTTGAGTAACTTTGTATTTAAATCAAAGTCAGTCATTACATATCAGTTGTCCTCAACTCATTCACAATAGCTAGAAAACATTCTAGTATTGATTTTAACCTTTCTCCCTCCTTATATTTGAACCTTTCCAACTGTTGCTTCAATCTTTGTTTCTTAATGTTCTTCATCTCAGTATTCCCTTCATACATCTCAAGTATGGAATCATACATCTGTTTGGCAGTTATATGATGTGCCACCTTGGTTAAAATCTCCCAAGACAGTCCTAGCTTAATCATAGCTAAGGCCATGTCATCCACCTTTCTCATTCTTTTTCTTACAGCAGCAGTTCCAGCTGTGTTTGCACCTTCTTCAACTGCAGCTTGTGGACCATTCTTGATGGAATTCCACATATCAACATCATTGTAGCATACGGCTGCTTCAAAAAGCACTTTCCACTTGGTAAAGTTTTTCTGTCCATACAATCTTGGTATCTTGTTAGTAGACACCTCTTGTTCCTCATATCCAGACATTTTCAAAGACTTAAAATCAGTTTCTTTGTAAAAAGCAAAGTTTTAAAAAAATCAGATCTGAAAACAAGTTGTTCAGATCTGATGTGTCTGATATGATTAGAGCAAGATTTATATATAAAGATTAAAGCTTTGACTGAAATAAGGAAGAGAAAACACCGGTAGATTGTAGATCTGGAAGAAAAATGAAGAACAGAGCTGCTGACGTCACGAATCAATGGAACAGTGGTCTGCTTACGTCATCTTTCTTCAAATCTTCAATCAGCAACAATAATCTTTCCAAAATAGCAGCAACAAGCTCTGATACCACTTGTCAGGTTTCCCGATTTTCAGCTGGATCTTACTCAAATCATGCCATAACTCACACAAATAGATGTGTCGACAAGGGAGTTGATGATGGGTTGCTATATTTAGAAAGATTACCGTTTGTTAAAGGCGGAATCAATAACAAACATATGGTTGCTTAATCAGTATTCAAAGGTAACTAACACAAAACAAGATTCACTCAAAAGATTTCCATTTATATAATATAAATCATACAAAGTGGACAATCGATTTAGGGTTTCTTGAAGGAAGGTTTTATTCGTACTATATTAAGACAGCCGTCACACACAATATTCTCTCTCAATTAATGTGTCTGTCTGCCTTGGGCGGCGTGCCCTAAAACATTCTATTTATAGGCCTGCCACCCTATGACAGCTGTCATTCCTTCTAGAAACCCTAAATGATAAGACATATTCAAGTTAAATATTCAGAAATAATCCTAAGTGTAAAACAAATCTTCCGGGTAGGCTTCGCATCAATCTTCTATTTCCAAGTATGCTCTGCCATCCTTTAGGACTTGGTAATATAGAAGTGTGCTCGGGATCAGTTTCCGGGTAGACTTTTCTTGAAGAGAATTTTACCAAGTAAAATACTCATCGGGTAGACTTCAATCTTCTTGACTTTGTCAGACTTTTCCAGACAAACCCTTACGAGCAACCTTGTTCTTCAATGGTCCATTCAACCCTTTGCTAGAGAATAGCTTATTTGCAAAGTGTGCTTGGTAGGACTGTTCCTTGCTTGAGTTGAACCTTGCCCGATCATACTTGAGATATATCATTAAATTATCAAGCCTACTTGGACCATACTTATTAATGAATACCTTGCCCGGTCTTCCAATTACTTGGCTTCATGAGCTTGGTTAGCCTAAAGCTTACTCGGAAGTGAACTTTACTTGGCTATGAAGAACAAACCTGCTTGATAAAGTGAACCTTGCTCGGATCTGCATAAACTAGTGAACCTTTCCCGGTAATACCCAAGTTTGCAAACCCTGCTCGGATATTCACAAAAGAAGACTTCCAGAAGATAACCTTGCCCGAAAGACAAAATATCGTGCCCGGCTAAGTAAAAGCTTGCTCGGAGGTCTAAGGTGTGCCCGGATCCATACTTAGCGAATTCTGAGGAGGTTGAGAAGATTCCAATCTTCCATATGTCACATAGAACAAGTCTTTGACTTAGCAATCCCCCTTTTAGGTCAATTTCTTGACCCAACAAAACCCCATACCATATTACAAGAATCTTTTTCAAAGGAAAATCTCCTCTAGTTATTTAACTGGCTGTTTGAAAATTCCTCCCAGGAAGGAAAAATATCATTTGGGCAGGAGTTCTTGGCAAAGGAAAGGAACCTCCTCCATATTTTTCAAGAAGAATAACCCCTTCCGATGAAGGAAGTATTTGAGAAGTTCCTTCCATGAGGAAGTAGAGCCTTCTACAGCAACATATCATGTTTCTAGAGTTTCATTTTGAAGAAGAAGAATTCCCTTCCAAAGAATATGGAAGTTTCTAGAGAAGGAAACAACCTCCTGTAGCAACACTCTACCTTCCAATAGTTTCCCATGGTGAAAAAGCTTCCATATCCGTATATAAGAAGGGGGTGTCTGTTGGGTCAAGAAATTGACCTAAGGGGAGATTGTTGAGTCAAAGATTTGACCTAAATGAAGTACATGGAAGATTGGAATCTTCTCAACCTCCTCTGAATTTGCTAAGTAATGGATCCGAGCACACCTTAGACATCCGAGCAAGCTTTTATTTGGCCGAGTACGATATTTTGCCTACCGGGCAAGGTTTACTTCAAGTAGTCTTCTTAAGTGGTTATCCGAGCAGGGTTTGCAAATTAGCGTTTCCGAGTAGGGTTCACTAGTTTATGTAAATCCGGGCAAGGTTCACTTTATCAAGCAAGTCTGTTCTTCAGAACCAAGTATTTTACTTTTCCGATTAAGGTTGGTTAACCAAGTCTAAGAAGCCAAGTGATTGGAAGACCGGGCAAGGTATTCATTAATAAGTATGGTCCGAGTATGCTTAATAATCTAAAGGAATATCTCTAAGTAATATCGGGCAAGGTTCAGCTCGAGCAAGGAACAGTACTCCCGAGTACACTTTGCTAATAAGTTATTTTATAACAAAGGGCTGAAATGGATCATTGAAGAACAAGGTTGCTCGTAAGGAGTTGTCGGGCAAAGTCTGGCAAATTTTAGAAGACTGAAGTCTACTCGGTGAGTATTTTACTTAGTGAAATACTCTTTAAATAAAGTCTACCCGAAAACTGATCCCGAGCACACTTCTACGTTACCAAGTTATGAAGGATGGCCGAGCATACTCGGAAAGACAAGATTGATGCAAAGCTTACCCGGAAGACTTGTTTTACACTTAGTTTATTTTGAATATGTAATTTGAATATGTATGACTGTATTTAGGCTTTCTAGAAGGAATGACAGCTGTCCTAGGTTGGCAGGCCTATAAATAGAATGTTTAGGGCACGCCGCCAAGGAGGCCACAGTGAGCACAATATGGATAAGACCGACACAATTAATTGAGAGAATATTGTGTGATGGCTGTCTTAGGATTCCTAGAAAACCCTAAATCGATTATCCTTTTGTATGATTAATATTATATAAATGGAAATCTTTTGAGTGAATCTTAAGTGTGCTTTCTACCTTTGATTATTCATTGCAACCGTATGTTTGTTATTGATTCCGCCTTTAACAAACGGATATCTTTCTAAATATAGCAACCCATCATTAACTCTCTTGTCGACACATCAATCTGTGTGAGTTATGACATGATTAATTAAGATCTAGGTGAAATCGAGGGGACCGACAAGTGGTATCAGAGCTTGTTACTGCTATTTTGGAAAGATTGTTGCTGATTGAAGATTTGAAGAAGAATGACGTAAGCAGACCTCTGTTCCATTGATTTGTGACGTCAGTAGCCCTGTTTTTCATTTTTCTTCCAAATCTACAATCTACCGGTGTTTTCTCTTCCTTATTTCAATTAAAGTTCTAATCTTTATATCTAAATCTTGTTCTAATCACATCAGACACATCAGATTTGAGCATTCTGTTTTCAGATCTGATTATTTTGAAATTTTTTAAGGAAACTGATTTTTAATTTCTCAAAGTGTCTGGATATGAGGAACAAGAGGTGTCTACTAACAAGATACCAAGGTTGTATGGACAGGAAAACTTTATCAAATGGAAAGTACTCTTTGAAGCAGGCGTATGCTACAATGATATTGATATGTGGAATTCCATCAAGAATGGTCCACAAACTACTGTTGAAGAAGGTGCAAATGCAACTGCAACTGCTGTTGTAAGAGAAAAAATGAGAAAGGTGGATGACAAAGCCTTAGCTATGATTAAGCTAGGACTGTCTTGGGAGATTTTAACCAAGGTGGCACATCATATAACTGCCAAACAGATGTATGATTCCATACTTGAGATGTATGAAGGGAATACTGAGATGAAGAACATTAAGAAACAAAGATTGAAGCAACAGTTGGAAAGGTTCAAATATAAGGAGGGAGAAAGGTTAAAATCAATACTAGAATGTTTTCTAGCTATTGTGAATGAGTTGAGGACAACTGATATGTAATGACTGACTTTGATTTAAATACAAAGTTACTCAACTCAATGCCAGAGGAATGGTATACTGCTTGCAAGTTCATCCTTCAGAAGCAAAATTTCAATGAATTGAAATTGGATGATGTGGTATGCTTTCTTTAGGCTGCAGAACTTGAAATGATAGAGAACGAGATGATTAAGGAAGATAGACCATGTTTCAATGTTTCAAATGCATTGATTGCACCCATGGGAAATCTATCTACCAAGAACCAATAGCAAATTCTCATTATTGAAGAACCAGCTAAACATAATGTTGTTACTCCAAAATCTTTCATTGGAGGTAGCACAAGTAATCAAGGAAATCAGCAGAGGTTCAATGTGCAGCTGATTGATGATACTGAGTCTGCCTTCAAACCAAGTGGAAATGCTCCTAATACTGGCACAGGACATGGTCAAAGCAATGAAACACAAGCTTTGTTGTCTATGTTTACTGAGTCATATAATGCATTTGTTGCAAAGAATATAATTCACACAAGTGTGGTACAAGATGATTTAGAACAAATTGATGCAGATGACTTGGAAGACATGGATTTGAAGTGGCAAGCTGCCATGTTGGGTTTGAGAAGTAAAAGGCTGTATAACAGAACTGGTAGATCTCTGGTTTCTGGTCCTAATGACAGGATTGGATTTGACAAGTCAAAAGCAATATGCTACAATTGTCAGCAACCTGGTCATTTTGCAAGAGAATGCAATCAACCAAAAAACTTTCAAATGAATCAATTCCAGAATCAACAACCAGGAGGTCAGCATCAATATCAACAACTAAGAGGTCAGCAAAATTACCAACAAAACCAGCCAAGATTCAACAACAACAATAGTCATATGAACAACTTTAACAACAACAACTTCAATCCCAACAACAATTACAACCCCAACTTCAACAACTTTCAGTCTCAAATGAATAATCAACAACAAAGTATGCAACAGACTCAAGGTTTTCAAATGAATAACAATCAAACCCTTCAAGCAGCTCAAAATGTTCCAAACAACACTGTTCCAGCAAATCAAAATCAGATCAGAAATCAAGAAAATGTGGCAGTGACTACACAGCATGAAGGAAATTTTTATTGGAGCAATCATGAAGAGGACATTGCAGATGATATCAGGAAAGCAAATGTGGCATTCATGGCCATAATTGAGAAAGAAAAAGGATCATCATCTCAGGTACACTCTGCTCCTACAGTTGATTTAAATGAACTTATCATTGAATTGAAAACAAAGGTTGGCAAGCTGGAAAGTGAGTGTTTTAGAAAACAATGCATCATCAATGAGTATGAAGCAAGTGAGTTGATCAGTGATGAAAAGATTAAAAGCCTTGAAGATGATTGCATGATCATTTACAGAACTCAAACTAGATACACCACTGAGATTGACGGATTAAAGAAGATGTTGGTTGAAGAAAAGGTGCAAAACACAAGACTAAAGGTTGAAACTGAATTTCTGAAGAATTTGATCACAACAGGCAACATATGTGGTATAATGAACCAGGTGAAGGAACAAGACAAATACAAAACAGTACCACCTCCATTCAACAACAACTTCATGCCAAAAGTTGACAAAGAGAAAAGAGATGCATACTTGCAACAATTCAGAGATGTCTTTCAAGACAAGGAAGAATTTGTTGATTTGTACAAAAAGGTAGAAGTGAATGAAGAAGGAGAGTTTGTGATTAAGAAAGAAGTAAAAGAAAATAAGTCAATTGGAGTTCAAGTCTCTGAGGATGACTTTGATTCAGTTGAGTTGGATCAAGATGATTTGAGTGATCAAATTACTGAAAAGGAGATCAAAGCTGCTGAAAGAGGAAGAAAATATAAGAAACCTGAATCTGTTGATAAACTTCCAAAGTATCCACCAGTCCCACCAAGATTGAAGAAACAAAATAATACAATGAAAAGAGAACATGTTTCTTTTGATATTTGTGAAAGGAGGAAGATAAACTACAATGCAGTCAGACCACCAAGCAAGGCTGTATTGGGTAAGATAAAGCAAAACAACAAAAAGAAGATGGTGACTGAAAAAGTTGATACAGAATTATCCTAGTTTATCCAATCTTTTCTAGTCATGAGGTGTTGGATGTTGGAGAAGTGGAAACTATGGAAGAGTATGAGAAAAGACAGTCAAGGGTTAGAGAAAGCAGTGATGAAGAACCTATGATTATGGAGAAGATTGTCTTTGTCAAAAGCAAATTGAAAGATAAGACATCAAGATTGAAGAATTTGTTCCTTTTTCAATTGATTTTGATGGTTTAAAGAATCAGAAGACTCTAGGAGTCAAGACACCTAAGCCAAGTGAAAGATACAAGAAACCAAAAGAACATGAAATATTCAAAGGCAAGGTTTGGTGCAAAAGGTGTGATGAATATGGTCACCACACAGATTCATGTAATGAAAGATTCAAATTCAAACCATTTCATGTACCAGATGGAACAAAGTATGGGCAAGACTTTGTCCTGTACAAAAAGAAGTATGATGAATATCTGGGAAAAGGAAAGGTGTGTGGAAATGAAACCATGAACAAAGAAGAGAAGAAATCCGAAAAGGAGACAAGGATTGAAAAGAAAGTGGTTGAACTAGCAAGAAGAAGTAAATCTCCTAAGAAGAATGAGAAATTGACCAAAAAGAACTATCAGTCTGTGAAAATCAAGCAAGATACTCAATCAGTCAAATCTGATAGCTCTCAAGGATCATCAAGCAGTGAGAAGACAAGAAGAAAAGATGCACATACCAGAAATAAACCAACAGAACTCACTGGTGATGAGAAGTTTCTACTAAGACATGGATATGAACCACATGGTTTCCTTTGGAAACCTAAGACTGAGAGTAAGGTTGAGCAAGTTGCTGATGTGAGAGACTACTCTGAGAAGAAGGACTATGTGATAAAGGAGTATGCCACTGACTCAGATGAATACCATTGCCCAACCTCACTTGTCAAAACTCCAAGAGAGTGTGGTTATGAAACTGATCATTCAGACAACTTAGAATTGGCTCATGAAGATCCTAAACCAACAACACTCACTTCCCAAGCTGTGTCTGAAACTGAATCTGATGAACTGCAAGTTGATAAGGCTTGCACTTCATCACTTAACTAATCAAATTTTCTTTGTATGTGCAGGAACAGTCCACTCCTCTAAATGACATATGGTATATGGATAGTGGTTGTTCTAGGCACATGACTTGTGACAAGAGATCTCTTGTCAATTATGAAGAGAAGTATGAAGGTCCAGTAGCTTTTGGGAGTGATGAGAATGGTGGAAAGATTGTTGGAAAAGGAATCTTAACAAATGGGAAAGTCTCATTTGATAATGTATTTCATGTTGAAGGTCTTCAGTACAATCTGCTGAGTATATCACAAATGTGTGATAAGGGTTACAAAGTCAATTTTGATGATTCACACTGTTTCATTTTAAAACCTGAGTTTGTAATTGCACCTGAAATGATTATGATGATGGCACCAAGAAATGGTAACTTGTATGAATTGAATATGAAAGAAGCTATTTCAAGAGGAGGTGCATGTTTTGTTTCCAAAGCCACTGAAAATGAGTCAAAATTGTGGCATAGGAGACTGTGTCATGTGAACTTGAAGAACATGAATAGACTTGTCAAAGGTGAGCATGTCATAGGTTTACCTACAAGAGAATTCAAGTTGGAAGATCATTGTGATTCATGTCAAAAGGGAAAACAACACAAATCTACTCATAAGTCAAAACTCATCAACTCAATTGATCAAGTACTTGAATTACTTCACATGGATCTCTTTGGTCCAGTGAGTGTACCAAGTATTGGGAAGAAAAGATATTGTCTGGTGATCATTGATGACTATTCAAGATACACTTGGGTTTATTTTCTAAGTACCAAGGATGAAACTGCAGAGTTGATTAAAGGTTGTGTAACAATGATTGAGAACAAGTTGAATAAGACAGTCAAGATAATGAGAAGTGACAATGGCACTGAATTCAAGAATGGAGTTATGCAAGAATTCCGTGAAGCAAAAGGAATACAACAACAATTCTCAGCTCCTAGAAATCCTGAACAAAATGGTGTAGCAGAAAGAAGAAACAGAACACTTATTGAAGCTGCAAGAACCATGTTAGTAGATGCTAATCTGCCTGTCACTTTTTGGGCTGAAGCTATAAATACAGCCTGCTATGTTCAAAACAGGATACTTGTCAACAAAAGTCTTAACAAAACTCCATATGAAATATTTCACAACAGAAAGCCTTACATTAAGTTTTTCAAGCCCTTTGGATGCAAATGTTTCCTACTGAACATAAGAGACTATTTGAACAAGTTTCAAACAAAGTCCCTGGATTGTTTCTTTGTTGGATATTCTACACACTCAAAAGCCTACAGAGTCTATGTAAAAGATCACTTGAGTGTAATAGAATCTTCTGACATCATTTTTAATGAGAATCAATTCAATACAGTTGATGGTGCAGCATGGCTGTTTGATCATGAGAAGTTAATAAGGTCTTTCAAGATTTATCCTGAAGACTTTGATGAATCTTTCTACAAGACCCGTGAATTTGAAGAGAAAAAGAAGAAGTCATTGGACTTGGAAGAATTATGGAAGAAGGTTGCTGAAAAGGAAAAGGAATATACTTTAGTGAAGAACTCCTCATGTGATATTGGTGAACCTAATCAAGAAAACAATCACAATGTTGAACATAATCATACTGAGAACAATCAAGACAATCAAGATGCACAAAATGATCAAGTTCAGAATGAGGGTGACACAAGCAACCAAGCAAGTGAAGAAGAAGCTGCATCTACAGCAAGATTTCAAGATCTATTTCAAAGATTGAACTTAGAAAATAATGGTGCATCTACTTCAAGACAACATAATGATGAAGCACCAGAATTTCATGATGCAGAGACTGATTTGATCATTGAAGCACCAGAACTCAATGAGTCAAATCTTGACACAACTATGTCTACAGATATGATTGTTCAAACTCCTTATGTGGAAAAGAATCATCCTTCTGAAAACAACATTGGTGATTTGCATGAAAGAGTTACAAGAAGTCATTCTGAAATTGCAAACATTTGTCTTTACTCTTGTTTTCTATCCCAAATAGAACCAAAGAACATAGCACAAGCATTAAAAGATAATAGTTGGGTGGAAGCGATGCAAGAGGAATTGGCACATTTTAGAGATCTGCATGTGTGGGATCTTGTTGATAAGCCATTTGACAGATATGCAATTGGAACCAAATGGGTGTTCAGAAACAAAAGGGATGAAAGGGGTTTAGTGATTAAGAATAAAGCTAGGCTTGTAGCACTAGGATTCCTTCAAGAGGAAGGAATAGACTTTGAGGAAGTCTTTGCTCCTGTGGCAAGACTTGAAGCTATCAGGATTTTTCTAGCATATGCTGCCTCAAAGAACATTAAGTGTTCCAGCTTGATGTTAAGTCTGCATTTCTAAATAGAAAGATTGATGAAGAGGTGTATGTTGATCAACCTCCAGGTTTTGAGGATCCAATGTATCCAAACAGGATGTATAAGTTAAACAAAGCCCTTAATGGATTGCATCAGGCTCCTAAAGCATGGTATGATGAGCTGGCAAATCATCTTCTTGAAAATGGTTTCAAAAGAGGAGTAATGTGTAGTGAAACACACTTACTTTTCGTATCATTTTATCTTGTTTTAATTGCTTTTTAGTTTAATTATTAAGTTTTACGGTTTGTTTATGCTTAATTTTACAAAGTTGAGTGTTTACTTGTAGGTTTATAGAAGATGGTGAAAAAAGAGGCAATTTGGAAGAGTTTAGGGGCCTTTTTGGTCAAAGTTTCAAAGTTTAATCAAGGCCCGGTCCAAGCCCACAAGTTAAAAGCCTTTTATTATATTATATTTAATTAATATCACAAGTAATCAGCCATTCTTCATCCCATAATCCCGAAAATCAAAACCCTAACCCCAAGAACCCTAAGTTCCGATCGGACAAGCTGCCGCCGGCGGAAAAAAGAAGAAAAAAGGAAGAAAGCTGTGGCGGCTGAGGCTGTTGACGGCTGAGGAAGGAAGAAGGGATCTTTGTGCAGCTGCTAGGGGTTTCAAACATCCAAAATCTCAGCCATAAACCTTTAGTATACATCTCTAAACTTTGTTTATCTTTCAATAACCCTAACTTTGATTGATTTGGTCTTTTTAATTGAATTGTTTTGCAATTGTTTGATTGTTAGACTTGTTATTGATTAAGTTTGGATCTTGATTGAATTTTATAATGTTTATGATGATGTTTATGGTGTTTTTATTAAGAGTTTGTGGCTGTCCAAAAGTGATGAGTGGCTAAACTAGTTTGTTCTACCTATGATAGATGATTGTTGCATAGTTTTAACTTGTTTAATGGATTGTTAATGTTCAAGACTTAAATTATTGATGTAAAGTTTAACTAAACCATGAATTAGATTGTGTATGATGGCTGTGTTTTATTTGTTATTACTTATAATCCTCTTGCATTAGTTAATTGAATCGGTTTTGATTAATTGATTGCTTGTTAAGCTCTTTACTTGGTGTTTTGGGTTTATTTGCGGGGTGTACAACCGTAGGGATAAGTGGGTAATATATCATATAAAATCAGTTAGAATACACCTTCTTTGAGACCAAGAGGTGATAAGAAGTAACATTGTCTCGTTGCTTTTACTTGTTAGAATTAAGACCGCGCGAGAGCGGGTTTTGTCTTGTCGAGTTTGAGTGTTTATGTGCAATTAGTTGATTTAATTTGGGTTGAGTTAAATTGTTCCTCTATTCTTGGTTGCGTAGTATTCGTCTCCATTAGGATAGTGTGTCGAGGAGACCGAGAGGTGAGTCGTCATTTGAACACGTTAATGATTGTTTGTCCGGTTTGTTCTTTAAAATCAACTAAAATAAGTTAGAGTTTGTTAGAGAGACTGAGAGGTAATTTGACTTTCTTAAACACATTTTAGTTGTGTTATCTTTTATAACCGGTTTCTTGAATATTTTCAATCCGTTATCTTGTTATTTCTTTCAACATGATTCATTCCTAGGTAGACGTTTTTATTCATTGAATTTAAGTCAAAGTTTTCTTAAAGTATTTTGTTAACAGTTTTCTTTTAATTAAGTTATGTAGTTAAATAAAATCTTAAAAATCAAATAAATATAATTTTGGTAAGTCTTAATTAGAGTTTCGTAATTAAAAACGTTTTCACGTGTCTTTGCGTTTGACATCCGGACTTCCTTGATGCTATACTATTTATGATCGGTACACTTGCCGGTTTTGTGTGGTTTCTATAGGATTTTCGTTTTTATAAATTTAAAGCTTAATTGTGATTCGTTTTTTATTTATATTATACATTTTCACACATCAAGTTTTTGGCACCGTTGCCGGGGACACGGTTTGAAGCGTTTTAAGAACGACTCGAGTCAAGATTTTCCTTGTTTACTACGTTTTTTTATTTGTTTTGTTTATTAGTTTAAAATAGTTTAGATAATTATAATTTCTTTTATTTATTTTAAATAGTTGTATGCGACGTACTCGATCTCTAGGACCACCAGAAGTTGAAGGATTTTCCGACCCAGAGAGAGAGCTTCTTGAGAGACGTCGTACAAAACCGTCTTCTAGTTCATCTACATCCGTCGATAATACATTTTTTTCTCCTACTTTATCTGAACCCATCGTTAGGGATAGGATTATGGCCGACGCACCACCGAGGAGGACAGTCGCAGACCGGGCCCGTCCGGTCGATGCTGGCGCGAGATCCAGCATTGCTCCACCAGCTATAGGAGTTCAAACGACCTGGAAGATTCCATCGAACGTTCTGAACACCATTTCCCATTCTGCTCAATTTTACGGGTTGCTCCACGAAAACCCGCATTCACATCTCACTCGCATCGCATGTATTTGCGACACCTTTCATCTTGCCAACGTATCCGAAGACGCCATCAAACTCCGCATCTTTCCGTTCTCACTCGTTGATCAGGCGAGTCTGTGGCTTGAGTCCCTCCCACAGGGATCCATTTCTACTTGGGCCGCCATGCAGACCCAGTTCCTGGAAAAATACGATCCTCCGGCTAAGGCCGCTCGTTTGCGTAACCATATTCATTCTTTCCAGATGGAGGACACTGAGAGTTTCTACGAGGCGTGGGAGAGATTCAAAAACCTACTTGCTTTATGTCCGAACCACGGCTTGTAGGACTGGGCGGTTGTTGAAAAGTTCTATAACGGAGTGACGTACGCGACTCAGAATATGCTTGACACTGCTGCATGAGGCAACTTATTGACGACAAAGGATACCGATGAGTGCATTGCCTTATTTAACGGTTTATCCATGAGTGGATACAAGCGACCACCTTCTAAGAGCACCAAAACCGTCGACGCGTTATCACGCGGCATACATTCAGTCGACACAAACACCGCCCTCGCGGCACAGGTTGAGGCGTTAGCGAAGATGGTGAAGGACCTGCAGGTGAAGAGTAAATTGTGCGAGATCTGTAGAGGAGGGCATGATACCGTTCAGTGCCCTGTAGGTTTCCAGGAGGAGGCAGTCGACTATGTTAACAATCCTAACCGAAACCCTAATTCTTTTAATTCTTGTAATTCGGGTTGGAGAGGTAACCAAAATCCTAACTGGAGGAACGGAAATCATTCCGGCTTCCAGCCGCGTCAGAGCCTATTCCAGGATTCCGGTGAAGGAGCGAGTGGTGGGGAGAAGAAGCCCACGCTCGAGGAGATGATGGCACAGCAGACTCAGATGCTGTCGCAGCTTATGACTCGAGAGGATTCCCGTCACAAAGAGACTCAAGATAAATTTCGGGAACACGAGTCATTCATGAGAAATCAGGGGGCGTCAATTCAAAATCTTGAGAGGCAGATGGGAGAGATAGCGAATCGTCTGAATGAGAGGCCGCCAGGTACACTTCCGAGTAACACTGAGCAGAACCCGAAGGCCTTCGCGAAGGCGGTGACGACGAGGAGCGGTGCAGGGGCATGTAGTAAGCCAGTGAATCAGGGACCTGCGGTAGATGTAGAGGAGTAGGTAGACGAGGAGATTCAGATGGAGTCTTCACCGGCCGACGTGCATAAGAGGCGAAGCCCAGGAAGTACAGCACAGGCCGAATACCAACCATTACCCAGCACACCACCGAGAGTCTACAAACCTAGACTCCCATTTCCCAGGAGAGTCCGCAGGGATAGAGACGAGGAGCAGAACACTAAATTTCTTGATCTTCTGAAGCAACTTCATCTTAATATTCCTTTCCTTGAGGCACTTACACAAATGCCTAAATACGCAAAGTTCCTTAAGGATATTCTTTCTAATAAAGAGAAGTTAGCTGAGGTCTCTTCCATCCCGCTGAGTGCTGGTTGCTCTGCAGTTTTGCAGAGAAATTTACCGGAAAAGATGTCCGATCCTGGGAGTTTCACGATTCTCTGCATCTTGAGTGATAATACGGTTGTTATGCACTGGCAGATCTTGGTGCCAGTATTAATCTCATGCCGTATTCCGTGTATCGCAAGTTGGGACTAGGCGAATGTAGGCCTACCCGTATGAGTATCCAGCTTGCTGATCGTTCTGTAAAATACCCCCGAGGTGTGGTCGAGAACATGCTTGTTCGTGTCGACAAGTTCATCTTCCCAGTGGACTTTGTCATCCTGGACATGAACGATGACGATAGTGTCCCACTCATCTTGGGCCGACCATTCCTTGCCACTGCACAGGCATTGATCGATGTCTGCGAGGGTAAGTTGATTCTGAGAGTTGGGGATGAGAACATCACCTTTGACGTTCGACAGTCACTGAAACACCCCAAGTCTGCTGATGACTCCTTATACTTCATCGATACCATCATGGAGCATGTCGGGGAGTTTCTCAGCGAAATTTGGGGAGGATCTGCCTCCGACACCCAGATTCTCGATAAGGAGATTCCGGAGATTGAAATGGTTGTCGTAACCAATCAGTCCTTAGATGACGACACCGAGTCGCATACCCCTGAATCTGGCGTGTCTGCCGAGATCGTACGAGACGATCCGATGGACCGACCTTCGGTCGAGAGTCCTCCTTCTTCCTTAGAGCTTAGGGATCTGCCTGCCCATCTTGAGGACGCATTTTTAGATGAAGAGAGGAAGCTTCCAGTTATCATTGCATCTGCTTTGACGGAGGTCGAGAAGAAGAAATTGTTGAGGGTGCTACGAGAGCACAAAGAGGCGATTGCATGGAAGATTATCGACATCAAGGGTATCAACCCTTCATTTTGCACTCATAAAATCCTCATGGAGGAAAATTTCAAAACTGTCGTCCAGCCGCAACGGCGGCTTAATCCGAAAATGCAAGAAGTCGTAAAGAAGGAGATCATTAAACTCCTTGATGCGGGGATCATTTTCCCCATTTCTGATAGTGCTTGGGTGAGTCCAGTCCAAGTGGTTC
Organism: Bidens hawaiensis; assembly: GCF_021521415.1. Taxonomy (NCBI): domain Eukaryota; kingdom Viridiplantae; phylum Streptophyta; class Magnoliopsida; order Asterales; family Asteraceae; genus Bidens; species Bidens hawaiensis. The sequence continues at coordinate 146,072 of NW_027492955.1, read as the reverse complement.
CTAAAAAGGGTGGCATGACTGTCGTCACCAACGAGCGGAACGAGCTTATTCCCACGAGGACTGTGACGGGTTGGCGAGTCTGCATCGACTATCGCAGACTGAATGATGCCACCAGGAAAGACCACTTTCCTCTACCCTTCATTGATCAAATGTTGGAGCGTTTAGCGGGTCAGCAATACTACTGCTTCTTGGATGGTTTCTCTGGGTAATTTCAGATTCCCATAGCTCCCGATGACCAGGAGAAAACCACTTTTACCTGCCCTTACGGTACGTTTGCCTACAAGCGTATGCCGTTCGGACTGTGTAACGCTCCAGCCACCTTCCAGAGGTGTATGGTGGCTATTTTCCATGATATGATCGAGGACTCCATGGAGGTATTCATGGACGATTTTTCCGTATTTGGGAGTTCCTTCGATCATTGTTTATCTAATCTTGAGAGGATGATGTCCCGTTGTGTTGATACCAACCTAGTCCTCAACTGGGAGAAGTGTCATTTTATGGTTCGTGAGGGCATTGTTCTGGGACATCGGATCTCGAGTGCGGGGATAGAGGTTGACAAAGCGAAGGTCGAGACCATTTCTAACCTCCCCCCACCCACCTCTGTGAGATCCATTCTTAGTTTTCTAGGTCATGCTGGGTTCTACCGCCGGTTCATTAAAGATTTCTCTAAAATCGCGAGACCCATGACCAAACTTTTGGAGAAGGATGCCCCATTTGTTTTTTCCGAGCAGTGTGTCGAGGCGTTTGATCTTCTAAAAGACAAACTAGTTATGGCCCCGATCATGGTTGCTCCCGACTGGTCGTCACCATTCGAGTTGATGTGTGACGCGAGCGACTTCGCAGTCGGAGCGGTTCTTGGACAACGGAAGGATAAAAAGTTCCATCCGATCTATTATGCGAGCCGGACCTTAATTGGCGCACAGGAAAGCTATACCACCACCGAAAAAGAGCTTTTAGCTGTGGTGTTCGCTTTCGACAAATTTAGGTCCTATCTGGTTTTGTCCAAAACGATTGTTTATACGGATCATGCTGCTATTCGTTATCTCTTCAGCAAGCAGGATGCCAAACCTCGTCTTATCCGTTGGATCCTGTTGCTTCAAGAGTTTGATATTGAGATCCGTGATAAAAAGGGGGCCGAGAATGTTGCGGCCGATCATCTTTCACGTCTAGAAGGTGCTGTGTTAGGAGATTCGGGGGGCAGGATCAACGACCGTTTTCCGGCGGAAAGTCTCATGTTCGTTAAGGCACAGGAGGAGGGTTTTCCATGGTTCGCCGACTTCGCAAACTATCTCGCTGATGGATACCTCCCGAGGATGTCTTACCAGCAAAAGAAGAAATTCTTTGCTGATGTTAAGTTCTACCTATGGGACGACCCGTATCTTTTCCGTGTTGGTGCTGATCAGTTAATTAGGAGATGTGTAGATGCAAAGGAGGGATGGCAGATTCTGAGCCATTGTCATGTGGGACCGACAGGAGGTCACCACGGTGCGAGTTCGACAGCGAAGAAGGTATTTGATTCTGGATTCTATTGGCCTTCTATTTTCAAAGACGCACATGAGTTTGTTAAAAATTGTGACCGATGTCAACGTGTTGGTAATATCTCATCCCGGAATGAGATGCCCCAAAATGCGATTCAGGTATGCGAGGTTTTTGACATTTGGGGTATCGATTTTATGGGCCCGTTCCCGTCGTCTAGAGGGAACAAGTACATTCTTGTGGCTGTTGATTACGTTTCCAAGTGGGTCGAGGCCAAAGCATTGCCCACTAACGACGCCCGAGTTGTAGTGAGATTCTTAAAAGGTTTGTTTTCCCGTTTTGGAGTCCCGAAGGCCTTGATCAGTGATCAAGGTACTCACTTCTGCAATGCGCAGATGGAGAAGGCGTTGCAGCGTTATGTGGTCACCCACCGGCTTGCGACCGCCTACCACCCACAGACCAGTGGGCAAGTGGAAGTGAGTAATCGTGGAATAAAACGTATCCTTGAGAAAACAGTTGGTTCGAATCGTCGGGATTGGTCCGACAAATTAGATGACGCTCTGTGGGCCTTCCGTACAGCTTACAAGACTCGGACTGGTTCCACACCATTTCGGATGATCTATGGGAAGGCCTGTCATCTTCCAGTTGAGTTAGAGCATTGTGCTTCATGGGCCCTTCAGAGGGTTAATCTTGATTTATCCATCGCTGAGAGTAATCATTTCCATCAGTTGCACGAGTTGGAGGAGCTCCGGGATCACGCATATGCACAATCATTTCGGTATAAGGAGTGGACGAAAGAACTGCATGATAGAAAGCTGAAGGGTAATAAGCAGTTCAAGTGTGGGGATAAGGTTTTATTGTATAACTCCCGGTTGAGGTTATTCCCGGGAAAGTTGAAATCCCGATGGTCGGGACCGTTCACGGTCACTGAGGTTTTCCCGTATGACACTATTGAGATACAAGATCGAAGCGGGAAGTTTAAGGTGAACGGCCATAGATTGAAGCACTATATTGGAGAGCCGAATACTGATCAGACAGTCGAGGTGTTCTACCTTGACTCATTCACCGAGGAATAGAAGTGATGGATGCATCACTCGGGAGACAGCCCGAGTTGTAGAGTTTGTATTATGATTCTCTTTATTATCTGTTTTTATTTGTTTGATTTCTATTTAAAAAAAATAAAAATAAAATAAAAAATGAAAAAAAAAAATAAAATATTTAAAAACTCAAAAAAATTAAAAAATTCAAAAACACAAAAATATGTTTATTTCTTATGTTTTTGTTCTCTGTTTTGTACACCGCTACATGCGAGCGAGTTTGAGTTGTTACAGGTATTATTATGCGCATGGTAACTCTGATGGCGTTTTGGAACCGGTTCACCCGAGGTTGCGGCCGCAAATGAAATGCTATACGGTCGTTCGTTCGAATCATAACAGCTAATGAAGAATATGCATCTAAACCAGGGGAGTAACCCGTTCTCTATTTTAATTTCTGTTCTTTAAAGTTTTAATTTTAGGCTTTAAGTTTTAATTTTATTTTTCAGTTTTTATTTTATTTTATCTCTTTTCCTTGTTCTCATCGAGGACGATTTCGTTCTAAGTGTGGGGATGGGAATTTATTTTACTTAGTTGTAGAAAAATAATAATAATAATAATAATAAATAAAAAATTAAAAAATTTTAAAAATAAAAAATTTTTCACTCATTTTTCGTTTTCGTACGTTGTTCAAGTTTGTTTATGTTGAAAAAAAAAATAAAAAAATAAAAAAAAAAAAAAGAAAAAATGTCCCTTGTTTTAGTTTCTTTTGCGTTAAAAGTCGGAGATAATGATTTGATTTGGAAATCGGTTTTTCAAACTACTAATAATATGAGATAAATTAAAGAAAACGCGCTTAACTTGGGATGTGTCGATAGGCTCAGCCTTGAAAATGAAAGGGCAAATTTGATAAAACGGTTAAACGGAAATCTTTTGTGGGTAAAGCGTTTTGTCCGTGGAAAATAAGCAATGAAAGGTTGGGCCATACTCAAGCCTCAAATTTTTGTATGAAAAATTTGAAATATCATGAGTTTTAAAAATCTGAATACGTTATCATATGATGTTTGGGTAGGTTTAACGTTAGAGTATGCCGTGTAGCCTGTGATATAAATCTTAAAATGATAGTTTAGTGTTTTACACCTCATCGGCGTATGGTTTTATAACCTTAAATCCTGTATTGATGGGATGCTTCGGGTCCGGAGACCATGGGTCTGTATGCAATCTATTTAGCTGGGTATTCACAATTCCTAAGTGGGGTTGTGGATATTTAAAATAAAGCCAAAGAGCAAACCCGTATAAGTCTATAAACATGATCACAACAGTACGAAAGTACTATTACACTACAGACTTGATCATCCACGCTGTTAGTCATGTGGGGTCCCCTTGCTCGCGTCTCATTACCATTAAGAAACGGACCACAAGGGACACGCCACATGTAAGCCCTACAGATAAAATTTTGCATACTCACCTATGGTTATGGATTTGGGGTATTGCTTGATAACGGGGGTATGTCATGTTGTGGGGAGCACTGGCTATGATTAATTGAACCTTGATCATATCTGATGGCTGCTTGGTAGACTTTGATGCTTAAGCTTAGGTGGATAAACAATACCCTTGATCGTCTTAACTATTCATAAATGTGGAGCAACAAAGTTTTAATTATGCTAATTTTGAGGTTTAAGTCAAGTTGGAGTGGTCTGGTCCGGTAAAAGCAGAAAATAAGCGGGTCTTAATTGTGTAAACCACTGAGTAATATTGTCGGATCTTATTTGTCTCGGTAAAGATTAAGGCATGGGTTTAGGTGGACAAAAATATCGATGATCGCGGTTTTTGCGTTTTTCTGAGCTTTAAAATATAACCTATATGTTTGATTTAACTTTGATTTTCCGATTCTGATCCAACTGCATTAGACTTTTTCAGGGACGAAAAAGGTTTAAGTGTGGGGATGTTTGATGTGTAGTGAAACACACTTACTTTCCGTATCATTTTATCTTGTTTTAATTGCTTTTTAGTTTAATTATTAAGTTTTACGGTTTGTTAATGCTTAATTTTACAAAGTTGAGTGTTTACTTGTAGGTTTATAGAAGATGGTGAAAAAAGAGGCAATTTGGAAGAGTTTAAGGGCCTTTTTGGTCAAAGTTTCAAAGTTTAATCAAGGCCCGGTCCAAGCCCACAAGTTAAAAGCCTTTTATTATATTATATTTAATTAATATCACAAGTAATCAGCCATTCTTCATCCCATAATCCCGAAAATCAAAACCCTAACCCCAAGAACCCTAAGTTCCGATCGGACAAGCTGCCGCCGGCGGAAAAAAGAAGAAAAAAGGAAGAAAGCTGTGGCGGCTGAGGCTATTGACGGCTGAGGAAGGAAGAAGGGATCTTTGTGCAGCTGCTAGGGGTTTCAAACATCCAAAATCTCAGCCATAAACCTTTAGTATACATCTCTAAACTTTGTTTATCTTTCAATAACCCTAACTTTGATTGATTTGGTCTTTTTAATTGAATTGTTTTGCAATTGTTTGATTGTTAGACTTGTTATTGATTAAGTTTGGATCTTGATTGAATTTTATAATGTTTATGATGATGTTTATGGTGTTTTTATTAAGTGTTTGTGGCTGTCCAAAAGTGATGAGTGGCTAAACTAGTTTGTTCTACCTATGATAGATGATTATTGCATAGTTTTAACTTGTTTAATGGATTGTTAATGTCAAGACTTAAATTATTGATGTAAAGTTTAACTAAACCATGAATTAGATTGTGTATGATGGCTGTGTTTTATTTGTTATTACTTATAATCCTCTTGCATTAGTTAATTGAATCGGTTTTGATTAATTGATTGCTTATTAAGCTCTTTACTTGGTGTTTTGGGTTTATTTGCGGGGTGTACAACCGTAGGGATAAGTGGGTAATATATCATATAAAATCAGTTAGAATACACCTTCTTTGAGACCGAGAGGTGATAAGAAGTAACATTGTCTCGATGCTTTTACTTGTTAGAATTAAGACCGCGCGAGAGCGGGTTTTGTCTTGTCGAGTTTGAGTGTTTATGTGCAATTAGTTGATTTAATTTGGGTTGAGTTAAATTGTTCCTCTATTCTTGGTTGCGTAGTATTCGTCTCCATTAGGATAGTGTGTCGAGGAGACCGAGAGGTGAGTCGTCATTTGAACACGTTAATGATTGTTTGTCCGGTTTGTTCTTTAAAATCAACTAAAATAAGTTAGAGTTTGTTAGAGAGACTGAGAGGTAATTTGACTTTCTTAAACACGTTTTAGTTGTGCTATCTTTTATAACCGGTGTCTTGAATATTTTCAATCCGTTATCTTGTTATTTCTTTCAACATGATTCATTCCTAGGTAGACGGTTTTATTCATTGAATTTAAGTCAAAGTTTTCTTAAAGTATTTTGTTAACAGTTTTCTTTTAATTAAGTTAAGTAGTTAAATAAAATCTTAAAAATCAAATAAATATAATTTTGGTAAGTCTTAATTAGAGTTTCGTAATTAAAAACGTTTTCACGTGTCTTTGCTTTCGACATCCGGACTTCCTTGATGCTATACTATTTATGATCGGTACACTTGCCGGTTTTGTGTGGTTTCTATAGGATTTTCGTTTTTATAAATTTAAAGCTTAATTGTGATTCGTTCTTTATTTATATTATACATTTTCACACATCAAGGAGCCATTGACAAGACACTATTCTACAAAAGAAAGGGACCAGACTTGCTTCTAGTACAAGTGTATGTGGATGACATCATCTTTGGTTCTACAAATGAACAAATGTTTATGGAGTTTGAAGGGGTAATGAAGTCCAAATACAGCATGAGTTCTATGGGAGAAATGAACTTCTTTCTAGGATTGCAAGTTCAACAAAAGGCTGAGGGGATTTTCATTCATCAAAGCAAATATGTACAGAACATCTTGAACAAGTTCAACTGTCATGAGTACAAGACTGCTTCAACTCCAATGGACACCAAAGAAAAGATGATTGCAGATGAAAAGGGGGAGCCTATAGATGAACATGAATATAGAGCCAAAATTGGATCTCTGATGTATTTGACTGCAACAAGACCAGATATCATGTTTGCTGTATGTGTGTGTGCAAGATTCCAATCAAGTCCAAAAGTCTCCCACATGAATGCTATTAAAAGAATATTCAGATATTTGAAGGGAAGACCAGACTTAGGGATTTGGTATCCAAAGAACCAAGCTTTTGATCTGATTGCATATACAGACAGTGACTATGATGGCTGCAACATGAGCAGAAAGTCAACCTCAGGAGGATGTCAATTTTTGGGTGAAAGGCTAGTGTCATGGCAATGTAAAAAAGCAGACTACAGTTTCAATCTCTACTGCAGAAGCTGAATATGTTGCTGCATCTGCCTGCTGTGCACAAGTTCTATGGATTCAAAATCAGATGCTGGACTATGGTTTGAATTTCTTGAACACCCCTATTCTTATTGACAATAATGCTGCATATTTTACTGTTAAAAATCCAGTTCAACATTCCAAAACTAAGCACATTGAAATCAGACATCATTTCATCAGAGACTGCAGTGAAAAAGGTTTGATTAAAATGCAAAGGGTTGATACAATTGACAATTTGGCTGACCTATTCACCAAACCACTTGATAGAACCAGGTTCAACTTTCTTCTGAAAGCCCTGGGAATGATCAACTCTGATGAAATCTGATTAAGGATGTGTGCCTGGTTGTGTGTCTCTCTGTGCTAACTGATTATTTTGACAGAGGTTACACCTTATGAATGTTGATTGAATACGTTTTGAATATGTTTCAACTGAATGTTGATTGAATATGTTTTGAATATGTTTCAACTGAATATTGATTGAATATGTTTTGAGTATGTCACTGGTATGAAGTTAACTGATAGGTGCTTAAGTAACTATCTGTGCAATTTGTTTGAAATTGATGATAATTATTGACTATCAAGTTAACTGATCTGATGTTATGATAAGTAGTTTGATCTGTTTGAGTGAAATTGAATGCTTGTCTGATGTCATGAGTAATCACATGTTTATGGTTACTTGAATATGTTCTTTATCTGATCTTCTGATGTTGTTAAGATAGGATAGACATTGAATGTTAGTACAGTCTGTTTTTCTTGATGATGTTAAGAATGATTAAGATTTGATTATGTGATGCAACTGTTTATATCAAAATGTGTTTTATGTCAAAATTAAGTGATTCAATGAATTTTATAATGAATTTTGCATAAATACTTTATTTTGGACAAAACATGAGCAAGTTGATTAATGGTGTAGAGATATGATAAGATTATTCAGTTCAAGCTTTTAAGAAGCTTAAAAGGAGGTTTATTTTTTGGAAAAGTCTCAAATAGTTGTTCTTGCTGAAAACTATGTCATTTGCCCAGTTGGAAGGACATGCACTTGTGTATGTTTGGTCCTTAAATCTCTATAGATTCAAAGGATAGCCATTGACCTGAAAACTGAATGCATTTGGGGCAATTATGACTTGTTTCTTATTCCTTCACTTAAAACTATGTCAATAGCTCTGACTTTGAAAGGACATATATTCACATGTATGTTTGGTCCTGTTGACCACTTTTGGTCAAACAGGATAGCCATTAACCTGACAATGAAGAGATATTGGGGTGATTGAATATTAAACTGTGTTTTTATGGGAAATGATAGTACATTGACTACTTAGCTGATCATATGGAATTAATAGGCTAAAAAGACCTTACATTAACATGTATGGTTGCTTTCCCATGATGATGTAAAATCTAAGGTGATATAAACATAATGAATATGCTAATCTTTATGTGGAGATGCATAGTTGTCTTTGCATGTCTCAAGATAAATCTCTCCGAATGATAGGCAGAAAAGTGATTACCCAGTCATACACGAGCCTGTGGTTATTTGGTCAACCAAACAATGAAACATCTTTAAATATGACAAGGAACATACTTTTAGAAAATTTGAGAAAATATCAAAAACAAGGGGAAGAATGAATAAATCAACCAAAAGTTGATAAGTGCTTTAAATATTTTATCAAACAAGAGGGTTACAACAAGAACTACAAAGATGTTGGCAAATTCTGTCTCATCTTGAATGAAAGGCATGTTGCTAACTGTAAGTCCAACGTTCAACCTCTATATATGTTTGAATCTAAAAATACAAAAATACAATAAGTTCTGTAATACAAAAACTATTTTTGACCAAATACAGGAGGTTGGAGTCAAATTGGGGTGATCTGGGGAAAGCCAAATAAGCTTTGAGAAGAGATATGAGGCATCATAGCACAGTGTTGACCATTAATGCATTATGCTTTAAATGAACCTAAATCATATCACCAAAGAGATGAAATTCATGCTAAGTTTATACCTGCTGTTAACCTATCTATGTTGTCATAATAATGCTGAAAGTGAAGTATTGAGATAGCTACTTATACCTGCTGTTAACCTATCTATGTTGTCATAATAATGCTGAAAGTGAAGTATTGAGATAGTTGTCTATGCATGTCTCAAGATAAATCTCTCCGAATGATAGGCAGAAAAGTGATTACCCAGTCATACACGAGCCTGTGGTTATTTGGTCAACCAAACAATGAAACATCTTTAAATATGACAATGAACATACTTTTAGAAAATTTGAGAAAATATCAAAAACAAGGGGAAGAATGAACAAATCAACCCAAAGTTGATAAGTGTTTTAAATATTTTATCAAACAAGAGGGTTACAACAAGAACTACAAAGATGTTGGCAAATTCTGTCTCGTCTTGAATGAAAGGCATGTTGCTAACTGTAAGTCCAACGTTCAACCTCTATATATGTTTGAATCTAAAAATACAAAAATACAATAAGTTCTGTCATCCAAAAACTATTTTTGACCAAATACAGGAGGTTGGAGTCAAATTGAGGTGATCTGGGGAAAGCCAAATAAGCTTTGAGAAGAGATATGAGGCATCATAGCACAGTGTTGACCATTAATGCATTATGCTTTAAATGAACCTAAATCATATTACCAAAGAGATGAAATTCATGCTAATTTATACCGCTGTTAACCTATCTATGTTGTCATAATAATGCTGAAAGTGAAGTATTGAGATAGCTACTTAGTCAATATGATCCCATTCTTGAGATCTTTTCAGTAAATGGAAGAAACTATTTTGAAGAGAATTATAACTGAAATTTGTTCTCTAAATGCACCATTTGCTCTTAAACTATGATCTGAAAAGAAAAATATATTTTGACAAAGTGGTTTAAGTCAAAAGTGTTGCATTTTGCCTAAAATAGGCTGAATATGTAAATTCGGGTAAGGTTTGATACCTTATAACCTTCCCGAGCACAAACTGTTTGAATATGTATTTTCGGGTAAGGTTTAATGATTTACAACCTTTCCGGGTACAAAACAGTTGATTATGTGTGAATATGTTGTTTCGGGTAAGGTTTGATAATTTTCAACATTTCCGAGTAAACTTAGTCATTTTTGACTTAATTATATGTGAATATGTTGTTTCGGGTAAGGTTTGATAATTTTCAACATTTCCGAGTAAACTTAGTCATTTTTGACTTAATTATGTGTGAATATGTTGTTTCGGGTAAGGTTTGATAATTTTCAACCTTTCCCAGTAAGCTTAGTCATTTTTGACTAACTTTATGATTTTCGGGCATGCTTTGAAGTGTTTACACTTTCCGGGTAGAGTACACTGTTGTACTCATTTCCCGAGCAAGCTTGAAGTCTTGAGATGATTATGTGTTGTTATGCTGATTGTGTTTCCAAGCAAACTTTATGAACTTAGTCAAGTACATCAAGTAAGCTTTGTGATTTGTGTGAATATGTTGTTAGGAAAGGTTTGTTAATCTTTCCGGGCATGCTTAGATATTACTATTTAAGTTTGTCATTTTTCGGGTATGGTTTGACAAGTTGAAATCCCTCGGGTAAGGGTATACCTGATGATTGAATGCGTTTATCCTAGCAAGCTTAGTGCTAACATAGGATTTTCGGGCAAGCTCTATGAAATTTTAGACTATAGCACACTTAAATGTCTATGTGTTTTAATTTCATTCCAAGCATGTTCTGTGATATGTGTGTGTATGATTTCTTTGAAATTACAAGTGTTTTCAGACAAACTTTGTTTTCCGGGCACACTTGTGTTCCTTCAATATACTTGGTAATTTCAAAAGTTAACCTTCCGAGTACACTTTGCTTCCGAGCACACTTTGCTTCCGAGCACACTTTGTACTATATGAAGGTTATTCGGGAATACTTTGCATAAGATTGTTGTTCGGGCACACTTTACATCAGAAAGGTTGCTCGGGCACATTATATTTTCAAGCATACTTGAATGAATGTGTTACTTGATTGAATATGTTAGTTAGTATGATAAAATTGATTATGATAAAATTGATTATGATTCTTATGAGGGTTCATGCTAGATAAGTTTTAATTTGAAATTGAGAAATCTATGTGGGGATCTTAATTGATTCTTAGTAAGGATGTTTATTTGATGATTATACTTGATTATTTGCCTTGTGATTAATTTCTCAAGAAATCTAGTATTTCGGGTAAGCTTTCTTCATCATGTCTTAACTTTAAATTAATTTACTTGATCGAGCAAGGTTTATAAATAGACGAATTCGGGCAAACTTTGTATATCCAAAATTGAAAATTTTTCCAAGCAAAGTTTGACCGGGTAAGGTTTGTAAGTGGAAGTATACCAAGTATACTTTAGATATATTAATCTTTCGAGTAAGGTGTTATGAACTTAAATGGAAATAAATGTTTAATATATCAATGGATAATGTTACCTGTTGACAGCTAATAATTCACAAAAAGACAAAAATCATTTAAAACCCACTTTCATAAGCTAAAAGACAAAACACTTTTCAAATTTCTCACTTTACCTTGCATGAAAAAGAAAAAGGCAAAAACAAAAGAACTTTATCTGCAATTTTGGTAGAAAAATTGCAGATATGTACTTTACATTTTGTCTTAACTCTCATTAAAAGAAGACCTGCATATGCTATTCAAAATTGAAACTTCACATTTCAAGAGTAACTTACATTTGTGTTTTGTGCAGATTTCAATATCATTCAAGACAACGGTTTGAATTGAAATATTATTTATACCTTAATTTTTTTTTCTCTTTGAAATCTAACTGATAATTGTGTATTCATTGATATAACAGAAAATCAGCAATGGATCCAACTCCAAGTAATTCCAATTCCTACAAACATCATCTTTCTGAAGAACTGAAGAAAGCATTGCAACGAGTTCAAACCCTAATGTCTGAGGTTGAGAAGATCTCAGCTGCCCCAAAACAGGGGGAGAATTCGCTGAAGCTTCTCTCAATTTATGAAAAGAACAGCTCAGATGATGAAGCTGACAATGTTCCAGAAGATGAAAAGAAAGATCTTGAGGAAAGAAAGAAATTAAAAGGGAAAGAAATTGCTCAAGAGGACGATGAAATTCAGTCTTTAAATTCTCAGAAGGAGAATACAATGGAGTCAGAAATGAATGAATCTGAATCAGAAGCCAAAAGAGTCTATGTGCAAAGAATGACAGAAATTTATGACAGAGAATTTCTTTCTCAAATGATATCTGATAAAGACTTTGAAGAACAAGAAAACTTGATGAAGATGTTTGAAGATGAGAGAAAGCTAAGAGATGAAGTGAAGAATAATCAGAGAGAAGTCCTACAAGAATTGATTGAAAACTGTTTAAATGATGAGGAAATTCCAAATGGTGTGCTAGTATCTCTACTTAAGTTGATTAAACAAGAAGAACCAGAGACAGAGGTGAAAAAGAAACTAGACACTGTTATTGATAAAATTTCAAAAACACTGAGTGAAGAAAAGATTGTTCAAGACAATGAAGTGAAAGATTTGAAATTGAAAGATGATTTGGAACAAGAAATGGAAGTTCAAAATTTCTTGAGTGAATATGATGGTAAACCAAGATTTTTAGTTGAGAATGGAATTCCCTTTGATTCAGTAAAAATAATGACAAGAAAAGAGATTTTGAGCAACTTTAAGAAAATGAAAGGACAACAGCTGAACATGAAGAAGGGAGCAACTCAATCTCTAGTTGGTATGAACAAAGGAATATCCAAAAAGATGGCTAGTCTATCAAAGATGACAATTAAAGGAAAATCCAAAGTAAAGGAATTCTGCAGAAAGACAACATCTTTGGTCTCAAAACAGAACAATACAAAGAAAAGGAAGATGGTTGTGACTAATCAAGAAAAATCAAAGCAAATGCACTTGAAGATGGATAAACCTTTTGTCAAAACTGCAGTAAAAGCCAAAAACCCTTCAGTCAACCATAATATTATGCCAAGCGGAATATTTTGTGACTCCAGGACTGAACATCTGAATGTTATGATGGAAAATGGAGAGATTGTGAAGATCTTCTCTTAAAATGACTTCAGAAAATTCAATCTATGGTAATTGAAGGTGATTGCAGCACTGTATCTCTCTGATTACAAAGAAAGGCAAATGCCTAAAAGTGCTAAGCAATCAAAACTGTTAAGATTCTTGGTTGAGCAAGAAAATTAAACAAGCATCTCTGGCTGAAATGAAGAATTTCAAGATTAGGCTTTGTTTGTAATGTCTTCGGACAACTTTCTGATTATGTAATTTTGTTTATGTTATTTGAATATGTAATTTTGATTTTGGATTTGATGTGTATTTTTGCTGAGTGTAAGTAACCATAGAAATGTTTTGGGTCAGCTGAGGTGTTCCAATCTAGGGGGAGATTGTTGGGTCAAGAAATTGACCTAAGGGGAGATTGTTGAGTCAAAGATTTGACCTAAATGAAGTACATGGAAGATTGAAATCTTCTCAACCTCCTCTGAATTTGCTAAGTAATGGATCCGATCACACCTTAGACATCCGAGCAAGCTTTTATTTGGCCGAGTACGATATTTTGCCTACCGGGCAAGGTTTACTTCAAGTAGTCTTCTTAAGTGGTTATCCGAGCAGGGTTTGCAAATTAGTGTTTCCAAGTAGGGTTCACTAGTTTATGTAAATCCGGGCAAGGTTCACTTTATCAAGCAAGTCTGTTTCAGAACCAAGTATTTTACTCATCCGAGTAAGGTTGGTTAACCAAATCCAAGAAGCCAAGTGATTAGAAGACCGGGCAAGGTATTCATTAATAAGTATGGTCCGAGTATGCTTGATAATCTAAAGGAATATCTCTAAGTAATATCGGGCAAGGTTCAGCTCGAGCAAGGAACAGTACTCCCGAGTACACTTTGCTAATAAGTTATTTTATAACAAATGGCTGAAATGGATCATTGAAGAACAAGGTTGCTCGTAAGGAGTTGTCGGGCAAAGTCTGCCAAATTCTAGAAGACTGAAGTCTACTCGGTGAGTATTTTACTTAGTGAAATACTCTTTAAGTAAAGTCTACCCGGAAACTGATCCCGAGCACACTTCTATGTTACCAAGTTATGAAGGATGGCCGAGCATACTCGGAAAGACAAGATTGATGCAAAGCCTACCCGGAAGACTTGTTTTACACTTAGTTTATTTTGAATATGTAATTTGAATATGTATGACTGTATTTAGGGTTTTTAGAAGGAATGACAGCTGTCCTAGGTTGGCAGGCCTATAAATAGAATGTTTAGGGCACGCCGCCAAGGAGGCCACAGTGAGCACAATACGGATAAGACCGACACAATTAATTGAGAGAATATTGTGTGACGGCTGTCTTAGGATTCCTAGAAAACCCTAAATCGATTATCCTTTTGTATGATTAATATTATATAAATGGAAATCTTTTGAGTGAATCTTAAGTGTGCTTTCTACCTTTGATTATTCATTGTAACCGTATGTTTGTTATTGATTCCGCCTTTAACAAATGGATATCTTTCTAAATATAGCAACCCGTCATTAACTCTCCTGTCGACACATCAATCTGTGTGAGTTATGACATGATTAATTAAGATCCAGGTGAAATCGAGGGGACCGACAGTGTCCCTTCAATAAGCCTTTTCCATCATTCTTCATGTGTAACACTGCTAATATGTGGTAAACTAATTATGTTTTTATATTTGTGAATAACAAATATAATTGGTCGATTATTACTTGTAATTCCCTCAGATGGGATAAAGCCCTCTCTAAGAGGCACAATACTTATAACTCCCCCAGATGGGATAAAGCCCTCTATAAGAGGCACATTACTTATAACTCCCCTAGATGGGATAAAGCCCTCTCTAAAAGGCACAATACTTATAACTCCCCTAGATGGGATAAAGTTCTCTCTAAGAGGCACAACACTTAAAATTCCCCTAGATGGGAAAATGACATCAATTCTCCTTCATAAGTGTGAAAGAAAGGCTCGACTGAGGGGCTTGGATCCATATACAAAAATAGCCCAATCCATGAGGCTCAATACAAATAATTTCCCCAGAGAAAAATAACCCCTTCTAAAAGGCTCAAAATTTACATTCCCCCGAGTGGGATATGGCCCCTAATAGAGGGCTCACGACTTATATATTTACCGCTAAAGGGGACACCATACATATCCCCCCCCCCAACATCTTTAACTGGATTGTTTATATTAAACGGCATGACCTTGCAGAGGAAATGATGTGTGCAAAATTATACACATTATTTATATCATTTATCCCCGATTTTATACACTTTTCATTACAAATCCATTGAATTTGATACTAAATTATTTGTAACATGGATTTGTAGGTTCGAATGATGAATTGGTCCTAATAAACAAGAAATAACAACCAAACGAATGCAATTCAGAAACCGAACAAAACCGGGAATGAAGTAACAAGGTCCGAAATGGGAATGAAGCAACTTGGTCCGAAGGAAAACTAGTGAACTACCGATAGATAGAATGAATCCGGAAAAAATTAAGATCAAAAGCACTAGTAGATAAAAAGAATAACAAGACACTGGCAAAACTTATGGGCTACAAAGATTTGAAGACTAAAGACCAGCTGAAACTTATGACCCATAAAGATTTCCAGCATTAGTTGACACTTATGGGTTGTAAACACCCTTACGACCCATAAAGAACCGTCGGTCATTATTGTATCACAAAATTCGTCGTCGGTGCAACCAAGATCCTGAAAATACGGAATAGATAATATCAAAACATTTAAAAGTAAAACTTATGGGTTATAAAGCAATCTTACAACCCATAAAGACTGTCGGTAGGAAACATGATCCTAAGAATCTGGAGTTGGAGATAAGATAAAAAGTTACTATTATGGGTCATAAGGATACTGTTGAAAACATTACGACCCATAAGTGTTCAAGATTTTCAGCTATAAATTGCAGCCCAAGTTTCACCCAAAGATACCATTTTTTACATCTCTTCTCTCTAATTAGCTAAATAAACTCCATAGGAGTGCCAAGGAGATTCCAGGAGGTCCGAGGAGGTCCAAACCACTTCCTGGGAGTTCCGAAGCTCTTCCCGAACACCCCACGAGTAGTATGTCTTTACTTTGTAAGTTTACTTTGGTTATGTTAATTGCTATGTTAGGCTAATAATCTATTAGTTTCGACATTAAGGGCTCTATTTTGTATAATGATTTGAATGTGAAATAGTTATGTGATTTTATTATTGGAAGGTTTCGTTTGTATAATTTCTTAAACTTTAAATCTAAAACTCAGTTAGGATTCAAATTAATTTGTTAATGAAACTGATCAATTTATTTATATGCTAATGACGTTCTTCAAAGTTAAAATATGAAATATGATTTTAATCTTAATAAATAAGGAACAAATGACGATTTTGTGTTTGTCTATGAATTCAATTTCATTATAGAAATTATACAATGTGATTTAGTATTCCAAACGGCGTGAACACTAAATGATAATTGATACTTTCATCACATGCAACTCGCACGTTAAGATCCGAACAGCATGAGCTAAGGGTAGCGAGTTGGCTCTAACTAAGGAACTGCATTTAGTTAGACATAGATGCAGAGAACGTCCGAACGGCGTGACGTTTAGTATTGATACAAATCTTTTAATAATAAAAATCATTGCACCATAATTATTTATGATCGCAACTCGAATTAGAAGTATGAAATATCCCTTGTGTCGGAACTATCTTTAATAATTGTTTATTCTAAGTTAGTTATTTTATCTCTTAGCTATATGTTAAACATTTGTACTACTATTATTTAGTTTATGCTTATATAATTTATTTATTCGCACAAAACCCCCCAGTTACAAATACTAGTTCTAAATTGTTCTCGGTTATAAAATTGTTAAAACGCATTCCCTGTGGACACGAACCTTACTTCTACTCATACTATCCCTAATAGTGTGTAACATAATGAGTTCACATTTATAAATTTATTTGCTGGAGCTGACGACAACCCAGACTGGAAACATATAGAAAGAATTTAAATCATCATACTTAATGTCAGGGGCTTGATATATTTTCAACAGATATTATCATGCTGAAATTGTTTATATTATCGTTTCTATGTCCAATACTAATGAAGCCAGAACAACATGATCATTGTTAGAGATTATTAGTTGGCCACTAACAACCTTTGCAGGGTTATTCAATAAGTAAAAAGATATTACATACAGCCAACATAGTTACCCCATAAACAAAAGTTAACATTGTCTTGGTTATGTTAAAGAAACTGGGACCTAAAAGTCCCTTATCCCAATCATAAATAATTAGCATAAGGGACTGGGGGACTTGAAGAGATAGTCCTAGGACTGGGCTCATTATATGATGATGAATTTAGATATGCTTGATCTTTATTTCATCCCATGACTTAGCTATCTCAACCTTATTAGCTCAAAATTCGATAAGTTAAAACAGAAGAAGGACCGCGTATTTCTGTCGTGGTAGATTTAAATTGTCAGGTCAAGAAGAGTTTTGGAAACTAAATATCATCTATCTCAACAAAATATAAAAAGAGAAACTCATCCGAAACTGGCCCAAGGAAGGGGTCTAAAAGGAATATAAGTAATGAGCATATCCTGTATGCGATAAGAAAGATAGTCAGGACTACATTAGTCTCTTGTGCTTATCATAAAGTATAAGGACTAGGGGTTTTGTAAAGAATTCTATGAAAATGGGTCTCCGTCCCATGATAGAGACCAAGTCAGGAAAGCCCGGGAGAAACCAAGATACATGGAAAGTACTAGTTACTCCAACCAAACATCCTACCAACCAGATAAGAAAAGGATAGGAAATGTAAATCTAAAAGTGGGAAAAGGGAGCCAACAGCTAAGAGAAAAGAAGACGATTTGAAAGGTATCATGACATCTCGCAGGAAGCAGGAGAGGCATTTTCAAAAATGTTGTCGGTTCAAGTGTGGGTCAATAATGGGCTGAAAAGATAAAATGAGATTAGATAATATAAAACAAAGAAAGGTAAGGATGAGCCGGGACGGGGTTTGGTCCATTACCTTTTATCATGAGTTATAAGGATAATAGGCGGGGAAGACTTGAGGAATCTACCTTGGAAACGAGCCTAAGAATAGCATTCTCACCCTAGCAATCGCTGTGATAATGGTGATACCGACAAAGGATATGAGCACTAACCTTGTGAAGAAAGTTCAAAGTTGGACAAAGGTTTTTAAAAGGTACAAAAAAAGGTGTTGAGCTATCTGAGATAACACGAAATCGGGCCAATAGAGAAATCAACATCAACGAACACCTCTAGTGAATAAAGAAAGCATCGTGAAGGATGAATCAAAAATATAGAGCGAACTGATATAAGTTCATTAAGCTCGTCATAAATAACGAGCACAACGAACTGGGGAGACTTGAAAATGGTACCTTTGAAATGGGTTCTCAAAATGATAAGATAGATAGGCCCAGTAGCAAACACGAGCTCAAATTAAGAATGGCCAAAGTAAGGAAGCCTAAAAGATAATATTTAAAAGACCTCCCAAATAAAATAAATGAAATAAAAGGTTCTAAGGGGATTAAGGACTTATCATATTGATCTGAATAAGCTAGTGGAATCAACCCAAAAGAAAGGTTAGAACAACACATGTGACATGCCATGTTGTTGGAATGGATGAAGCCTAAGTCAAAGAGAACAATGCCCATGAGAAAGCTCCTAGGTCAATAACCAGCATGTAAGAGTTCTATGGATATTCTTTTTATATCAAAGATGCCCCCATGGCTATATAGAAAGTTGGGATCTTTCATTTGTACTCACTCATTCCCACATGAAAGAATAAATACTCACAACCATTTAGTCGATCGGAGGTTAAGGTGGATCACACAACAGGTCGAATAAAGACTTGTTTTGAGTCCATTATACTCGTCATAAATAACGAGCACAATGGATTGGGGAGACTTGAAGAGCCTACCTGGGAATGGGGCTCTTTGAGCTGGGCCACAACCCATTAAGTAAAGAACATGATACTTAGCCCAAGAAAAGAGGCCCAAGGACAAATAGTATAATAAAATAAAAGACCAAGTCAAAGGGGTCAGGAGTTATTGTGCACCTGACTTAGGGGAGGTCCCAAGGCACGCATGCTCCAGGAGGCTAGACAATATCCAGAAAATAAAAGGAGGCCAGCTACAGCCTTAGTGGGAAAGATATAGGTCCAAAGTGAAAATAAGAAGAGGAGAAAGATGGGGGACAGGCCTGCATCAAGTCTATTACTTTTGTCATAAATAACAAAAATAATAGACTGGTGGACTTAAAGAGGATACCCCATAGTTGGCCCAACAAAGCCAAGATAGAGACCAGCCCAAGGAGGCCCAGAGCATATTCAGACACAAGACTAAGTCAACGACAAAGCCAGACTAGAGGACTGAAGAAGGGGGCCAAACCTGAAACATACGTACTCTGAGGAAACCAAGAGATGTCCAGCGGATAATAGTGAGCTCCCAGCCAAAGTCAGAAGGAAGAAAAGACCGTTGGATAATAGGCTAAACCTTAGTTGTAATGGTCCAGGGAAAGATTTCCCGGAGACCCTATAAATGTACACATTCCCTTTTGTAACACTCATGCACAACATGAATAAAACACCATACTTGATTCTCACTGTGATCTCATAACATAATCAACTAAGAACCTTCAATAATAAAAAATGCCCATTCTTATCTCCTCATCATTCTCACTAAAACCCATCATCGAACTCTCACACAATCATATCCGGTTCAATTAGGGTTTCAACAATACGAATATTTTGGTAATTAAACTTGCTCAATAAAAGTTTGTACGTCTATCCTCAGAGTAATTTTATCAAATTAATAGTAATAATTGTAACTAATTGAAGAGGTAGGGTCCCAAAACCACCTAAAGAGAACAAGAGTCTCCGCAGAGCACTGAAACTTGATGAATTTAAAAACATGATGTTGGCGGAGATCTCACCTCGTGTGACATTCGTCAATTTTCGGACCCGAAAATCGACCCTTTAAAATGTTCGATGTAATTCGGACATTCAGTTATTATTAAAGATGGTTAATTTGTTGAATATTTATGATCATTATGTTGCTTATGATTATCATGATGTTTTATTAATATTGTTATCTCAAACATTAAATTTGAGTCAATATCAATTTGGTTCATTTATGTCTTGATTACGTTTCATTTGTTATTCTTTCACTAAATATGATTAATTTCATATTTTTTTATGACATTCAATTATATTTATTTATTTTGACCAATTTCATTACTTTCCCCCATGATTTTCGCCTTTTAACTTGGTTTTGAAGATCATTAATTCACCTAGACTATATTCAAATGTATAGCATCTTTATCTTTCATCAATTATCAGTCAAACCATTTAATTTCATTATTAACTTTTACTTAAGACTTGCCACTTGACAAGCCATCAATTTAATTCGTTTTGACCTTGTTTTTAACGATTCTTGGCCTATATATACTAGCCTCTACTTCTACAAATCTTGCACCACAACTCATTTCTCACTCAAAGCCTCTCTTTCTCTCTCTCTCTCAATTGTGTTCTTGCTTCCCAATTTGTGCTAAAGAGCAAGTTTGACCAAGAAAGTCAAAACGTTCAAGTTCTTCTTTCTATTTATTTTTTTTCCATCATCGGGTAAGCTATTATTATTTTCCCTACAACACATCCTGTGTTCATCACCATATTGTCACTTTTTGTTGATAGTCATGGTTGTGTTTCACTACCACTTTTTCGGCTCATCTAACATTCGGTTATAAAAGTTTTATGTTAATGAAAAAAAAGAAACTAACTTTTACAAAACTAATAAAACCAAATAAAACATTTCCAAAATGCCACTTCATCTTATCATTTCAATTATGTTTTACATAAACCCGACCCAAAACCGGGTTCATGTCCAACCAAAAATGAACCACTCGTTTAACTTGTTTTCTTAAATAATTTTTGGTTCGGAAACAAAACGAACGCATAAAAATTAACTAATAAATATTGTAACATGTATTTTTCTTAAAACTAAAATAATTTGACTATAAATCAAGTAATTAGTCTTTTTCTCGTAACTTATAAAAAGTAGAATAAAATATATTGTTAACAAACTTTTCGTTTAATATTTATAAACCGAACATGTCGACCACCTTTTTCTTATTTTTTTTCTCAGCCTTTTTTTTAACCTAGTTATTTATTTATCTAGGGTCGCTCATTGAATCGGACTCGGTCGGTTCACTCGCTTAAGCCTTTCTCACTTATTTGCTCGTTTTTTCCTCCCTAACATGTGAGTTTACATATCCCCCCTTTTCATCTTTTAAGTTTTGGGGGTGGCATGTATACCCTATTTAAATTACTCATTTTTATTTTCACATCTATTCAAAACACAATTTAATATATGTTTATGTGTGATTATTGCATGCTCTATGATAATGCTCTATGTCCTTAATTGTTTATTTTATGTTTGGTGGTTGGTATCTCATCCTAATCTATCCTCGTCTAGTATGATCATACATTTACCCAAGTACATTGATTTCGTATCAATAAGAACGGGTCCACATCTATTTAATTGTTTACATTTTCATAAGAATTGTAATACTCATCATTTACATATGAATTGTGGTTTTTATCTATATAAGTATCTCAACTAAAACTTATGTATTCTCACCAACATTCGTGTTGACAAACTCTATTTTTATACATGCTACAGATACAAGTAATTTACATTGATCAAGATTGAAGATATTAGTTTTTTCCTTAGGATATTTATCCAAACAATAAATATGATGTAATTATTTTGATTATTATAATTGTGTACTTGTTTTGATATTAATGAATTAAATAATTATTGTCGCTTTAATTAGTGTCTTTTGAGCTACTGTCCAATCAATACGTTACGCCCCGGCATGTTCCGCATTTGGTCGGGGTGTGACACCTCGCGCCAAACATCCCTTCTGACATTTTAGAAGATTTGACTCTCAAGATTGTCCTAGGTATGGAACAAAAGAGAGTATATGGGGGAGAGAGACCTCCAACCAATAGAATGACAATTAACACATCATTGATGGTACTATATAGTACAAATGTCTCAATCAGTCAGCTATTTTATTCACCAACTCACCTTGGGCACATGCATGCCCTCTGATTGGTGGACCTTCTGACAACGCAGTTGACCCACTCTTTCTCTCATCCCTTCCGGCTATAAATACCACTCCACTTCCAACGATAAAAGGATCTTAATCTCTCAACGCAAATACTCTCTAGTGTTTGACGATGCTTTATATTAAGTCACCCGTACTGACTCTCACGTTGAGGGAGGTTACGACCCCCCCCCCCCCCCCGAGCTCTTTCTCATAACTAGCTGACGATGTTTTTTTTTTGTTTTTGCAAGTGTACCGCTCAAATTGTTATTTTACTAGTTTGCAGGTTATACCACCCATGTGGGAAAGACTATCCTTAACCTAAGGACTAACTAATTAGGCCGAGGGTTAAACTAGTGTTTCTTCACTAATGTTTTTATTTTACTAGTTTCCTAGTTTAATTAATTTAAAATATATTCATATTTTAAATTTGGTTCTGTTTTACTTTTAGTTTTTTTTTAAACTTTACACTAGTAAAAATTGTTTATGTACTAAGAAATATGTATATATACACCCTAAACTATTGTTATTATGCATCGATAAAGATTTATTATTATACTGTGAATCTACAAAGTTACAATCCTCTGATAAAAAGTTTTTTGTTTTGTCACTGATTATGCATTTGTAATGATGTTCAACGTAGTGATATTCAACCTAAACAAAATATATGATTATCCTTTTTGTAATATGACCCGACTTGAACTCGACCGAAAAAATCATTATATAGCAATAGCCAAACAACTCTAAAAACTTCTGCCCCTCATGAAAAAAATTTATTAGTCCACCATTAAATACAGCTGTAAAAGTTGTGTCCTTCAAACTTTTGCGTTCAAAGTTTCACAACTTTAAATTTTAACCCCTTAGTTTCCTTTGAACTTTTGTCATTTGCATGTTCGTTCTTCAACTTTAGTTTAGTAAATAAAGTTTGATCTCCTTTGTATTGTTGACATCAAAGTTTTACACCTTTACATGTAAGTCCCTCAACTAACATGAAGTCTTGGCTACAAAAGTTTTACTTTAATGAACCGAATCGATACCTATCGAGTTTATACCGTGTTCTCGACGCAACGCGTGATAGCTTTTAAACATGTAATTCATTTAATGTGCGAGTATAAGTTCTTGTTATATTTTATTGCATATTTTCTTATAACATGTATATGTATTTACTCGTAGTGTTATTATTTTATAAAGGTTAATTCTTTTCTCATAATAAGATTCTAATATATATTTGTAGGTCTTTAAACTACTCGAAAGTGTGTTAGCATCCACTTGTTCTCAAAACCTATAGAATAAACTTAATATTTATCCATTCAAAGTATGTTTTATTAAATTTATTTTGTTAAACATATACGTAGTGAAGCAAATTTAAGTCATAAATTTTCAAACTCATATAAAAGGGAAATTTGAATCACCAAATAGTTTACAAAACTTGGGATTACGGGATTACAAGAATACAACCATAGGCTACAAACTTTATAAATAAACCAAACTATTAAGCCATTGCTTATTTACTTTATCCTTGAATTTTGGTTTACCTAAGACCATGTCAAAGCTCCACCATCAGGGGTTATGCGTCACGTGGCGCCCGGTCAGAGTTATGATTTTGTACAAAAACAGGCTGTAGTCATAACTCTCCACTACCAGGGATTATGCGCCACGTGACGCACAATCATTATTAATTTTATTTGTTTTTTTAAATACTAAATCATTTAAATAAATTAACATAAAATTAAAAATTACATTAAACTTCCAAATAAAAAATACATTAAACTAAATTAAAAAAAATACATCAAATTAAAAATAAAAAAACATAAATAATACTAATAAAACTAAAACTCATTTATATTTTTCTAAAATTTTCGCTCGTCGAGTGGCTTTTAGAGATTGGACTATCGGGTCGTCTTCGGATAGCTCGTTGGATAAAATCTCGATGTCTTTGTCCATCTCATTCCTTCGAAGTAGGTCGACGACGTCCATATTTACTTGAAGTCGTTGGGTTCCAAGTTGGTGTAAATCTTGGAGTCGAGAATTAATTAATTGGAATTGGCTTTCCAATTCGGATTCGAACCCGTTGCCGACAACGAACCGGCCCCTTTCCCCTTTCCTTTGCCTTTGGTTCTTCTACCCCCCGGCCGAGGCATGTCGGTAGTATTCACGGGTCATTATCGCTTAAGTTGAAGTTTCGAGCGTCGGAACGGGGCGTGTCTGGATTAACCGAAGAAGATGTTTTAGACTTTTTTTTACGCGGACCACCTTCGGCTTCGGCTTCGGCTTCGGCATCCAACACCAAGCCCCATTTTGGGTGAAACTTCAATAGGTCTTTCCAAATGCCAAAGTAGTTGAAGGTCCCACTGACCTTATGTTGAAACTCAACCAACGCGTTATCCATGACTTCCGCGTCCGAGACACCGCTACTCCTAGTTCGATTCATCCGAGATAAAACCGTATGGAAAGCCATGCATTTGGTGTTTATGTCGCCCCATTTCGACAGTAACGAATCTTTTTCTCGACGCGAGTCCCCGCCAAGGTTGTGAAACCTTTCTATAATTTTGTGCCAAAATACCCCCGTTTTTTGATAGTTCGCTAAAAAAATAAAAACATTACAAGTTTAATGTTTGTTATAAGAAATTTAAAAAAAATATATATGCATTTTAAAAACCTACCGCATTTGGCATCTTCCGATATTTGGCACCAAGCACGAGCACATAGTACGCACTCGTCGATACTCCACGCTATCACCGTCTTTTTAATCCGAGGTTCGCCGGCGGGCTTCTTTGCGTGTTTTTTCGAACGTCCGCGTTGGCTCGAACCGCCCTCGGGTTGTGTCTCCGGCACGAACTCGACCTCGGGTTGGGTCTCTGGGGCGGGTTGGGAACCCGAACCCGCAAAAATGTTTGTCATTGGGTTTTGGAAACCGGGCACCGCATTTGGCATAGAGTTTTGTAGAAGTACAAAGTACGCGGCCATTTGCGGGTCATACATTTGCGAGATGGGTACAGTTGGCGTCGGGGCGGTAGATTGGTTCGGTTGTGGATTTTGGTTGGCTTGACGGGCATATTGACCGAAACCGAGAATATTTTGGTTGTTGTTTGGAAACATGATGGTAGAAATATTAGTGTAAAAGATATAAATATTTGTGTAAATTGGTAGATTGGAAGGAATGTGTTAAAAAATATGAGTTTGGTTTGTTTATATAGTATAAATATAATTAATTATTTTTTTTAAAAAAAACCCCAACGGCTCCAAGCCAACGGTTCCAAGACCAACGGTATTTTTTTTTGGATCTGCGTGCCATTCTCGCGTTGTATCTAAAACACACAAAAAAAAATTCAACATAACACAGGGGACGAAAAATTCAACATAACGCAGGGGGGCGGTGTACCCCGCGTTTTCAACATAACATGGCCAACAACGTGACCACTACACCTGGTCTAAAAGGTACACATCACATTATTCAAATGGACCACTTTAGGTTTACGATGATTTGTTAAACAAAAAAGGCATCGTAAAGTAAAAAGCATAAGCCATGAGAAAAGCAAGTTTTTAATATAGCGTATTTGGTATAGCGGTATCAAGGTGTGTAAAATGGTGTCTCTTTCGATGATGTAGAGGGTTTGAGTCCCATGATGAACACATTTTATAAATTTAAAAGTGTGATTAGAGGTCTTGTGTTAACCATCAAAACTAATACGGTGTATATTTACATATTTAATCTTTTTGAGTTGGCAAATTAAATAGTTAACTTTCTCTATTTACTTGCTCCGGTGTAAATAGGGAAATATAACCCAAAATAATATGAATGGACATTCACTTTTTGGCTACTTGTCGGGTTTCACAAATTTAGTACTTCTCTTTTAAGATCAAGAATTCTTCATTCACATGCTTTAACATTTTTAAAATGTTATTATGGCTAAGGCACATGTCTCTAACTCTATAACTTTAGGATACATCTTAACACATAAGAATATTATAATCATCATTCAATTTAGTATTATCGATAGTTTTTCTCAAACTAATAGTCATATTGACATATGGGTTATTTAACAAAAATAAGTCGAGTCTGTGTATTTTCGTTCATGAATTTTCACTATAATTAAAGAAAAATTCATTCATACACTTCCTTTCGAAAAAATTATCTTTTAGTCCACTAGGTTAGCATCCTATTTATTTT
Organism: Bidens hawaiensis; assembly: GCF_021521415.1. NCBI lineage: Eukaryota > Viridiplantae > Streptophyta > Magnoliopsida > Asterales > Asteraceae > Bidens > Bidens hawaiensis. The sequence continues at coordinate 119,901 of NW_027492955.1, read as the reverse complement.
CATACGCTATGAGACTATGAAATACTTGTAAAGGTTGACATGCAAATAACTTGATACTAAAAAATGCGTATGGGTGCAATTAAATATACCGTAACAAGCACACTTTTCGTCCAAACATGGTCCAGTGAAATATTTTCTTATGCGTGAATTATATATTCCATCTTAAATAAAATAGTCCAATGGGTGGGTCCAATGACTCAAACTATTGTGTTTATCTACTAACGTGCGGTTTGTTTTTTCTAATGTAAAATGTTCGTAGTCAGCGGACCACATCTACATACATCTGTAGAAAAAAAGGTGGACCTAACATCTGCAATCTGCAAGAAGAAGACTGTTTTTTAACTTATGCAGACTAAACATGTTCAAACCAAATGCTTAATTCAAACCTAAACATAATCGGTTACGTAACCTACAAGTGGAGAAGAGGTGGCGGCTAGGGGTGAGGGTGGAAGAGATGGGGGCGGTGACGGTGAGGGTGGAGGAGAGGGGTGTAGCAGGTGGTGGGGGTGGAGAAGAGAGGGCTGGTGGTGGGGTTGGGGTTGGAGAAGATGAACAATATTTTGGTGGTTTTTTTTTTTATTAAAAGCACTTCCCCACCTTTTTTGTCTGCGCCGCGCAGACCACGCGCAGACGTTGTGCTCTGCAGTGTGTTTGTTTTTCATTAAAAAATGTCTGCGCGTCATCTTCTCCTATAAATCTTGCACCTATTCTGACCTCTTCACCTCTTCTTCTTCTTTTTTTCATTCATCAGACAATGCTCACTCTATCCATCTTCTTCTTCACCAAATCCTATTTTCTCCGATGGCTTCACTCACGGCAGCAGCCATCACCACCACCGCCTTCAAATTCACATCATCACCACCTCTTTTTAAACCCACCACTAAACTCCAACTTTCATCCATCTTCATTCCAAAACCCACAACAACCCTCTTGACCCAAACTCCTAAAACCCCAACCACCACCACCACCGCCGTACCCTCACCGTCCGCGACAAATTCGAATGAGAGGTTCAGGAGGGTTATTTAACCCTCCGGTGACCCAAGTCGTTTTAACGAGGAGAGCATTAATACAACAAAGGTTGAGGAAGGTTGAAAGAAGGTTTCTTGACTAAAAAGAAGAAAAGTTGATAAGTCACCTATTTGTTCTCTGCAACCTGCTTTGATGTGAAGAAGGTTGAGGAAAAGAAGAAAAGTTTGAAAGAAATGTAAATATGGATTTGTAAAGATTAGTTTGGTGTTTGTATTTTTGTAATTTAATATGCTCTTCCTTTCTAATATATTAAGACAGAATTACAAATTTTGTCCTTTAAACAAAGCCAATTTACGGTTCGTGTCCTTTATTTAGTTTCCTTGCAGGCGGTATCCTTTAAACATTTTTTCATACACGTTATGTCCTTTATGCTAACTGGATTAGAAAAGTTCAGTTAAATAACGTCACGTGAGTCGCATGAGATGGCATAAATGTAATTTCAAATATCTTTTTCTTCACTAATAAACTCTCTCTCACCTCCCTCTATCTCTCTCTCTCTCTCTCTCTCTCTCTCTCTCTCTCTCTATTTTCACTCTTTCTCTATATACCACCATCACAAATACACACACCAACACCAACACCACCACCACCACCGCCAACCCTATCCAGTTCTACCATCCTCTCCGGCCCCACCATCCCACCCACCTTTCATCTTCATTCAACCCTTATGACCATATATACATTCAAATCCGTACCGTAAGCGACCGTAACCACCGCCCACCCAAATCCGTAACCCTAGTCGCCGCATCAAAACCCCCATCACAACCATCAACCAACACCTTACCGTAAACCTACCGTTTAATTGAATTGAAAAAAATCTTAGAACTTGAATCAGAGATTGAAGGCTTTAATATGTGTTCCATCCTAATTTTGAATCGAAATCCAAGATGTTGGTAGTGATGTTGGTGGTCACAAGGTGGTCGGATTTAATGGTAGACAGAGATGGGTTGTTTTTTTTTAGAAGGGGGGATTTGATGGCTTGTAGTGGTGATGGTGACACATGTTGGTGGGGATAAGCGGTGGTGATGTTGGGTGTTGCAGCCTTGCAGGTGGTGGCGGTGGTGGCCGGGAGAGTGGTGGAAGGCTGCAACCACCTGCAAACTGGTGGTTGTTGAGGCTGAAGATTCGATTGAGGTGTTCTCCAGTCTGGATTCCGACGAAATCAACCGCCATTGATGGATTAATTAAGAGGTTGAATGAATTTGAGAATTAGGGTTTGAAGATTTGGGGATGAAGATGGGGAGAGTGATTGGACGGTGGACGGTGGAGATTGGTTTGACTTTCTGAGATATACTATAAAAAGAAAACATAATTCTGTCTTACATATATATTAAATATATTTGAACCATTTCGTTGAAAAGACAAAATTGCCCTCACATGCGCCTCACGTGAGGGCATTTAACTGAGTTTTTCTAACCCAGTTAGCGTAAAGGACATAACGTGTAGGAAAAAAAATGTTTAAAGGATACCGCCTGCAAGGAAACTAAATAAAGACACGAACCGTAAATTGGCTTTGTTTAAAAAACAAAATTTGTAATTCTGTCATATATTAATTTAAGTTATTTTATTTTGTTATTTTTGTTTAACGAACCCAACAAAGGTAAAATTTTATGAGTATCATTTTGGTATAATTTTATGAATGTCATTTCGGTATTGTTTGACTACTATTTAAATTTTGATGTTGATGGTTTTATTTTTATTAAATTTCCAGCTTATTTAAAAATTCTAGTTTATTTTAGCAGTCTGCAGACGTTAAAAAACAAACAGTCTTCTTGTTGCAGACTGCAGATATTTGGTCCACCTCTTCTGCTACAGATGCCTGCAGATGTGGTCCGCAGACTGCAGACATTTTACCTCTGAAAAAACAAACAACACTTTAGTTTGTTTGAAATCTGAAGTAGGGTTTGGAAGTCTGTAGAAGAGGTTAGAAGTCATTAGTCAACGTCTTCTAAGATAAGAGGATGCACACATATTTTTTACTAGAATGTATTCTGAAAAACAAACACACTGCAGGCTACAACGTATGTGCGTGGTCTGCGCGACGTGGACAAAAGAGGTGAGAAAGAGCTTTTAGAAAAAAAATTAACACCACCTAATACTTAAAAGGTTAAACATGTCAAAATATGAAATTTGATTTAGCGTTAAGCAAAAGGTCATGCTAAACGTATCCCCCTCCCTTGCTAACCATTTGAATGTACGACCTTCCTCAAACTGAAGATTCTTTCAAGTGTTAATTGATTTTCAACTAACTTAGATTCATAAAATGATTTTTATAAAACACCAGCAAGATTTATAAAATTCTTCAATTTTATAAAATCTTTGTTATGTAAATTAATTTAGTCTTGGAAATAAAATTACTCACATGTTGTAAATTATTATTTTCACCATCTTTGCAACATAACACAAGTATTTCACTTAAAGGGTTAAACATTTTTTTTGGTTTATCCATTCAAAATCTTTACGCATTCCATTATTATATTTAACGTAACCATTTTAGGCAAAGTTAAATCTTCAAGGTAGGTTTTAATGAAAGACATTCCCTAAGTGGAATTACTATTTCAAATATTATTTGGATTTTAAATAATATGCATTTAAATAAATTTGTTTAAATATTTTATAAACTTTTCCTAAGTTTATAAACTACCATTTATATCACATAGAGATTTCTTCCAACGAGTTGAACTTGTAAGTTCACCATCTTCAATCTTGAATGCAGAATCTTCAATAAACACTTTGATGATTAATCTTGCAATTCTTCATCCTCAATGTTGATGTAGAAATCTTCATGTAACACTCTATGAAATAAACTTTCTTAATTCCACCATAACTGATCTTAGGCGTGTAGTTTTAATTGTGACTAATGATGATCAATCAAGTGTTATGGGACATGTGTGTGACATATAGCATCATTGATGAACTATTTCTATTTTATGTCACATTGTCCTAATTAAGTCATTATCAAAACGTTAAGATTGATTAGAGTTTAAACCATTGTTTTTCCAACACTAGTTGATACAAAAAGTTAGGTCATTAGTACTTAACATAATACAAAACACCTAACTCAAACTACTTAAACCCTACTCTATTTGATCATGGCGTTATGTAGCAAACCTGAAAGTGAAGATCATGTTAGGCCAAGTCTTCACTTACACCACCATATCAACATTGAGGTGACTAAAGTTGATATCCACCCATATCGCAGCTATAAAACGAATAAAATAATCGGGTAAGCTACGATCATAACTAGAATTCATAAAAACAAAATCAATACTAAAATAAACAGAGCATGAACCAAAGCTAAATGGAGTTAAACAATTGAAGATGATGAAATGTGAAAACCAATACCTGCAAAAGATGATGTATCTAAAAATGCGTTGATTATCCAGACCATTTCAAAATGTATATATATATATATAGGGTCGAAATACTGTACAGTAATGCCTTAACGTACGATAGGCACGCGAGACGCTCAAATGCAAAAAAAACAAGGCAAAAGTACTAAAACGCTCGGCCGGAACCCTAAAATGCTCAGCCAAAACTAAAACACTCATAAAACGGGTTTCGTGAAAAAAATTGATCGATTAACGATCCAAATCTGTTTTTTTCAGTGAATCGATGATTAACTGGGTATGTATTAATGATTTCGAGATGTTGGGATGTGATTTCATGGATCGATTCGTGAAAAAAGGATTCGCGTACCTATTGTACGTTAAAGTATTATTGTATTGGAACTTTTGCATATATATATATATATATATATATATATATATATATATTAAATCCGGGTCTATCGGAGTATCGGGCTGAGATCCGTCAACCACCCAACCCTCCTTTAGAGCCGGCTCTAAAAACATAAAAAATTGGTTTTATATATGGAAATTACTTCATTTGAAAATATAAACAAATGTCCAAAGAGTTTTTCCCAAAACCCTTTATAGCAGAAGAAGTCAGCAAGCAAAAGATTCATTTCAAAGGTCTGGTCTGGTCTTGTCTTTATCACGTACGTACGATCATCATGTTTCTTTTATCTCAATCGCTTTAAATTAATCATTCAATTAGGGTTTCTTTCTTCTTCATTTCACTCACTCACTAAAGGTTAATCATAAATTCTCAAATTATGCTTCTGTTTCAAGTATTATTATTGTTTGTTTGTTTATCTATTGTTTACTTTGATTCGTTTTGCTCATAAAACCAACATTAAATCAGCAACACACAAAGAGTGGTTTTGGAATTTGGGCATATTAATCAACATTTTCAATAAATGCTCTATAAGGGGGTGTTTGGCCTAGCTTTTTTAGCTTTTTTTTTATAAAATAAGCTTCATTTGGTGTTTGGTTTAACTTTTTTAGCTTAGGCTTATAAGCTTATATAAGCTAATTTGTAGAAGCTTATTTGAAGATGGTTATTTAGCTTATTTGAAAAGCTTATTTGTTTAAAGGGGTAAATTACTCATTTGCCTTCAAATGGTGATGGATTAATAATATTGAAGTAACTTATTACTATAACAAATTAAAAATGATGGATTTAACAACTTATTAAGATGTATAATCAACTTGTAGAATATAAGCTAATCCAAACACTTAAAAAGGGTTTATCAAATGATGTAAAATAAGCTATAAGCTTAAAAAAGATATAAGCATAAGCACAAAAATATAAGCTAGGCCAAACAGTCTTCATTGATGCAGACTTATAATCTGGCTATCAATGATATGGACAAAGAACTTGATCATTTAAAAGCTGTGTTTGAGGTATGTCTTTCATTATAATTCCTACTTTTGTAAATAAAAATTAAATTACAATAATTGATTCTGGTGTCTTGGGAAGTCTAATAGCACATATCTTTGTTTCATTTACTCAAAAGTGCACTACTTTTATTATAAGAGCAGCATCTGTTATGGGTATTTTAAATCTTTCACACAGTGTTGCTGAAGTGCCGATATACATTCGAGCATATCTGTGCACACTAAAATAGAGTTACGTCCCATAAAAGAATTTTCTTAAGTTCATGTTAAAAATTTTTTTTCACTTTAACAACAATAATGTAAACGATTAATTTTATATCTATTTGGTGTTTTACATCTCGTCGCTATAATTTGTGTTTTACAACTTTTTTTGCTATTGTCGCTTACATTTTTTGTGTCTGAGGCAAATTCACATGCTATCAATACTGCTACACTCTCAATGAGTGTTTCTTCAATGAAGTGTCTCTTTGAGTCGTGTGTGAATTTAAATTCAAAATGGTTATTTGTGTCATCTTTTGGTCATTTTCTTATGATAAAAGTTGAAGCAGGCCCAAGAAAAAGATGATACACATGGAACTCGATAAAGTAATAAAAAAGGAAGGTAAGACCCCTTTAGTGTCATATCTTTGTATCCTATCTTTTGAGATGAAACAGATTGTTTAGGTTCTTTGCTTCTGCTACGTTTAAATTTAAGAAGCTTGCTTAGTCATATTTGTCATCCCCATCTATTTTTTTTAATTCTATTTCACCATGTTGTTTGTTTGTCGTCTCAGGTGATTAATGATCTGCTCGATCCAATGGGACAAATATTGTGTGTTTGAGAGGACGCATGGGAGATATAGCACGTTTATTCAAGAATATGTTTTCTAATATGAATCATTTCTTATTATAAAGAAACATTTTAATGTATTTTTCTTTCTATATATGCCTGTAAACACGTACTATATATTTGCAAATTCATTACTGTAATGAGCCACGCAAGTATCAACCGAATTCCCGACATGTTCCTGACGTTACAAACTATCGTCTCCTCTATAAGTCTTCTAAAGCTGTGTATTGAAAATAAGACTATTTTTTATTTTTATTAATTTATGTATTATATATTATAAAGTTTCAATATTTAAGTTGATTTTCAGGGTAAACTAGGTCTAGGATCGTAGAGTCGGTGGCAAGATATATTAATGGACAGAGCAGATTTTGAGCGAACACCAATACAGACCGAATGTGCACCGCTAACAAAATTCCTATACCTATATAATACATCAGAAGAGAATTGATAAACTAACAAGAAAACAAAACGGTGTTGTAAATTGTTGGCGCCGCCGCATCGCGCGGGTGTCCCCCTAGTATGTGTGTGTGTGTGTGTATGGTCGAGATACTGTACAATAATGCCTTAACGTACGATAGGTACGCGAGACGCTCAAAGGCAAAAATACTAAAACGCTCAACCGGAACCCTAAAGCGCTCATAAAACGTTCAAAAACGGGTTTCGTGAAAAAAATTGATCGATTAACGATCCAAATATGTTTTTTTGGTGAATCGATGATTAATTGGGTATGTATTAATGATTCCGAGATGTTGGGATGTGATTTCATGGATCGATTCGAGAAAAAAGGATTCGCGTACCTATTGTATGTTAAAGTATTATTGCGTTGGATCTTTTGCATATATATATATATATATATATATATATATATGGGAGAGTTATACTAAAAAGAAGTAGTTTTCTAGGAAAACAAGGAATAAATCACATCCATTGGATCATGTTATCAATGGTTGAGATTTAAAATTACCAAAAATCGTCATAGTTTCCTAGAATTACTCTTTTACCATTATAACCGACATAGTTTCCTAGAATTATTCTTTCACCATAGGTTTTAATGCCAAATGTCAAAATTCTATTGGTTCTTACCATTCTTAGGAAACAACTTCTTTTTATTTGAACCCTATATATATATATATATATATATATATATAGGATTGATTTCTTTTGAGAACCGCTTTGAGCTTTAAGAACTCGAAAGAACTCAACGTAACAAATTTATTTTTTTTTATTTTTTTTTACACATGTGTAATACGTAAGTGTAAGTAATGTACAAAAAATTACCGTAATTTTTTACACACCGAATTGACTTATTACACATGTGTAACTAACATTTAAACTTGTGTAATTATCAAAAATACTTATTCTCTCTCCTGATTCATTTTTTAATTACATTTAATCTCAGCCACATATTTCATATCATTTAATTAAATGTGTGGTCCAGAATTAAGTTCTTAAAGTTCTTACAACTCATCAAGTTCTCAAAATATCCCTCTCCTATATATATATATATATATATATATATATATATATATATATAAAGGATAGAATACGCAAATCCTTTATCGTTCAATAGGTACGCAACCATCTGGAACATCCATCTTCAATAACAATCCTAATCCTAAAATCACAATTACGCGAGCCGGCCCCTGTCAACCTATTCTGATTCCGTCCACCTTCACCATCTCCGTTCAACGATTCCGTCCACCATCCACCTTCGCGACCACCATCTTCTTCCGACACAACCATCAATCGTTGCTCGCATGTCAGTTGATAAAATTGCCCAATTGAAATTGAAATTGTTGAACTAATTGATCAATTAAACTTTGAAATTGGTCCAATTAATCATCAATTTGAAGTTTCAATTAATCAATTTTGAGTTTTGGAGAAACCCAGTTGCAGACGCTCTATATTTTGTTCATATGATCGAATCAATGATCAAATTAACGGTCGATTGACGATTGTTTGATGATTATGAGATTATATGAAGTGATTTCAGTATTCAATTTCATGTTTACAGGTTTTTTTTGTTAGTTTTAAAAGTTCTGAACACCCAGAACTTCTTAGAACTTCTAAACTTTATCAGAACTTCTAAACTTCTAAATTTATGATTAATTGGATCAATTTCAAGGTTAATTGATCAATTAGGCTCATCAACAATTTCAATTTCAATTGGAAATTGCTTAACTGACCTGTGACCAACGATCGATGGTGGTGATGGACGATGGTGGTGCTCATGGCAGCAGACGATGGTCGCGACGGTGGACTTTGACGGGTATGCGTTAAGTATTTTTAGGTTAATTACAATTATGCCACCGCCTAGTGTAATTGCAATTAGGATCGGGTGGTGCAGGTTCTCGCGTACGTAATGTACGATAAGCTATTATTGTACGTTAACCCACCCATATATATATATATCTATAATATATATAAACGAAAACATAAAAATCATATGTGTCGCGATATGGTCGCTCCCCCTTTTTTAGGAGTCACCAGATTTGCTTAATTTTTAAATGGAGGCTTCTCATGCTTTTTACCTGAATTCATGTGTATGGGTTTTACCAAACCCAGAACTTCCTTAAACGGGTTATAAAATCTCATTAAATTAAAATTATTTTCATCAAATTATTGATGTAAAAATTCTATAAAATAGAATATACCAAAAATTAATATCTTATTTATTTTGAAAAAGATATATATATATTATTTAAATTAAAAAACCAATTTTATAGTAAAAAAATAAACGGGTCTTGGGTCTCATCAAACCATAAGTATATTATTAACTTTTATAAATATTATTTATAATTAAAAACCAATTTTATAGTAAATAAAACAACGGGTCTTGGGTCTCATCAAAATCATATAGCTTTTAAAACGGGTTATAACATCTCATTTATCGTAGGTTCCCAGCCGGAACTACACGGAAGTATCTGGTACTACGTAGGCGCGGAATCCCTACGTAAGACGATACGAGCGTAGGATGCGATATACGTTAAAACCAAGCACAAATACACGTTACAATACTCAAAAGACACGTTGTATTGCAACCCTTCAACACGTGATGTTCAATCACAATTACACGTACTGGAAATCACTATCTCATACAACCCGTAACATATGTATATATATGTTACGACAACTTCGCCTAACAGACTAGGCGAAGTTGTCAATAACTTCGCTTGTCCACAAGTTCGCTTATATCAGGCGAACTTGTGAGACAACCTATCTAAACCAAAACAAACTAACACGATTACAGACACAAACATAACACAACAGACTCCCCCTTGGCAGTAGCTTCATATCTCTATCTTTAATCACGTGTCTGGTAATCCCAAAATCTTGTATCTCCCGTCTTCAAGCATGAACTCCCTGTCTTACACAGACAGAGACAACTCTCTGGTATTTCTTGGCTTCTTCTTTCCATGCAGGAATATAGAATATCTTTTTCTCGTTCAGCACCTGCAAGTCAGCTTGAGACAAATTCACCAAGTTCATAGGATCATACACTCTCAGCACCTCTTGTTCATTTTCATCCTCCATAACCGCTTCAGCTGTTTGACTGTCGACATACCACCATTTCAGATCCTTTAGGACATCCTTGGGCATTTTTTTCATCGGCACTTCTTTTAAACACCGGATAGGCTTATACTTCATTACCATCTAAGGTTTGCCATCAGCTCTCATTCCTCTGTCTTTATCTTCAACAAGCTTCCCTTTCTGCGGCTTTAACAACTCGAACTTTTTCTCTTTTAGACTTTCTTTCCACACGATCTTTCCAATAATCCTAGCCATATTATCATCACTCCTGTTTATCAACCCCAACTTGGCTAAATCCTTCACCTCACACTCCGACAAGGTATTCAATGATCTCAACAACCTTTTGAAGTACTGAACTTCGTCAAAACGTTTAATCACAAACAGCCTCAACTGCTCATCATATAACCAACATATAATCCCCTTCTTTGATTCAGCATACCCTTTGATATTATAACTCTTTTTAAACATTGTTGGAACCGCTGGCTTCTTTGTCTTTACGAACCATTGAGCGTAGCCTTCTTTCCATCTCGGCTGCTCTTCCCATTCAGTCTCATCACTTCCCATATCTTGACCCACATTTGACTTATCAACATCTGGAATTTCATGTTCTACATTATCCTCCACAATCTCTCCCTCTTCAATCTCACTGTCAATCACAATCTCGCCTCCTATCTTCTCAATCTCTTCAACCGGTAACACATCGTCGTCATCTACAATATCGTCATCCAACATCTCCTCGTCATCCACTACCACCACATCATCACCCCCTGATCCACCTGTTGCACCAGTTGACCCCCCCTGAGATGTGGAAGTCCCAAGAGTTTGTTCAGTTCCTGGCAACTCACCACCTGCATCTTTCGATGCATTGGGATCATCGTCTCTATCATTACTCTTCTTCGTCCTCAACTCATCACCCTTGCAGCTCGTCTCCTCCTGAGATGCTAAGAACTGTTTTAAAGCATCAAAAAGTTTACCGTGCTCAATCAGGAGGGACGACTGAATTTGATTTTCTGCAACAAGGCGCTGGATAGCGTGAGTCTGGATCAGGTTGATTCTTGATTGTTCTGCCACAACCCTTTCAAGAGCTGCTATCCTGTCTGAGTCAGATAAAGTTGCATCAAAATCAAATCTCATATGAGAAATGTCTTGAGCATACGGTGGAGGAATTCCCAAGGTAGCCGGAACATCAGAAACAGGCTAAAAAGTAACCGCAGGTGGTATTGTAACAGATAAACCCGCGGTGGCAACCAAAGTCGACTCAACAAATCTTGCCACAACCTCCGATGGAGTAAGAGTAGGAGGTGGCAAGGAAACAATTTCTGGAGCCGAAAACTGAAAAGTAGTGGGTGAAATGCCAAAGGAAGAAGATGTAGATATCACGGGAACATCCGAGGTGATCGGTCCTGTCATAGTCATCGATGCAGGGACCATAGTCATACCAGATAAGGCGGGTGGAGAGAAATGAACCACCCTCGAGCTTTCACCAGCTCCCGAGCCTTCACCCGTTCTAACCCTTTTCGATCAACGAATCAAACGATCTAACTCCTCCTCAAAATCAGATTCACTGTCATCTGTATCTTTCTGTCTTTTTCCATGAATTCTTTCTTGGGCGACCAGAATCTGTCTAGCTTCAGCAATATCATCAGTTGAGGAGTCAGAGTTGGTTCTCTCAGAATCAGCTACAGACGTAGCTACCATCGACACACCAACACCGGAAACCTCCGCTACTGAGACCTGAATCTCTGCCTCAGGATCAACTCGCTCCATATAAAAAACCCTTGGCCACCAAAAGCAGCTTCAAGGTCTACTTGTTCCTCCGGTGCCACAACAGGAGCAGCAGGCAATACTTGCTGTACCACAGGTGGTGGTTGAGAAACAACAGCCTGTTGCGGTACCGGATCCCGAAACTCGTCTCCACGAGGAGCAACATACGCCGGGTTTATCAAATACCCAAATAACGGAGTATGCCGAGGACGAAGCTCTGGTTTACTTTGAGCACTCGACGATCTGCATTGTGCGAATATCCTCTTGCTGACACTCTCTACATATCGAATTGGACGGCGCTGAGGAAGCGTAGGAGCCACATGATTCAAGATCATTTGTAAGAATCTTGGATACATCAAGAATCTTTCACGAGCTACCGCACGTCTCTGACGGTCTATTTCATAAAACACCATCTGACTGAAGCTGTAAGGCTTGTTGTAAGTCAGTGCTGTCATTGCCGATTGCATCGTCGCACCCATCCCGTCCGTACCAGCCTTACGACCCGACATGCACACGATTATCACATGCATGAGAAAACGCCATTGATCCAACAAAAATCCCTTACGCCTCTGAGTGTCACCCAATGGACCGGAATAGCCCATTCGTAAAAATGCACCATCTCTGAATGGAGCGGTAATGTCTGTAGGATCATCTCTAGTTTCATTCCCAAACTGCAAGGCAACCCTTATCTGTTCAGATGAGAACTGCACCTCCTGATTGTTAACTGTGGCGCGCATGACTGGGGGCTCGACTCTACAATCATAATCTACCGTTTTCCAAAAGTCTTCAATGTTCGGCAGAGAAATGGGCAGAGTTGTAGTAATAGCATGGAAGATACGCGAGCGGATAAGGAAAGAGATGATCTCGCGATAATCATCAACACCGCTAGCATCCGGGTCCAGCGTGATGTACATATTGTGACCCGGAAAGAATTGACTGTTGTTATCACCACCTTCGTTACCACCAGCACCACCGGCTCCTACTACAGCTGCCATATCTGCTTAACAAACGGTCTAAGTTAGAAAATTCTTCAAAGCAGATCACAACTTCACCTATTACCATGAGCGAAGTTATGATAGCTTCTGGTGTAAAGGCGAAGTTAGGGAAAGGGCGAAGTTGAGTTCAACTTCGCCTTTACTATAACTTCGCCTGATAACAGATAAGCTTTTAAATAATGTAAAGAACCAGGCGAAGTTAGGTATAAGGCGAAGTTAATGATAACTTCGCCTAATCATAACTTCGCCCCTTAAAAAACTTCGCCCCTGAATAGTTAAAGATTTAAAGCAGCAGGCGAAGTTAGGCCTAAGGCGAAGTTAAGAACAACTTCGCCTAAACCTAACTTCGCCTGAACTGAAACGGCGAATGTTCAGAAGGCCAGACGAGGTTGTTTGGTGAATTTGGTGATTGTGGACAATAAAAACATGTTACTAAAGAGATCTAGACGATCAAATTGGTTACGAACACGTCAAAAAGAGTTTGAAAAGTGGATGTGTAATGGTTTGCATGAACGAGGTCCAAAATCGGACCAAAACGACATCTAATTAACATGATCGACACGAATTATAAGTCATCCCGACCCTACACACCTTTAACACGGATTGAAATTGAGAAAAATAACAATGTTTGATTCGAGATGTAACTTCGCCGAGGGTTATTAGATATAAGTTCGCTTGGAATTTGAGAATATGAAAGGTTTGACTGTGTTGACCTTTATATAGGCTTGAAAAAGCTCAGGCGAAGTTATGGTTAACTTCGCTTATCCATAACTTCGCCTTGTAACAACATCGCCTACCCCAACATAACTTCGCTTAGTTTCAAATTTACAAAATAGGTCCTTATACATTAGAACATTATGCAATTGTCTTTTAAAAACTTCCTTTAAAGATTTAAATGTTACGATCAAAGACCAAGTAACCAAGTTTTAAACCATAAAATGACATATGTATAGTAAATTTTATAAATAAAGTACACGGGATCAAATTTCAGTCTTGACAGGGACTAGCATGTTTTAGAAAAGATCCGAACGGGAATCATACTAATTTAGTGACTGTCACATAGATCCATGTTCAGCGGTATTATGACATAAAGAAACAGGTTGTAAGCAGGTAAACAACTTAGTATGGTTTTCATTGCTTCTGTGATACGGATTAGGTTCGATTAAGCTCAAAATTTAAACGGACAACACATCAGAGATTGTGATGCCTCCTATCTATTCTCAACGCGTATTCGGCTTTCCCAAAGTCACCCCGAGTTGACCTCGACCCATAGTGTCTGAACAAACATGTAAGTACATGTTGATCTTTAGAGTCTTCTTCCCGTTCTCTTTATCGCCTTTTGATTGATAAGCATAACATGATAGGCTTCAGAAGGCTTAACATCATCATCATTTCATTTTTTTTAAATAATAAAGATTTACATAGCTTCATAACAGTAGACTACTGCAAGTCCCGAATCTGGATCACTGCAGGTACTTGACATACTATCTACTCGGAAACAGAACACTCACGGGCTCGTGTATGACTGGGTAATCGCTTTTCTGCCTATCATTCGGAAAGATGTATATGGAGACATACACAACTCTGAATGAGTCTCCACTTTAGATCGAGAAGATTTAGTTAGTATCACTTCTACTTTTACGCACCATAAAAAGCTACCATAACATACAATGACTGTTCTAGAGTCTTTTATGCCTAATAACTTCACTAGTTAAGCACACAGAATTAGTTTGTCTATCACTTTCCAAGGTTGGATCAATTTTCTTTTAAACATAGTAATGAAACTTCTTACGAAGTTATAGACTTGAAAAATTATATCATCTCCCTAAAAAAATTTTAAATTCTATCGCCCCGATCAAGTCAAAGTCATCAGGTAAACGGCTATCCTGAAGATCCAAAGGATCAGCTGGACTGACCACATACGAGTATGTGTCCTTCTAACTAAGTATGAACGACTATTTTTCAGCGAAAGAACAAAACCCATCATAAACCGCCCAGGTCACTTTCAGTCATCTGGTCAATGGCAATCCTCATAATCTACTAGTAGAAGTATGGACCAAACATATCCGAAGATGTGTCCTTCAAACTGAAGCAACCGACATAATTTTAAGCGATAGTGATGGTTTTTTTTTAATAATAGAAACGAGAAACACGGTTACTCGGGATTGATCATCCCATTAAGCTCAACAAGATTTTGAAAACGAGTTCGGTCAAACGCTTTAGTAAAAAGATCAGCGAAATTATCTAACGAATCAACCTTTTCGAGCACTATTAATTTCTTCTCAGCACAATCCCGTATAAAATGATGACGAATGTCAATATGTTTAGTTTTGCTATGTTTTACGGGATTGTTAGTTACTGAGATTGCAGCAGTGTTATCAATGCAAATAGGAGTTTGAGTGAAATTCAAACCGTAATCGCGCAATTGCTGTTGTATCCAAAGAACCTTGGAGCAGCAGTTTGATGCTGCCATGTACTCTGCTTCACAGGTGGAAATGGCTACTGAGGTCTGCTTCTTCCCACAATATTTTCAACCTTGGTAATCAGGTTAATTACTAACTGAACCGTCTCATCTTTTGCCTTCAGAAAGTATACCCAAGAGTATCGAGAGTAATCATCAGTTATTACCAAGCAATATGATGTTCCACCTAGACTTTTTACGCTCACGGGACCGAAGAGATCCATGTGAAGTAAGTCTAGGGTACTGACTAATGAATTAACCTTCTTGGAGAGATGAGGTTTCTTGTGTTGTTTTCCCTTCTTGCACGATAAGCATTGGTCTTCAAAGTTTAAATTTTTCAAGGGAACACCAAGTACAAGCCCATTCTTGACAATGTAGTTCATTTTTCGAAGATGTATGTGTCCCATTCTTCGATGCCATAACTCGGACTCAGATTCAGTTGCCTTTGACTGAAGACATGACTCTTCTGTGGCCATCTCAGTTGACCTCATATCCATTACATATGTGTTCTTTTCTCTTGGAGCTTTCATCACCACCCATGCCTCTGGTATCTTGAAACCAGGATACAAAACAATTGCTTCATTTTTAGTAAAGTGAACTGTGTACTCTTTGTCACAAATCTGAGACACGCTCAACAAATTATGCTTCAACTCCTCAACAAAATTCACCTTCTCTAACTTCATTTTACCATTTGTCACAGTTCCAATACGAGTAATTCTACCTCCGCTCTCTCTAGCAAAACTTACCCTACCTCCTTGAACAGGTTTCCATTCGTGTAACAAATTCTTGTTACCAGTCATGTGCCGGGAACAGCCACTATCCACAACCCAACGATTGTTTACAGTCCTGTTCAACTGTTCCTGCATAGTTAACAAAAAGATTAAAATCTGGGGACCCAAGACCTACTGGTCTTGGGTCGATTAAATCTGTTAAACGGCATCCCGTACTTTGATTGGCCAAAGGCAGTTTGAGAGTGATTTCTGTAAGTTCTGAAAGGATACCTTCTTGAGAATTGACTATGAGGCCATTCAAACCTTAGTGGATTAACTGAGTTATAATTGTTGGTTTGGTTGTTAACTGGGAAAAACTGAGATCGATTTCTTTGAAATCTTGGATTAGTCCAATATCTGAACTTTGGTGAGTAAGCATTCTTACCATTATAGTAATTACTATTCGTTTTATTCTCAATTTTCGGAGGCCTCATACCTCTGAATCTCAGATTCAGAGGACAATCTGCAATCAGGTGTCCTATTTGATTGCATCTGAAACAACTCATGTGTTCAACTTTAGTCTCAACAGTTGTTTCAGATGTTGAGGTTGCATTACTATTTGTTTGTCTAACATATGGTGGGACAAACGGGTTTAGGGGAGAGTTCTTTTCAGTTGGCTTATATTCCTCCCCACGTTTTAGTAACACTACCTATTCTTTTATCTCACTAGATTCGGATGTCTTGTCCGAATTTGATGAGACAGAACTAGGAACAGAAATCTTAACATTCGAAACAGGCTTACATATTTCGCTTTTACTAACTTCAGGTTCTTTAATCGAAACTTTGACAGGAACTGTGAAGGTTCCCAGCCGGATCTACACGGAATATCTCGTTCTACGTAGGTGCGGAATCCCTACGTAAGACGATACGAGCGTAGAAGACGATACACGTTAAACACAATCAAACACACGTTACAATACACCAAGAACACGTTGTATTGCAACTGATAACACGTGATACACCGATCACTGATTACACATAATGAACAACTCTATTACAAACCTAGCCGCAGCTAAACACTTATAACATACGACAACTTCGCCTAACATGTTTAGGCGAAGTTGTTACTAACTTCGCTTGTTCCACAAGTTTGCTCAAATCAGGCGAACTTGAGACAACTTCGCTTAAATCTAAATACAAAACATACTAACTCGATTACAGACACTATATACTGAACTACTGACATCATGTACCAACAGACTCCCCCTTGGCAGTAGCTTCATATCTCTATCTTCAATCACGTGTCTTGTAATCTCAAAAATCTTGTATCTTTCATCTTTAAGCATGAACGCCTTCTCGTACATAAACTGAAACTACTCTTTGATATTTCTTTGCTTCTTCTTTCCAAGCAGGAATGTAAAATATCTTTTTCTCGTTCAGCACCTGCAGATCAGCTTGAGACAAATTCACTAAATGCATAGGATCATATACTCTCATCAGTTCTTGTTCATCTTCATCCTCCATTACTGCTTCAGCTGTTTCACAATCAACGAACCACCATTTCAGATCTTTGAGCACATCCTTGGGCATTTGTTTCATCGGCACTTCTTTTATACACCGGATCGGCTTATACTTCATTATCATCACAGGCTTGCCATCTGCTCTCATTCCTCTATCTTCGTCTTCAACGAGCGTTCCTTTCTGTGGTTTCAACAGCTCGAACTTTTTCTCCTTTATGCTTTCCTTCCAGACTATCTTCCCAATGACCCTAGCCATGTTATCATCACTCCTGTTTATCAACCCCAACCTGGCTAAGTCCTTCACTTCACACTCTGGCAACGTATTCAACGATCTCAACAACCTCTTGAAATACTGAACCCCATCATACCGTTTAATCACAAAAAGCCTCAACTGCTCATCATATAACCAGCATATAATCCCCTTTTTCGATTCAGCATAACCCCTGATGTTGTAACTTTTCTTGAACATAGTAGGGACCGCCGGTTTCTTAGTCTTTACGAACCACTGAGCGTAGCCTTCTTTCCATCTTGGCTGCTCCTCCCATTCTGTCTCATCACATCCCGTATCTTGATCCAAATCTGACTTTTCAACCTCTGGAATTTCATGCTCGACATTCTCCTCCACAATTTCTCCCTCTTCGACTTCACTATCAATCACGATCTCAGCCCCTATCTTCTCTATCTCCTCCAACGGTAACACATCCTCATCACCTATAACATCATCCAACACCTCCTCAGCATCCACAACTACCACATCATCACCTGAACCGCCAGCTGCACTCGTTGACTCCCCCTGAGATGTGGAAGTCCCAAGAGCTTGTTCAGTTCTTGGCAACTCTCCACCTGCACCTTTCGATGCATTGGGATCATCGTCTCGATCATTACGCTTCTTAGTCCTCAGCTCGTCACCCTTACAGCTCGTCTCCCCCTGAGATGCCAAGAACCGTTTCAAGGCATCAATTATTTTACCATGCTCGATCAGGAGGGACGACTGAATCTGATTCTCCGCAACGAGGCACTGAATAGCATGGGTTTGGATAATATTTACTCTTGATTGTTCTGCCACGACCCTTTCAAGCGCTGCTATTCTTTCCGAGTCGGATAGGGTTGCATCGAAATCAAACCTCATATATGATATGTCTAGCGTACGGAGGAGGGATTCCCAATGTAACCGGCACCTCAGAAACAGGTTGAACCATAACCGCAGGTGGTATCGTAACCGACAACCCTGCAGTGGCAACAACTGTCGACTCAATAAACCTTGCTACGACCTCCGTTGGAGTAAGAGTTGGAGGTGGCAAGGACACAATCTCTGGAGCCGAGAGCTGGAATGTAGTGGGTGGTATGCCAAACGAAGATGAGGTAGTCACCACGGGAACATCCGTGGCGCTTGGCCCTGTAACTAGCAATGGTGTAGGGACTATAGTCATACCAGACAGTGCGGGTGGAGTGAAACGAACCACCCTTGAGCTCTCACCAGCTCCTGAACCTGCACCTGCCCTTTCCCTTCTCGATCTACGGACCAACTGATGTAAATCTTCCTCAAAGTCCGAATCACTGTCATCATTGTCTCTCTTCCTCTTCCCATGAATCCTTTCTTGTGTAACTAAAATCCGTCTAGCTTCAGCCACATCATCATCTGAAGAAACAGAATCAGCCTCCGTCGTAGCTGCCATAGCAACATTCACACTAGTAACCCGGGCTACCGAGACCTGTACCTCTTCCTCAGGGTCAACACGATCCATATCAAAAAATCCTTGACCGCCAAACGCAGCTTCAAGGTCTACATCTTCCTCCGGTGCCACAACAGGAGCAGCAAGTAAAGCTTGTTGTACCTCAGGTGGTGGTTGAGGTGCTCCAGCCTGTTGTGGTGCCGGATCCCGAAACTCGTCCCCACGAGCTGCAACATACTCTGGATTGATCAAATACCCAAATAATGGAGTATGTCGAGGACGGAGCTCAGGTTTACTTCTTGCACTTGATGATCTGCACTGAGCGAAGATCCTCTTGCTCACACTCTCCACATATCTAATCGGGCGGCGCTGAGGTAACGTGGGAGCAACGTGATTCAAGATCATTTGAAGGAATCTTGGATACATCAGAAATCTCTCACGCACCACCGCTTGTCTTTGACGGTCTATCTCGTAGAACACCATCTGACTAAAGCTAAAATGCTTATTGTAAGTCAGTGATGTCATTGTCGACTGCATGGTAGCACCCATTCCATCTGTACCAGCCTTTCTCCCTGACATACACACGATCATCACGTGCATAAGAAATCGCCATTGGTCTAACAAGAATCCCTTTCGTCTTTGAGTATCTCCCAATGGACCAGAATATCCCATTCTCAGAAAAGCATCATCTCTGAATGGAGCCACGAAGTCTGTAGGATCGTCTCTCGTTTCATCCCCAAACTGCAAAGCCACCCTGATCTGCTCAGATGAGAACTGCACTATTTGATTGTTAACCGTTGCACGCATAACCGGGGGCTCGACACGACAGTCATAATCCACTGTCTGCCAGAAATCTTCTATGTTTGGCAAAGAGATAGGCAGTGTTGTAGTAATAGCGTGGAAGATATGCGAGCGGATAAGAAAGGTGATGATTTCGCGGAAATCATCAACACCGCTCGCATCCGGGTCCAGAGTAATGTACATGTTATGCTCCGGGAAAAACTGCCGATTGTTATCTCCTCCTTCGTCACATGCACCACCTGCTCCAGCTACAGCTGCCATTTCTGCAACACAAACAGTCTAAGTTAGAGAAACGTCGAAGCAAATCACAAGTTCGCCTATTACCATGAGCGAAGTTATGATGTATTCTGTATAGGCGAAGTTAAGGGTGGGGCGAAGTTGGTAATAACTTCGCCTTAACATGAACTTCGCCTTATAAATGTTTAATAAAAAGGACCAGGCGAAGTTAATGATAACTTCGCCGAACCACAACTTCGCCTCATATACGGTTAAATAATTAAATATCAGGCGAAGTTAAACCTTAGGCGAAATTAAGGATAACTTCGCCTAACCTGTAACTTCGCCTGAATCTGAAGCGGCAACAGTATAGACGGCCAAACGAGATGAAATTGGATAATTTGCTGAATGTGGACTCATAAACACATGATATTATGGAGATCTAGACGATCAAGATGATTACGACCACGTGAAAATAAGTGTGATAAGCAGGTGTTAAGGGTTTCGAATGTACGGGGTCACAAAACGGAGCAAAACGACCTCGATAAACACCATTGTCAGTGATTATAAGATATGATGACACTACACACCTTTAAATCGGATTAGAAACTGAGAAAAACAACAAGATGTGATTCGAGATGTAATTTCGCCTAGGTTACTGGAAGTTAAGTTTGCTGGTTTTATAAAATAATAATGAGTTTGACCAAAAATTTCTTTATATAGGGTCAGAGTTATACAGGCGAAGTTATGGATAACTTCGCCTATCCCATAACTTCGCCGATGTTAAACTTTACAAAACAAACCCCTATAATTTGAACAATTTGCAATTAAGTTTTAAAACATCCTTTAAAGAGTTAAATGAGACGATCAAGACCAAGTAACCAGATATAAAGTCATAAAACGACTTAAGTGGAATAAAACTTAGAAATAAAGTACACGGGATCAAATTTCAATCTCGACAGGGACTACCACGTTTTAGAAAAGATCCGAACATGAATCATACTAATTAATTGACTGTCACACAGATCCATGTTCAGCTGTATTATGACACAAAGAAACAGGTTGTAAGCAGGTAACAAACTTAAAATGGTTTTCATCGCTTCTGTGATACGGGTTAGGTTCAATTAAGCTCAAAATATAAATGGGCAACACCTCAGAAATTATGATGTCTCCTATCTATTCTCAAAGCGTATTTGGCTTTCCCCAAGTCACCCGAGTTAACCTCGACCCGTAGTGTCTGATTAAATTGTAAGTACACGCCGATCTGTAGAGTCTTCTTCCCGTTCTCTTTCTTGCATCTTGATTGAGAAGTATCCACATTATAAGCTCTAGAATGTCTTAGTAACACATAATAATAATAATTTTTTTTAACTAATAAGATTTACATAGCTTCAAGTAAACTACTGCAAGTCCCGAATCTGGATCACTGCAGTTTCTTGACACACCATCTTCTCGGGAATCAGAACACTCACGGGCTCGTGTATGACTGGGTAATCGCTTTTCTGCCTATCATTCGGAAAGATATATATGGAGACATGCATAACTCTTAAGGAGTTTCCACATAAAATCGAGGAGATTTAGTTAGTATCACTTCTACTTTTACGCACCATAAAAAGCTACCATGACATACAATGACTGTTCTAAAGTCTTTTAGGCCTAATAACTTCACTAGTTAAGCGCACAGAATCAGTTTGTCTATCACTTTCCAAGGTTGGATCAATTTTCTTTCAAACATAGTAAAGAAACTTCTTACGAAGTAGTAGACTTGAAAAATTATTTCATCTCCCTTAAAAAATTTTAACTTCTATCGCCCCGATCAAGTCGAAGTTTTCAGGTAAACGGCTATCCTGAAGATCCAATGGATCAGCTGGACCGAGCACATACGAGTATGTGTCCTTCTAACTAAGTATGAACGACTAATTTTCAGCGAAAGAATAAAAACACATCATAAACCGCCCCGGTCACTTTCAGTCATCTGGTTAATGGCTATCCTCATACTCTACAGGTGGAAATGAGGACCAAACATATCCGAAGATATGTCCTTCAAACTGAAGCAACCGACATAATTCTAAGCTATAGTGACGTTTTTTTTTTAAAAAAAAAAAAAACGAAAAACACGGTTACTCGGGATTGATCATCCCATTTAGCTTAACAAGGTTTTGAAAACGAGTTTTGTCAAATGCTTTAGTAAACAAATCAGCGAAATTATCTAACGAATCAACATTTTTGAGCACAATCAATTTCTTCTCAGCACAATCCCGTATAAAATGATGACGGATGTCAATGTGTTTAGTTTTGCTATGCTTTACGGGATTGTTAGTTACTGAGATAGCAGCAGTGTTATCTATGCAAATAGGAGTATGAGTGAAATTCAGACCGTAATCGCGCAATTGCTGTTGTATCCAAAGAACCTGGGAGAAACAGTTCGATGCTGCCATGTATTCTGCTTCACAGGTAGAAATGGCGACTGAGGTCTGCTTCTTGCACTGCCTTGACACTAATCTGCCTCCAAGAAACTGACATTCACCTGTTGTTGACTTCTGATTCTGATTGCATCCTCCATAATCAGAATCTGTGTAGGCAACTAACTCCAAGTCTCCTCCTTTCGTGTACCACAACCCTAGCTTAGGCTTGCCTTTGAGATATCGCAATATCCTCTTCACACCCTTCAAGTGAGATTCCTTTGGGTTTGCCTGAAAACGAGCACAAAGACAAACTGCAAACATAATATCAGGTCTAGATGCAGTTAAGTACATTAAAGAACTTATGATTGCCCGATATTGGGTAGGGTCCACGTCTTCATCACTGTCTGAATCAGCACCCAATTTATGGTTGACGCAAACTGGAGTATCAAATGGAGTGATGTCCTCCATCTTGAAGCGTTTGAGAACGTCATGGACATATTTAGTCTGATGAATGAACATCCCATCTTTCTTTTGATCAACCTGCAGTCCTAAAAAGAAAGTTAGTTCACCCATAGCACTCATTTCAAACCTCTTTTTCATGACGGCTTCAAACTCCTGACACATGGCTACTTTTGATGCAGCAAAGATGATGTCGTCCACGTAGACTTGAACCAAAAGAAAGTCGCTTCATTTTCTCTTAACGAACAGTGTGCTATCGATCTTTCCCCTTTCAAATTCATTCTCAAGCAAGTAATCGGATAGAGTTGCGTACCAGGCACGAGGGGCCTGATGTAGCCCATACAGCGCTTTACTTAGCTTGTACACGTGATCAGGAAAGTCTGGGTCAGGAAAACCCGAAGGTTGCTCAACGTACACAACCTCATCGACTTTACCGTTAAGAAACGCACTTTTCACGTCTAACTGGAACACCTTCATCTCCTTGTGTGCAGCAAATGCCAAAAACAATCGAATCGCTTCCAATCTCGCCACAGAAGCAAACACTTCATTGTAGTCGATCCCTTTTTGCTGATTAAAACCTTTTACAACCAGCCTTGCCTTGTTCCTGATAATTATCCCTTTTTCATCTCTCTTGCATTTAAAAACCCATTTTGTGCCAATCGCATGCACGTTTTTCGGTTTTGCAACCAAATTCCACACCTCCATCTTCTTGAACTGGGCTAACTCTTCTTGCATGGCTTCGACCCACGAGCTGTCCTTGAGAGCCATTTGATAGTTCTTTGGTTCAATCTGGCTGATGAAGCAGGTGTACAAGCATTCGTTAATGATGCCTGTATCTTTAATGCTTGTGTAAACACAAGTGTGCTCATTCAAGCTTCATCTTGTTTGTACACCGTCGGACAGATCACCTATCACGTTCTCCAAAAGGTGATATTTGTGAACACTCGTAGTCGGAACCGAACTGACTTGCAGATTGTCTTCCAGGTTCGAAGATAGTTCATCAATGGGTGATTGTTGTTGAGAATGAAAAGGATTGAAGAATTCCTCTTCTGTAGAAGTAGCAGGGGTATCGACAGCATTTGACGAGGAAGGTTGACATTCATCGTACTGCGGTCGTTGCACAAAATTTTCTTCCTCATCATAAAGCATCTTAGTAGCTATTCTCTCATCAACTTCTGCACAATCCAAGTAAGGCAAATTAAAAGATTTAAAAAGCCTATCATAGTCGAAAGCCCCAGCGGGTCCCGTGCTTGGTTTTGGTGATTTGTAACTTGTGATGTTAGTGTTACACACCACCTCAACCTTGCTGGTCGATAGATTAAAGACTCGTCTGTTGGGTGTCCCAACAACATATCCGACTAAAATACCTTCGTCGGCTATTTCACCAAATTTTGAGTTCGTATTTAATATCGAACACGAGGACCCGAATGGTTCGAGACCACTCAAGTTAGGCTTTCTACCATGCATAAGTTAATAACATGTTTTATTCAATCTTTTAACAGTTAAAACTCTATTAAGGATATAACAGGCTGTTGCAACAGCTTCAGCCCAGAACACCACAGGAAGTTTAGAATCAGCCAGCATGGTTCTGGCTCCTTCAATTAGCGTTCTGTTCTTCCTCTCAGCCACCCCATTTTGTTGCGGAGTATACGGAGCGCTGTACTGGTGGTCTATCCCTTTCTGTAAGCAGAATATCTCCATCTGATAGTTTTTGAACTCTGTCCCATTGTCATCCTGATGTATTTAACCTTTTTCCCCATAATATTCTCAACCTTGGTAATCAAATTCATTACCATCTGAACCGTTTCATCCTTTGTCTTCAGGAAATATACCCAAGAATATCGAGAGAAATCATCAGTTATCACCAAGCAGTATGATGTTCCACCTAGGCTTTTTACATTCACGGGACCGAAGAGATCCATGTGAAATAGGTCTAGGGTACTGACTATTGAATTAACCTTCTTGGTGTGATGAGATTTCTTGTGTTGCTTTCCCTTTTTGCACGATAAGCATTGGTCTTCAAAGTTGAAATTTTTCAAGGGAACACCCAACACCAGCCCATTCTTGACAATGTAGTTCATTTTTCGAAGATGAATATGCCCCATTCTTCGATGCCATAACTCGGACTCCGATTCAGTTTCTTTTGACAGAAGACATGATTCTTCTGTTGCCATCTCAGTCGACCTCATGTCCATAACATATGTATTCTTTTCCCTTGGAGCCTTCATTACTATCCATTCCTCTGGTATCTTGAAACCAGGATACAGTACGATCGCTTCATTTTTGGTAAAGTGCACAGTGTAATCTTTGTCACAGATCTGAGATACACTCAGCAGATTATGCTTCAGCTCTTCAACGAAATTTACCTTTTCTAACTTCATTTTACCATTAGTCACCGTCCCAATTCTAGTAATTCTACCACCACTCTCTCCAGCAAAACTTACTCTACCTCCCTGAACAGGTTTCCATTCGTGTAACAAATTCTTGTTACCCGTCATGTGCCGGGAACAGCCGCTATCCACAACCCATAGATTGTTTGCAGCCCTGTTCAACTGTTCCTGCATGATTAAAGCAAAGGATTAAAATCTGGGGACCCAAGACCTATTGGTCTTGGGTCGATTAAATCTGTTAAAAGGCATCCCGTACTTTGGCTGTCCAAAGTTAGTATTAGAATGTTTTCTGTAAGTCCTAAAAGGATACCTTCTAGTAGATTGACTATGAGGCCATCCAAACCTTCGTGAATTAAATGAATTATTACTAATGATTTGGTTGTTAACAGGAAAAAACTGAGATCGACTTCTTTGAAAACCTGGATTAGTCCAATGTCTGAACTTTGATGAGTTTTCATTTCTACCATTATAGTAATTACTGTTAGTTCTATTCTCAGTTTTCGCAGGCCTCATACCTCTGAATCTCTGATTCAAAGGGCAATCAGCAATCAGGTGTCCTATTTGATTGCATCTGAAACAACTCCTGTGTTCAACTTTCGTCTCAACAATTGTTTTAGATGTTGAGGTTGCAATACTGCCCGTTTGTCTAACATATGGAAGGACATACGGGTTTGGTGGAGAATTCTTTTCATTTGGTTTATGTTCCTCTCCACGTTTTAGTAACACAACCTCTTCTTTTGTCTCACTAAACTCGGATGACTTGTCCGAATTTGATGAGACAGGACTAGGAACAGAAATCTTAACATTAGAACAGGCTTACTCGTTTCGCTTTTACCAACTTCTGGATCTTTAATCGTAACCTTAACAGGAACTGTCTGACCAATTTCAACATCAACAGATTTTTGATTACTAGGATCATAAGTATAGTTATGATTATAAGGTGGTGGAACTTCAGAATATCCAATTCCTCCCCTTTTAACTGTGGAACGTTGATCACTTACGAGGTGATCAAGTATAGCAGAGGAATTTCTAAATTGCTCAAGCTTTCTGTTTAGTTCCACCACTTTCACCTAGTAATCAGCTATCTGTTTATCCCTTTCAGCAATTAGTTTGGTTTTCTCTTCTAACACTTAGCTAAGATCAATTACTTGTATTTTTTTAGCTAGACTGGCTTTAAGACTTCTGATATTTTTCTCACTAGCTTTTATTTTTACCTTGTAACTGTTTTTTCTAGTTTTAGTTTAATAATGATCTTCTTTTATTGTTTTAAATTGAGCATCCAAACTAACAAACTGATTAGTTATTGTTTTCAATTGTTCAGACAGATTTTCACATTTCGTACAACGGAGTTTATGACTTACCTCAGAAAGTTGATCGTTCACTTCTGCCATGTAAGCTTGATTTTCTCCAGTCACTTTCTCACTTCCTGCAGTTTCGATGTTCACCAAATTGGCCTGTTCGAACACTTCCTCAACTTGCAGATTCCAATTGTATTCCCCGTTCTGTCTGGATATCATCGCCCTATTCTCGTTACTTCCCCCATTCGGTTGTGTTGGCCTGTTCTGACTACGTTCCACTCGTTCATTTGTGCATTCTTTAGCAAAGTGTCCATTCTGTTGACAGTTATAACACCGAACCTTTGACTTATCAAACCCTGGTCTTTCACCAACAAATTTTCTACCAGTCTTCTTCATAAACCTTTTAACTCTTCTTACTATCATCGCCATCTGCCACTGCAGATCCATTTCCTCCAGATCATCAGCATCGATCTGATCATAGTCTTCGTCTAAAGTTGCAGGGTCAACAATTTTACCTTTAATGTAATTTTCGTACGAAGCAATGAAAGATGCATAGAGAGCAAACTGCTGTTCAGCAGATTTAACACTCATGGGCATCTGAGAGTAGTTGTTGTTCGGAACACTTGAAGAAAAACTACCCTTTGTTGTTTGAGGTTTAGAAGTGTTTGTTCCACCAGCTACGAAACACACATCACCGTCCATGTTGAGAGTTACATGACCATCATGAGTTGAGTTAGAGCTCGAGTCTCCCTTTGAGTAGTAAGCAAATGATTCTGACTTCGAACTTGAACTTGAATTAACTTTTGCACCATACATTCCCAGATCCTGAACCTGATCAGCTGGTGTCTCTTTTCGAACCATGTTAAGTTCAAAAGTTCGTAGTTTGTTGACTGCTGTTTCCAAGTCAATGTTGGCAAACTCTTTATCTTCTCTCATCAAGACAGTGTACATCTCCCATTTCGGTGGGAGAGCATCAAGGAGTTTTTCTACGATCTCCTCTTCTTTGTAAACAATGGAATAATTGCTGAGTTCGGTCATCAGGTGATAATATCTCGTGATGATATCATCAAGTGATTCATTCTTCAAATACTTGAACACCGAGAATTGGGTTTTGAGTAGCTTAATCTTGGATGCACGTATCCCCACATTACCTTCAAATCGGTTTTCAAGCGCTTCCCATAGCTCTCTAGCGGTTTTATATTTCCTGAAGGTGTGAAGAATCTCTTGTGGAAGAGCCATTGTTATCGCAGCATGAGCTTTGCTTTCAGCCTCATACATCTTCTTTTCTTCCTCTTCCATCTTGTTGTATTTCTTAATTTGTTCACGACCCTCATACAAAGCCGTTGGTGGAATGTATCCATCTTGAATGCACACCCACATCTTAGCATCTTGATATTTAACATACTGCTCAAACCGATCTTTCCAAGCCACGAAATCGGTTCCCTTAAGCATTTTCGGTGCCTTAGTAGCTGAACCTGCTTCCACTTCCATTTTCACCAGTTCCGTAATATTTATAGAAGTCATATTTGGAAGAAATATAAACGAGCACTCAAAGAAACTAAAAATAAAAATTTTATTCTGAACATTACTGTAGGCGAAGTTAAACTTAACTTCGCTTAAGTCTTAACTTCGCTTGAATTCTTAACTTCGCTCCTATTTAAATTCGCCTGATTAGGCGAAGTTGTAGATAACTTCGCTTAAGTTAAGCGAACTTGTGAGGTAGGCGAAGTTGTTAATAACTTCGCTTAACCTTATATCTTCGCCTAAACCCTACAAACAGTAGCGGCAACTTCGCCTGATGAACAATTGTTTTTGCAGGTTTGATTTTGACGTTTTGCGAGGTATGCGAAGGTGCAATGGGTTGTTTTTGATGGTGGGAGGTGAGTAGGACACAAAAACTCGGTATATTAACGTAAACTCGTCCCGCGAATAGTCGAACGGTACGATTTCTACACCCGTGTGATAATCCCGAACCACACAATCACGAGCAAAAGCTCTGATACCAATTGAAGGTTCCCAGCCGGATCTACACGGAATATCTCGTTCTACGTAGGTGTGGAATCCCTACGTAAGACGATACGAGCGTAGAAGACGATACACGTTAAACACAATCAAACACACGTTACAATACACCAAGAACACGTTGTATTGCAACTGATAACACGTGATACACCGATCACTGATTACACGTAATGAACAACTCTATTACAAACCTAGCTGCAGCTAAACACTTATAACATACGACAACTTCGCCTAACATGTTTAGGCGAAGTTGTTACTAACTTCGCTTGTTCCACAAGTTCGCTCAAATCAGGCGAACTTGAGACAACTTCGCTTAAATCTAAATACAAAACATACTAACTCGATTACAGACACTATATACTGAACTACTGACATCATGTACCAACAAACTGTCTGACTAATCTCAACATCAACAGATTTCTGATCACTAGGATCATACGTATAGTTATGGTTATATGGTGGTGGAACTTCAGAAAATCCAATTCCCCCTTTGTTAATTGGGGAACGTTGAACACTTACGATGTGATCAAGCATTGCTGAGGAATTTCTAAACTGTTCAATTTTCTGTTTAATTCCACCACTTTTACCTGGTAATCAGCTATCTGTTTATCCCTTTCAGCAATTAGTTTGGTTTTTTCTTCTAACACTTCATAACTAAGATCAATTACTTGTATTTTATCAGCTAGACTGGCTTTAAGACTTCTGATATCTTTTTCACTAGCTTTTATTTTTACCGAGTAACTGTTTTCTCTAGTTTTAGTGTAATGATGATCTTCTTTTAACGTTTTAAATTGAGCGTCCAAACTAACCAACTGATCAGTTATTGTTTTCAATTATTCAGACAGATTTTCACATTGCATACAATGAAGTTCAGAACTTACCTCAGAGAGCTGATCGTTCACTTCTGCCATATAAGCTTGATTTTCTCCCGTCTCTTTCTCACTTCCTGCAGTTTCGATGTTCACCAAATTTGCATGTTCGAAAACTTCCTCAACCTGTAGATTCCAGTTGTACCCACCATTGTGTCTAGATACCATAGCCCTATTCTCACTACCTTCCCCATTCTGTTGTGCCGGCCTGTTCTGACTACGTTCGACTCTTTCATTTGTACATTCCTTAGCAAAGTGACCATTCTGTTGACAGTTATAACATCGAACCTTTGACTTATCAAAACCTGGTCTTTCGCCAACGAACTTTCTACCTGTTTTCTTCATGAATCGTTTAACCCGTCTTACTATCATAGCCATCTGCCACTGCAGGTCCATCTCTTCTAGATCATCAGCATCAATTTGATCATAGTCTTCATCCAAAGTTGCAGGATCGACTATTTTACCTTTGATGTAATTTTCATAAGATGCAATGAAAGATGCATAGAGAGCAAACTGTTGTTCAGCTGATTTAACACTCATGGGCATCTGTGAGTAGTTGTTGGTTGGAACATTTGATGAAAAGTTACCAGTTGTGGCTTGAGGTTTTGAAGAATTACTTCCTGCAGCTACGAAACATACATCACCATCCATGTTGAGAGTCACATGACCATCATGAGTTGAATTTGAGTTTGAGTCTCCTTTTGAGTAATAAGAAGAGGATTCTGACTTTGAACTTGAACTTGAAGTAACTTTCGCACCATACATTCCCGGATCCTGAACCTGATCAGTTGGTGTCTCTTTCTGAACCATGTTAAGTTCAAAAGTTCGTAATTTATTGACTGTTGTTTCCAAATCAATATTGGCAAACTCTTTATCTTCTCTCATCAAAACCGTGTACATTTCCCATTTCGGTGGAAGAGCATCAAGAAGTTTTTCTACAATCTCTTCTTCTTTATAGTCAATTGAGTAGTTTCTAAGTTCGGTCATCAGGTGATAATATCTTGTGATGATATCATCAAGTGATTCATTTTTCAAATATTTGAACACCAAGAATTGGGTTTTTAGTAGCTTAATTTTGGATGCACGTATCCCCACATTACCTTCATATCGATTTTCTAGCGCTTCCCATAGCTCTCTAGCGGTTTTGTATTTCCTGAAGGTGTGAAAGAGCCATGGTGATCGCCGCATGAGCTTTACTCTCTGCCTCATACATTTTCCTCTCCTCCTCTTCCATCTTATTGTACTTCTTAATCTGTTCACGACCCTCAAACAAGGCCGTTGGTGGAATGTATCCATCTTGTATGCACACCCACATCTTAGCATCTTGATATTTAACATACTGTTCAAACCGATCTTTCCAAGCAACGAAATCGGTACCCTTAAGCATTTTCGGAGCCTTAGTTGCTGAACCGACCTCAACTTCCATTTTCACCAGTTCCGTAATGTTTATTGAAGTCATCGCTGAAAGAAACACGACTTGAAAACACATAAAATTTTTTTTTTTTTTAATTTGAACAGTGATCAGTAGGCGAAGTTATGCTTAACTTCGCTTAAGCTTAACTTCGCTGAAACTCTTAACTTCGCTTGTTACTTAACTTCGCTTGATGACAACTTCGCTTAAACTTATAACTTCGCCCAAACCCTACGAACAGTGACGACGACTACGCCTGATGAACACAAGGTTTTTGCAGGTTTTAATTTGACGTATTGTGAGGTATGCGAAGGTGTAATGGGTTATAATTGATAGTGGGAGATGGGTAGGACACAAAAACTCGGTATTTCAACGTAAACTTGTCCCGCGAATAGTCGAACGGAACGATTTCTACACTCGTGTGATAATCCCGAACCACACAATCACGAGCAAATGCTCTGATACCAATTGTAGGTTCCCAGCCGGATCTACACGGAAGTATCTCGTACTACGTAGGTGCGGAATCCCTACATAAGACGATACGAGCGTAGGATGCGATATACGTTAAAACCAAGCACAAATACACGTTACAATACTCAAAAGACACGTTGTATTGCAACCCTTCAACACGTGATGTTCAATCACAATTACACGTACTGGAAATCACTATCTCATACAACCCGTAACATATGTATATATGTGTTACGACAACTTCGCCTAACAGACTAGGCGAAGTTGTCAATAACTTCGCTTGTCCACAAGTTCGCTTATATCAGGCGAACTTGTGAGACAACCTATCTAAACCAAAACAAACTAACACGATTACATACACAAACATAACACTAGATACTGAACTACTGACATCATGTACCAACATTTATATGTGAAACAATTTATCATCAAACCATAAATATATTATTAACTTTCATACAATAAAAAAATATAAATTTAAAAAGTAAATAAATATTAGAACCAGATAAAATTATTATATGATTTTTTTAAATAAAGAATAAACCAAAAAATAAGTGGGTCTTGGATCTCACCCAATCCAGATAACTTTTAAACCGGGTTATAACATCTTAGTTATTTGTAAAACCCTTTTATCATTAAACTCTAAGTATATTATGAATTTCTTTATAATAAATAAAATTAAACTCTAAAAAAGTATATAAATATTAAAAACAAATAATGTAAAACAGTCTCCGTAATACGGGGGATAAAAACTAGTATACATATATATATTAAATCCGGGTTTATCGGAGTATCGGGCTGAGATCCGTCAACCACCCAACCCTCCTTTAGAGCCGGCTCTAAAAACATAAAAAAATGGTTTTATATATGGAATTTACTTCATTTGAAAATATAAACAAATCTCCAAGGAGTTTTTCCCCAAAACCCTTTATAGCAGAAGAAGACAGCAAGCAAAAGATTCATTTCAAAGGTCTGGTCTGGTCTGGTCTTTATCACGTACGTACGATCATCATGTTTCTTTTATCTCAATCGCTTTACATTAATCATTCAATTAGGGTTTCTTTCTTCTTCATTTCACTCACTCACTAAAGGTTAATAATCATAAATCCCCAAATTATTCAAATTATATAGTTCTTGATTGTTTGTTTGTTTACTTTGATTCCTAACTGAATGTTGCTCATTAACACACAAAGAGGGGTTTTTGGAATTTGGGCATATTATTAATCAACATGTTCCATAAATGTTGTATAAGTTATGTTATTATTATTTAGGGATATATTTATTGTTATTGTTTTTATCATTCTGCAAATTGCAACCTCTTTTTCTTGTTAATAATTGTATTGTGGGTTTGGTGTTAATCATTTACAGGTTTGAAATCTTGACTTGACGAAAATGGACTCGGAAAGAAACGACAGAGAGTTGATTGTCACCCAAGTCGGTGTGGGTGGGTTTGGTAATGAAGTCACTGCAAAGATGCTTTTGGAGTATCTTGAAGAAACCTCCGGCCAAATCTGGAGATGCAGGTTAAAGAAGTCTTCCACCCCACCCGAGACATACCCCGATTTCGCTGCCAGCCTCGACCAGGTCACCATAGACAACGTCTACGCCAAGGTCGAACCGCACGCCTTTGTGCATTTTGTAGACCCTGCTTCCGCCCTCTCGGTGTTAGAAGCTTCCGGAAGAAGGCAGCTCGTGCTTAACAACAACGTCTTAAAAGTTAATTTAGGCCCGGAAAACCCTTACAGAATGAACCAAAGAAGAAGAAAGACATCACCCTTTAAGTTATCAAACGTGCTTGTTGATGTCGGGCTGATGACCAGTCGGGATGACCTTGCTGTCGGTTGGTGCGGGCCTGATTCCGGTGTTGACTTTCTTATTGACCCCTTTGACCGCAGCTGCAAGTTTCTTTTCACCAAAGATACCGCCTTTTCGATCAAAGACACAAAACATCACGCGGTTATAAAGTGTAATTATAAACTTGAGTTTTTGGTGCGGGACATCAACGATATTAAAGAATACACGGACTACTCGGAGTCGTGTATGGTTTTGGTTTTTCAGTTGGGTTCATGTCCGTTAATATCTTATCGAACCGCTGATGATGACATTGTTAACACGTACCCGTTTGAGATGTTGGACGACGACGACCCATGGATCCGAACCACTGATTTCACTCCAAGTGGCGCGATAGGGAGGTGCAATACTTACCGGGTCAAGATCCGGATTCGTGATGGGTCGAAAGTAAAGAAAGCTCTAGACTTTCTTAAAGATCAACGAGTGCACATCGAACGACGTAACACGAAACTCAGATCACAAAACGAGCCTGAGTTTGGGTTCGCCTTACCCGACCCATTTTTTTCGATTCATTACAAGCCTGACATCTCTTTTCAAGTCATGTTCTTGGTCAATTCGGTCTTACACAGATGCATCATAAATCAGCATCAGTTCACCGAAAAGGTCTTTGACTTGCTAAGAAGTGAGCATGAGGAAGTCAACATGGCTGCTTTACAGCACATATGTTCTTACCGACACCCGTTGTACGACGGGTTTAAACGGTTGAAAATCGTTCAAGAATGGCTGTTAAAGACTCCGAAGCTAATTGAAAAACAATCGGAGCAGAACGATGTCATTGGAGTTAGAAGATTACTCATCACTCCAACTAAAGCTTACTCGTTGCCACCCGAAGTTGAATTGTCAAACCGTGTTCTTCGCCACTACCGAGACGTATCCGATCGGTTTTTACGGGTCACCTTCATGGATGAAGGCATGCGAACATTAAACAATAATGTTCTTAACTTTTACCCCGCCCCGATCGTTAGAGACATCACAGCAATTGTTAGTCCACAAAACACAACAATGTTCAGGCGCATAAAAGATATTCTAACTAACGGGTTTCATCTGTCTGGCCGACGATATTGTTTTTTGGCTTTTTCGGCAAACCAACTTCGCGATCGGTCCGCGTGGTTTTTTGCTGAAAATGAAAAGATTTCGTGTGGAAGTATAAGAACATGGATGGGAAGATTCAATAACAAGAACGTCGCAAAATGCGCAGCTCGAATGGGCCAGTGCTTTTCATCAACATACGCGACGGTTGAGGTCCCACGACATGAAGTGGTAATGAAGCTTGATGATGTCAAGCGCAATGGGTATACCTTTTCGGATGGAATTGGAAAATTTTCACCGGAATTAGCACTTGAAGTAGCTGAAAAATTGCAATTAACTGATAATCAACCGTGCGCGTATCAGATTCGGTATGCGGGTTGTAAGGGTGTTGTTTCCTGCTGGCCCCATATGAAAGGTGGAAGCATCAAACTGGCCTTGAGACAAAGCATGGATAAGTTCGAAACTGATCATTCGATTCTTGAAATCTGTTCTTGGACCCGTTTACAACCTGGGTTCTTAAACCGACAGATCATTACTTTGCTCTCGGCATTAGACGTTAAAGATGAAGTCTTTTGGGACATGCAGATGAAAATGGTTACAAAGTTGAATTTGATGCTTGAAAATACCCAAGTGGCGTTTGATGTAATTAACGCTTCGTGTGCTGAAAGTGGGAACACGGCTTCAATCATGTTGGGTTCGGGTTTTGACCCGAGAACCGAACCGCATTTGCGAGGTATGCTGAGTAGCATACGCGTCGCACAACTTGAAGATTTACGGGAAAAATCGAGAATTTTTGTGAATGATGGGAGGTGGTTAATGGGTTGTTTTGATGAGTTGGCGGTTCTTGAACAGGGTCATTGTTTTATTCAAGTATCGAACCCGTCGGTTGAGAATTGTTTTGCGAAACATGGGTCGAGGTTTAGTGAAACGACCAGGAATTTGACGGTTATCGAGGGTGATGTGATAATTGCAAAGAACCCGTGTCTTCATCCGGGTGATGTTCGGGTTTTGAAAGCGGTTAATGTTCCGGGTTTAGAACATTTGTTTGATTGTTTGATATTTCCTCAAAAGGGGGACCGGCCCCACACGGATGAAGCTTCCGGAAGCGACCTTGATGGCGACTTGTATTTTGTTACATGGGATGAAAATCTTATACCGCCGAGTAAAAGGAGTTGGCCCCGATGGAGTATACTGCTGCTCAAGCTAAAGAAGTACCACGTGGAGTTACACAGAAGGTAATTTATTATTATTATTATTATTATTATTATTATTATTATTATTATTATTATCATTATTATTATTATTATTATTATTATTATTATTATTATTATTATCTAGCTGCATAGTATTCAATAAGCTGAATTGGGTATGGAGGGCATATTTTAAGGGCAAAATGGTCATTTTTCTTCAAATTATGTTCTGTGGTTAACTGTTGACCTGACTGACTTCAGTTTTGCTCATCCAATTTTGAAGCTAAAATAAAAGTTAGGTTTTGTTTTACTTTACAAGTCTAATTCTAATTTATTAATTTATTATTTCCAACAGGAAATAATTGGGTTCTTCGCAAAGAACATGGTCAACGACAGTCTAGGGACAATTTGCAACGCGCATGTTGTTCATGCTGACTTAAGTGATTACGGGGCCCTTGATGAAAATTGCATAAAGTTAGCTGAACTAGCAGCGACAGCTGTTGATTTCCCAAAAACCGGTAAAGTAGTCAGCATGCCACATGAGCTCAGGCCAAAACTGTACCCTGATTTCATGGGTAAAGAAGAATTCCAAAGCTACAAGTCTGAAAAAATTCTTGGCAAGTTATACCGTCAAATTAAAAACTTCCATGACACTGACGTAACACCAGGTCCCCCCGAGCAGGAAATCCTCCCTTCGAGTATACCGTATGATAAAGATCTCGAGGTTGCTGACTCGGAAAGTTTTCTGAATGATGCGTGGGGATGTAAGTTATCATATGACCGACAGCTAAACGGGCTTCTCGGGCAGTACAAAGTGGCCCGTGAAGAAGAAATTGTAACAGGTCATATTTGGTCGATGCCAAAGCACAGTAGCAAGAAACAAGGCGAAATGAAGGATAAAATCAAGCATGCTTATAGTGCTTTACGGAAGGATTTCCGGAAGGTGTTTGACCACCTCGATGCTGAGTTTGACCATGCGTCTGAAGAGGAAAGAAATGTGATTTATGAGAAAAAAGCATCTGCGTGGTATCAAGTTGCGTATCATCCGGTTTGGGTGAAGAAAGCTCTGAAGTTGCAAGAGCCTGATCAGGAGGGCGAAATGGTAAATCTGAGTTTTGCGTGGATCGCGGCGGATTATCTTGCAAGGATTAAGATCAAGCGTAGGGGAGTGGGGCTCGGGAATTCTGATAAACCGATTGATAAGCTTGGGCGTTATATTGCTGACCGGATTTGACCAACTCGGGGGGGTTGATTTTGAAGTTTGTTGCAGATGAAATATTTAAGATGATTGGAGTGGCTGACAGTGACACTTAGCCTCCAAACGACCGCAAATGTGCAAGGTAATTATAATAATATTATTGCACTGTCATTTCATGGAGTGTCACTGGTGGTTACCCAAGTTATTGAGTCCAAATGACTAAACATTGGCATGGTTTGTGTAGGTGGTGAGGGAGTTAGACTTAGACTCATTGTTGACTACATGACAGATTTATCAAATGGGATGAAAGTTGAAAGTTGCTCAGAGTGAAAGGATGACTTTTTCGGATTGAGGTCTTTGGGTTTGTCAAAATCTATCCAGGTGCTGAGCAAGTATATGATGCCTTAATTAGGTTGTCAGTTTTCGACTTACTAAGATGGGCATTATTATGTTAATTTGGGATATGGCATGTAAGCACTGTGTGAGCTTGCTTCTGTAGGATCGTATGTCACTAGAAATGTTATAAA
The DNA here is from genome assembly GCF_021521415.1 of Bidens hawaiensis. Lineage (NCBI taxonomy): Eukaryota > Viridiplantae > Streptophyta > Magnoliopsida > Asterales > Asteraceae > Bidens > Bidens hawaiensis. The sequence goes on along the minus strand of NW_027492955.1, from coordinate 82,510 downwards.
TTATGTATTTGTCACACTCGTCAGGATAGATGAGTTATGTATAACTTGTTTGGGTTACACCATCTTAACTTCCTAAGGGGTTGTGGTACATAAAAAGTTACGGTTAAAATGTTATTTACATCAGAATTTGGTAAATTTGTTTCTTTTTCCTTCTTTTGGCATTAGCAATTTTACACCTTTTACAAAAACGTTGATTGTTTTGCATGACATATATATGCAAACCTTCATTTACCTTGTGCATTTTCAACTCTGTAATAACTTAGAAAGAGGAGGATGAGGTGTTAATAGTTTTTTTAATTAAATTTAATGACCCCTTTTATTTATTTTTCTTTACTGATTGTTATTATTATTATTATGGAATTAATATGCAAACAACTGTGAAGTGAAAGGAAAAAAATCAATATACGAAATACAAAGAATTAGGTGATTTGGATCATTGGATGGTTGTTAACTAACTTACCTTGCATCCAATCCATTCTTTTGATATCCTTCAAGACATTACTTCTCTCAAACAAATTAAAAATCACCTTAAAAAGTTTGTGATCATCTTTGCTCTTCTTACTAGTTTTGGTTAGTGATCATCACTCTATCTTTTCACTAACAATGACAATGATCAGTCTTACATATACTCTATGATCGTGATAGAAATCACCTCTCACAAAAAACTACCCTTCTCTTCTTAATTTTCTATTTATTTTCGGTTTTTCAAGACCCCAAACCATGCTAGAAACCATCTTCTTCATAAAAGATGCTTTCTAACAGTTTTCGTTTTATGCTTCCATGTAACAAAATATATCATTTTCTATAAAAGTTAATAAATTTTATAAACAATTTCCACATATTTGAATTATGCTATAAAAATTCAGTATTTAAAATACCATATTGATTATATAAACCTTGTTCTAGGGATCATTTTTAACTTTGCATCTAAGCGAATTCTCATAATCCTTTATTTTGCAAACCTCGAATTATTTTATAAAACTTTTGTGTTAGTTTAAAGAAGATATATTTTTATGGACTATATAAAAGTGGAGTTATTTTAAGTGATCTAAAGCTCAATTTACATAATCATCTTATTTTTTTCTTTCCACTAGCGTGTCTTGCCCACCGAAGAGAGTGTTGACAGGTTATTGAGATAGGGGATTCGAGTTTGACTTGATTGATTTGTCCATATGCACTCGTAGTTTTTCTAACTTGTTTAGCCTTTGAAAATGTTTTTACATACACCTTCGATGATCAATGCAAGACACAACCGTAATATTGATCATGGTTCTTATGTTCTCATGTTCTTTAGCTTTTGATCTTAAGTTTGCTAAAAAGCAAAAGACCATAGAGGAGGATTAGGTGTTTATTTCATACCTAAAAAAACTTAAAAATAAGGGGCATTAAGAAAAAGTTAACTTGAAAAGCAAGTGTACATCCCCTCTAAGGCTCTAAGCCACCTTCAAGTGACCAACATTAATACAATTTATAATCCCCAAATTCACAAACAAAAACATTAATATGAGACAACATCTGCATTTAACACTTTCTAAAAACTATTTAAAAGGTATAATTATTGTATTGCAGCGAACGTAAACTGAATTTGAGCAGGTTTACCGCCTCAACGTCTGAGATCGACAACGCTTTACCTACTGACGCCACCCCATTGGTCCACCTCAATTTTCATATTTTTTTGGTTTTAATTTTGCTTTTAGTTCCAATATTATAACGCATGTAACCGAAACAGACTAAATTCACGTCAAATTAAAACCTCAACGCTCGTGTTTATCACCACCCAAGCTTAACTGAACAGCCCGTCACATAGCGCCAGGTCAAACACTAGTTATTATAAAACCACTTTAGCCAACCCTCGTCCATTAACGCGACACGTACTTGTTGACTCAACTATGGTTAAAATTATAACCGACATGAAACAAAATTGAAGTGGTATTCGCCTACTAAGTTATGAATAAAACATCCCAAAACACAAAAAGAGCTCTAGAAATTGACATTTGCAGATGAAAACACTACAATAGCAGCATATGCACCGTTACATTGATAATAATAACCATACATTCATAGTTGCATAAAACTTGGTCTCTTAACACTCACCAAAACAAATCTTACAAGAACTTGGGCTTCACAAGGTACGCGCCACTCTCTCATACAAGTCACGCGGCCAGTTGCGATTCAAATTATTAGCAAGGAAATTGGCAATCTGCACAGAGATGTAAATAACTTAAAACTTTTTAGTATAAACTATAGACCGAATTGAAACTTGATTTAAATACGTGTTAATAAAAACACTCTTTCAGGGTTAAAAAACGATTTCAGTAACATATTTTTGAGTGAAAAATGACTTGTATCAAGCTATCTACCAAGTCTTTTTAGATCTTGCATTTTTTGGGATACCAAATGAGTAGCTTTTTATATCTTGACAACAACATACCTTGGTCCTTAGTGCACGAAGTGACCCGTCTGTATCTCTGACATTGTCAATACACTGAAGAACAACCTTAAGAAGATCTGGAACACATGCTTGAACATAGGGAGACAAGTTTTGAAACATGTCTGCTGAGGTGTCAGGTGCTTGGGGATCAAATGGTAGAAACGGAAGCTTAGCAACCTCCCTTAAAGCATCTAGATAATGTTCTTGTCTTGCTAATTTATGAATAGACAAAATCGTCTCAAGCTGTCTTAACAATGTTTCTTGCTCCAACACATATTCTCTCTCTTGCAGACTGCACAATTGTTCACAAGTTATCATAAATGATTTTCAGATATCACAATAATTAGTTTCAGAACCAAAGTTAAGATCTAACCTGACGTGTGGATAATATTTAAACGTCTCAAGCAACTCGTTTCCAGAATGAACAAGCCCAGCTGTTCGGCTCTCACCATCCAATCTACCACGTGATAGAGAACATATAGCTTCCGAGAGACCCTTGTTAATAATATCCAATGCTGCTGAAAATGCCCCAATTCTTTTCTGAATCTCTATAGCCTGAAATTCAAGATAAATGTTACAGAAAACAGTAATTGACTTTTTTAAGGTCAACTTTAAAAGAAAGGTTACTTTGTCATTAAGCCCGGCTTCCTGACACTGGCGAGCAGCTTCAACCAGAAACGTGTGTCTATCTTTCTGATTATTCAAAAACCGCCCTAATTCACCTTCACCCGTGCCTCTTGGTCCAAGTAATAACAGAATCCCACCATCACGTAACAAAATTTCCATAAGAAGCTGTTGCATCATCAATAACCGCTGCCTTTGCTGGTCTGCATTTCCTCTGCCCGACCATGACACCTGTCCACCGCCAACTGTAGCAGCCGCTTGTGCATAATATTCCAATGCCACCGAAAGATTATTATGCCTCAAGTAAAGTGAACCGTACTGTCTAATAATACTAGCTGACTCAGCAAAAGCATCCATCACCCCTATTTTATGACCAGTCCCACCAACATCAGATAACACACCGTGGTCTGATAACACAATTGCTATATGAGCAGCATCTATGTTATACCCCTCATCTCCAATATCTTTAGACAGATAAATGACAGCTGGCACCAACTGTATACTCAACAGTAACACGTATGGATACACTAACGGGTCCTTTCCATTCTTTGTATAATAAGATGGTTCAAATTTGTTTAAATAAGCTTGCAGATCATCCAGGCTGTAAGGTGAGACGCCTTCATTTAAAACAACGGATGTCGAGTCACGAACAGCACATAACTTGAACCACAAGAAATCTTCTATGGTGTTGAAAAGTGTAGGCTGTTCTCTAAGCAGGCGGTCAATCTGCCTGCGGGACCCGGATATGAGTGCGTATAGAAGTAACTTTTTCTTGTCAAAAGTACCGCGGCCAGCTCGGTCACCAATTCTCAACATTTTTTCACATTCCTCTGCAGCAATAGAAGCAGTCTCCACTGATACCATGCCTCCGCTTGTTATCCATTCTGCCAGCTGTCAAATTAAGAACGAGTTATTGGTTTAACTAAAAGACTTGAATATAATAAAATATAATATAATATACCTGTGATGAGAATTGATGAGAAACGCGAGATCGTGAAGCAACTTCTCTTGCATCATCATAGTACCCAGTTCTCAAGCAGAAATAAATCTGTATTATACAAAACATTAGTAACTTAATTAATAAATAATAAACTAGTAGAAGTATATGCTTGTAAGTAAATCCAAATACACCTGCTGCCATGTGGTATCAAGAGGAGGCTGCCTACGAGCATCACCTGCATCAAAATCAAGAACACCATAGTCTCTCAAACGAATCTGCATAAAAACATTGAGTCAGAAAAGATACAAGTCCATCAGAGTATGTTGATTAGCATTGAAGTAAGTGACCACAAACCCTAAGAAAAGCATGAATCCTTTGCAAGTTTCCAACCACTCCACCAAGAGCAGCCTACAGTAAGAAAAGTGTAAAACATAATTAATATACAGATAGTGCAAAACATATGAGATTAAATGAAAACACTTAACCTAAAGAAAAAATAATATATTATATTACCTGTGCCGGATGACTTTGTATCATTTCCATGATATACTTCTCATGCCCCAACTCGAGGTGTCTCCTTGCACCAATTATTAGCGACATTTTCTTTGAAACATTTCTTGGAAAACTTGAATTCTCACCCATCAAAGTCTAATATAGCATAAATTATGAGAAGATGATTGGAATATAATCATACAAAATGTTAGTCATATGAACAAGATTGCATTGTAAGTCTGTACCTGAATTAGATGCCAAATCTTACCCATGGTAACAGATTTACCACCAGAAGCATCCAAACCAAGACTTTCATATGCACTCTTGAAAGCAGTAGCTGGCTGCCAAATGATTAAATTATTAACATGCACGTTTATTGTAAACACAAAAGAAAAAAAAATGAGTGATTAATTATCAGCAATCTTACTTTAAATGATAAACCACGCTGTCTGGCATCATTTAGAGTCCTAACAACCGCAGCATATGCTTCAGCCTTTTTATCAATGGCTGACTTCTCACCTACTGGCACAAGCTCCATGCTAGTGGGACCAGACGAAACATGAGGGCTAGATGTTAAAGATAATATCGGTCCTGAACGGGTGGCCCCAAAGCTTGACTCGTTCACATTGATTCTTGGTAATGTTGAAATGCGGCTCATGCTGTGAAGAAAATCCCTTTTTTCCTTTTGCCAGTCATCCTAACGAATACAAAAAAAAATAAACGTTCAAAATTAAACGCATAACTGTGTAACAAAATAACTGTCATCATGTAGTCACTAAAATTTCTGAGATTATCTTTCTGGGCTTCCTGAACAGCGGAGACCATTGCCATTTCATGAACCTGTCAATATGAAATTGTGACAAGTGTTGCCATTTATTTAAGTAATTATACATAATCCATGCACATTTAGTTCATTAAAAATGCAGCAGTAGATGTGTTAGGTACCTGCTGCAAGTACTCCTCAACGCTTGTAGCCTCAGCCGGGAAAACATCCTCAAAAGTTGTCTACAAACAAAGTTACAAGATCTAACTCGGTAAAAATGTGTGAAAAGTAACCGATATACAACTCTTAAAACAACAAAGTAGCATTGAAAAACTAACTAACATAGAAAATCTAAAAGAACAACCCAATTCAAATTCTAACACAAAAGTGGAAAAGCACAACTTGAACTAAAGTTTATTTTTGCATCAAAAGACAACACTCACCGCCCTAGTGAAACAAACTAGACATATAATGGTACACATAAACAAGCAAATACAATCAGCCTGACATGCTTCAAGTTAATTAAATGATACCTTTAATTCAAATGATTTTAATTCACGTGCCAGTTGCTCAGCATTTATCCCCTCGCGTGCAAGTAGCCTGCACATAAGTTAACAGGTTACATATATTAACAGGATCCATCATCTAATATCAAAAACCAAAAATATCATCCTTACATATACTTCCTTTTCGTAATACTTTTTAGTTGTTTTCTTTACTTTTTAGTTGTTTTCTTGTATGTTGTATGAAAATACACGCGTAATGCAAACTCTAAATTATGACCACTATATTGAACTTCATTTCATCACCAAGATACGCATTTTAGCAAATTAGTATCATGTCTTCTTTAAAAAAAAGGCAAGTAAATCCTAGTTATCTGAATATAAACCACAACTACAGATGCACTCACTTATACAAGTAAATCAAAAACTTGCATTCTGTTTTAGTTAATTTTGAAAAGTCCAAATAACAAGAATTTCCTGTACAAAACAATCAAAATGTATTCATTCACCAAACAGTAGTTTACATCCAAAACCACTTTCGCAGTGTAAAATCATGCACGGTGCTCGATAAAAAATAAACTCCATCGTATAAGAGTGTTGGGAAACAACTATCATGTTTGCATTACTTATTCTTAATACCGTAATGCACCATTGACGTATCTTAATAATTCAAGTTGGTGACTAGCTAATAACGCGGTTTCATATTGTCATCTGTCCACCAACTCCATGTTAAATTGTTTCTTGTTTTTTCCGCTTTGCAAACTTAACCTCAACTAAATGAAGCTATTATATAAACTATATCTCCATCATTCATCACACTAATTAGACTGAGACAAAACATTTAGTTTTTAACAGATATCTAACAACAATTCTAATAAACTTATTTTCTAATAAACAGGAAATGAATAAAATGCAATAATCAAAAGCCTACCTAGTAGCTGCAATTGATTGAGAAGGAGCCTCGGTTCTTAGGGTTTTGGACTTGAGCTTCTTTGACAGGGCTTCTAATTGATCCAAGTTTCTCTGAGAAGGGATAATATTAATATTAATATTAATTAAGCACTATAAGCATACACAGTGCGAGGTAAATGAATAATAATAACCACCTGAAGAGGAGGAAACTGAGCAGCTTGTTCAACAAGTTTGGAAGATGAATGTAAGAGATCCGTCCAGCTACTCATGTCTGCGTCGTTCGCCATTGATGCGCCGAAAACAAAATATTATTATTATTACTGTTATTGTTATGGTTTTGGGGTTTTGGTTTGGAGCTCAAAACGCGAGAGCCCTAACTTTTGAAAGCCAGGGGTATTATTCCCGTATACTATTGTATGTATTTTATCTGTGTTACGTTATATTATACGGACGGAAATTATAAATAAACACGTTAATTTTTAAACATATGTTTTGTTCATTGATGTTGTACTTTATGCTCTTAATGTAATATACGTTTTGGTCGGAATGCATACATACATGTGAAATATATTACATGTCATATATGCACTAATCGTAGATTATGCATCTGATCCCTAATTAATCGCTAGCCGGTATTCTACCGACCAATCGCCGTATAATCATTACTTGGTCAAAATAAGTCAAAACTGAATATTTATATATAAAAGTTGGTGTGTGTGTATGAAAAATTACACAAATAACAATCCAATTAATTATTAGTCCATATCCAGTCAAACTAATGCTTAGCCCAGTTTTACAACACTGATTTTTTGTTATTAAAAAAACTGATGCGCATGTAATTATTGTATAAGATAATAATCGAACGTCGGCTTCAAAGATGGTTTTACGGAATGTTTGGTTTTTTTAATTGGGATTTATTTTTGGTGTATAGGGTCAAGATTGTTGGATCGTAAGTACTCAAGCTGAGTTTGTTAACTTTATATATTTATTTTATTACAGATATTGATATATAAACGATAAAAATATAACTTTTAACAACAATTTATATAAAATTTATAACTAGAGAATTTATAATATTACATGTTTTAACTTTTGTTTTTTATAATGTTTTAAATACAAGTGGCATAATATTTGCATTATTTTCATTTTTTTTAATTGGTTGGCTATTATTATTTAGGATTATATCTGAATGAGCCTCACTTTGTGTCTGGTGGTAGAAAGTTTTGGGTTTGAGACCCAAGTTTCATCCCCACTTTTGGTACTTTGGATGGATATTAACAATGAATAATTTTAGCTGGGCATTGCGAGGTTGTCAGTTTAGATCCCGAGTCCACCTGGTTTTTGTCCCACTGTCGAGTCCACCTGGTTTTTTGTCCCACCGTGTGTTACGCAAGAGAGTTTTGCTCTTGTAGCAGCACAATGACTGTCAAGTGGTATCCGATTGTATGGTTTCTCGGAGGAACATCCAAGCCAGCGTGAACCTGACTAAGACAACATAGTCTGGCCAAGGTGAACAGCTTGACTCTCCAAATTTGAAGAGTGCGATAGCAGAAAAAAAAAATCTATTCAAGTGACCTTTGAACTTTTTGAACAGCACTTGGCGTTTTTGTGACATTCAGGCTGATGTCGTTTGTGTCAACTTCCCTTGTTAGCGTTTGCCCATGTTCGAGACCGGTTGAAGGCGACCTATTATTTTGGGTATTATTATTGTTTATATATTTTTGATGGGACCTGCCTGCTATGTTTAAATAAATCAACAATTTTTTCGCTCGTATTGGCGTACGGTATCCCATTCCGCTAACGTTTCTTCTGTATATACAATACAATACATACAGCTTCATTGGTCCTTTGCGTGTTGGATGATTTACAAAGCGATCGGAGGTATGCTTCATCGATTCGTTGCTTTCTTTCTTGCTCTTTTATGTTTATAATATGATATTTAGGGTTTTACGTTTGATAATTACTAAGAATAATATGTTGAATGTTACATAATTGTGTAGCACTCGTGTATGGTAGACACTTGGTCTTATTTATTATTGTTGTTACTTTTGGTACTGATATTTGAATTAATAATCATTTATTATTCGGGGTACACAAATTTTCTGTAATGACTTATGACCTGAGTTTGTTGTCATTTTTGCATCAGATACTCAAGTACCTTTGTGTTAGGTTTTTATGTTTGGAGAATTTAGTGTATAAACCGATGCGCATCAGAAATTCTTTTAGATGCTCGTTATGTATTATGTATAACAATTAGAGATGAAGTTAGATGAATGTGTAAGTAGAGGTTATGTTTTCTTCATAATTAACCAAATGTTGTTTACTTACTTTAAATATGAAGACTTATCAGTTTATTTATCTATCTGAACAATTGAACCGGTTTCAGTTCATTTCACCCTATCGTCTAACTTATTTTTTCTTTCATACGTACTGTAAGTCTTTCACAAGTTGCTTGAAATCACAATATACATCTAATGTTTATGTTTATCCCATGTTTCTGTAAAATGATTTCGTTTTGTTTTTGCTTGCTGCGTTGCAGCTGGATTAATTGTTAGGTTTTGGTTGATTTAGTTTCCATAAAAAGAATCCATCCCGACACGACACCTCAGGTAAGGTAAACATACTATTCTAATATGACATATTTTTCTTTTAGAAATTATTATATACAAAGTTTCTTCTATAACTCTCGGTTCTCACAAAGTAGGTATTATATGGTATTTTGCATAACAATTTTTTGTCTAGATATACTGGTTTATATGTATCCGTGCTTATCAAGTCATACTAAATTTTGATATGAAAGTATGAAACCGAGTGCTCGTTTACAAACCGAACCGAGTTTGAGCAGCAAGTTCACTCTCGGTTGTATAAACCCGAACCGAACTGAGCTGCCCGGTTCAAACCGAGTCGAGTTCGAGCATATCCTTGATTGTTTTGTTTCGAACTTTAAAACTCAATGAACCTAGTAATTAGTGAATTGAACAGCAATGTTCGTCGATTATGACTTAATATAGTGTTTCCGGAAGGGTTCTGTTTGCTAATTTGGTGGAATTAGAGAAGAGTTTGATTAGGGTTCTTTGTAGATTGAGACTACTTAAGAAATTAGGATTTGTTGGACCATTTGTACTTTTAATTCTGGTGTCTGGTTTGTATATTCATATAGTGTAGGTTTTCGGAAAAACAAATAGCTTTTACAGATTTTATGAACACTATTGTAAACTTGATTTGGGTGGTTTCTGAACCTAAAATCTAATTGTTAAATTCTTTAGGGAATAGTTTTATTTTCTGTACTAGTTTTCTACTATTTTGGAAAAATAGTAAACCTTATAGAAAACAATGTTTTATAAATGTTTACGCTTTTAAAAATTCTGAACCAGTTTATAAAATTCTGTTGGACTTTGTGTTTTTTTTCCTTTGAAAATACTTATCTAGTTTTTTAAATTTGACTAACAGTCTTTCAATGGATGACCTTTTGAAAGCAATTAAGGCAGCAAAGGATGTTAAAGACGACATTCCATCCCAAATTGAAGAGGTAAACTAAAAGTGAAATATCAATCTCTTAAAATTTTATTAACATCATGCTACTTGTTAATTCTCAATCAAACTCACACTTTGCTTTCGTCTAATGTTGTAGGGTCTTTATTTGGGTTCAGTTGAAGCTGCAAATAACAAGACACTTTTGAAAAGCTTGAACATCACTCACGTTTTAACTGTTGCCTCTTCAATTCCACCTCCATACCCAAATGATTTCACTTACAAAACTCTTGATGGTAAGATGCTCCTTTTATTGATCGATGATATTGTTCGTTGTATATGTTTCAATAAACTTTTATATTTCTCACCCGTATAAGTTTATGTGATATAGTACACGACAGAGGAGACGTAAACATTGCACGATTCTTTGATGACTGTTTTAGTTACATTACTGAAGCTAAAAGAACGGGCAGCGTGTTGGTTCATTGCTTTGCAGGAAGATCTAGAAGGTGATTTAGTTTTTTATGAAATATTTTTTTATTTTTTTTTAATTGAGAGTTGTAGACCTTCCTGTAACTTAAGTAGTTGTCTTTCCTATAACTTTGAATACTAAACTTGGACTAACAGAGTATAGACGTGTTACTAATTTTATTCTCAAAATTAAATATACATTTATGGTCCAATGTGCAGTTATTTGACTTTGGTAAGTCAAAATGTAGTTTGATTGTCAAACTCATGTTTATTCATCATGGTTTGCTATTTTGACATCAAAAGTAGGTCGGTGAAAAGAGAACACACGAGTTCCGCATATATTACCTTTATTTTGTAGATGTCATATGCTAGGTTTTTTATCTGTCAATTCCCTTAGATTTATTTCCCATTTGTTTAATTTGCTTTATTTTGCTAAATTTTGTGGGCGCAAAAAATAAATAAATAAATTTCTGCTTGTATTGGAAGAATCTTTCCACATAATTATTATGATTTCACTATTATATTCCTTATGAATTGTTGAATTTAATTGTCAGATTCTGGAAACACATACGCCCTGCTTGCGGTGCGCACATATAATGTATATATGTGTGAACCCTTGGGTGGGCAAAAGTAAAATTGCACTAATTTTGACGTTATTTTACTAATCACGTGAAAATAACGTTAAAAGTGGCGGAAGGTTAATCAGGCATCATGTGGTGGCGTTGATAGCCGAAAGACAAGGGCACATGCACCAATCAGCCGGTGTCCCGATGATTGAGTGTTATGTGTCTTATGTCCAAGGTTTGATTCAAAACTACTATCGAGCTGGGGGTCTCACCGGAAGCAGCCTCTCTATCCCTATGGGATAGAGGTAAGGCTGTCTACATCTTACCCTCCTCAGACCCTACCATAGCATTGCTATTGGTGGGATATACTGAGTACGATGATGATGATGATGATGATTTTGCTAAATTTTAAATGCTTGATAGAGTATTTTTTGAGCATCTGAGTTAAAACTATGTTTAAAGTATTATATCTTTGATCTAGTGCGACTATTGTTGTGGCCTATTTGATGAAGACACATGGCATGAGCTCGTCTAAAGCCCTGAAGCTTGTGAAAAGTAAACGAGGTGTGGTTGCTCCCAACGCTGGTTTCGTATTGCAGCTGCAAAGTTATGAGAAATCTCTTCCAGGTATGTTGTAGTTTAATATAAAAAAACGGCTCATGATTAAGGGTCTTCTTAAAGGATACTTTCACCATAAAGAATCTCCATTAAACCTCAATTGTTTTAAGAGTAAAGTTAAAATACAAAGGACAACAAAAAAGAGAAGGGTGAGAAGGAATCTAATTCATTAATCTTATATTGAATGACTGAGATTAATTTAATAAATAAAAATTGATGAAAATGGCATGAAGGTAATAACCCACCTTTGTTGACTTTCTCTCTCCACATGCAAGGCACATGTCAATTCCCCCCATCATTTTAAAATGTCCATAACTTTTTCATACGACATTATTTTTTTTTAAAAAAATCATCATAATAATAAGCGTTTTTTTATCTTTAACATGAGTATCATATTGTTATATAAAAATAAAAAAAATTAATGGGTTTTTAAATAGTGTTTTTTTGTTGTTCATTGTGTCATTGTGTAATATGTTGTTTCCATTGTGTTTTACGTTTCAAGTCATTATGTTATATATTCACCATTATGTCTTACGTTTAGGTCATTGTGTTATACGTATTCACCATTGTGTCTTATGTTTTAGGTCATTGTGTCATGCGTATTCACCATTGTGTTTTACGTTTCAAGTTATTGTGTAACATATATTAATCATTGTGTTTTATGTATTATATAAATTGTTGTTATTTTATCATTATTTTTACATATTATTATTACACAACGGTGTTATTTGTATTTAAAAAACATAATGATGAGTTGAAAGACACAATGACGAAAAAACACAATGACGAAAAAAGACACAATAAGCGAAAAGACACAATGGTGTGCGAAAAAAGACACAATGATAAGCGAAAAGACACAATGGTGTGCGAAAAAAGACACAATGATAAGCGAAAAGACACAATGATAAGCGAAAAGACACAATGGTGTGCGAAAAGACACAGTGATAAGCGAAAGACACAATGGTGTGCGAAAAGACACAATGATAGCGAAAAGACACAGTGACGAAAAAAGACACAGTGATAAGCGAAACGACACAATGACGAAAAAAGACACAATGATAAGCGAAAAGACACAATGACGAAAAAAGACACAATGGTGTGCGAAAAGACATAATGACGTGATTTTTGTTTTAAATTTTATATAACAAAAATCATACTTATATTAAAGATAAAAAAAACGCTTGTTATTATGATGAATTTTTTTTTTTAAAAAAATATCATACGAAAAAGTTATAAACATTCTAAAATGATGGGGGTATTAACATGTGTCTTGCATGTGGGGAGAGAAAATGTGTACAATTACCTCTATACCCTTTTTCCTTTGGTCCCCACTTGACACATGTCAATTATTTATGGCTTCTCACACTTCTCATTTTTATTACCCTTTGTAGAATAACTTGACCCATTGTTTTAAATATGAGGAATTAGTAGTTAGTCCATAAATATGATTCCTAGCAATCCAAATCAAATCGTCAGCTTTTAGAAATGGGAACGTGTACAGGTTCTTGGTGGCAGTTAACCTTTGGATCTTGGCTCAAAGGATCTGGTTGAAGATGATGAGGCATTTGAAATCTGGTTGAAGATGACAATGCGTATGAAATTGATTTGGTTGAAGATGGCGACGGGTCCGTAGAATTGATGGGAAGACCTTTGTAGTTGAATTTTTAGTTGGCTTATTAAATCATAGCTGTTTACTTGGATTTTTGAATTTTTAGTTGGCTTATTAGCTTTTGATGTTGGTAGATTACATTCGGTCTTATGGCATGACTGTGGATGAAAACTATCTAACTTTACTAAGTACCTATTCTTCTTTTTTGCATTGATTGATGTATAAATTGTTGATTGAACAGTTTGTCAATTTGCAGTTGATCTTAATCATGGATTAAAATTTGTTTTTAACAATACATGATTTGATAATGGTGTATCTTCAAAATATTAGCTTTGGCAGTTTCTTCTAGTTCATACCTTTTGTGGACTGGAGCTCTGAGGTTTAGTTATAAAGTTAAACGTTCTATTTTTATCTTAAGCATATATTGTTTTTGATTTTGAATATGCGAACAAAGATAATTTGCCATTATAAATATAATACGTATTTATGTATTATAATTTTCTCTTGATCTTACAATTATTTGACCTTCATCTTCATGAAGTGAACCTCACGACGTTTCAAAGAATAATGGCTTAAACTATATAAAGGCTCGAGATGAACCAGATTGAAGATGCAATTTGAAATGCAATCAAATGTTATATATAAAAAGATTTTCTTAAATTTGTAAATTTAATATTCTAGACTTCTTATTGTTTTAAATTATTTCATTTATTTTTTATCTTTATTTTTGTTCTTTTCTTTCAAATTACGAACCACATTTATTTTTATCATTAGACAATGCAGTGTAAGGGTAAGGTTAAAATACAAAGTACAACAAAAATGAGAAGGGTGAAAAGATATCTAATCTATTGATATTAAATTTGGATGGTAAAGATTAATATAAAAATAAAATTTGATGAGTAGGACATGAAGGTAATAACTCATTTATGATGATTTTCTCTCTCCACATGCAATGCACATGTCAATTCCTCAATCATTTTAAAACGTCTATAATTTTTTCATACGACATTTTTTTAGATTTTTTTTACCATAATAACAAGTGTTTTTTTATCTTTAATTTAATATGTACATCATATTGTTATATAAAAACAAAACAAAAAATTAGTGGGTTTTATACTGTGTTATTTGATTCACCATTGTGTTTTATTAATTTTCTATGCATTGTATTATAGATTTTGGTAATTATATTTTTCAATTGGTACTCATATTTAAAAAAAAATAAAACAAAGATTGCATCATTGTGTCTTTTTGTTCGTCATTGTATCTTATGCTCAACATTTGTTTTTCTACTTATCATTGTGTTTTAGTCATTGTGCTCAACATTCATTAAAGTTGAGAAAAATAGTATATGTTCAGTGTGTATTACGTTCAAGTCATTGTGTAATATGTAGATTCATTTGTGTTTTACGTTTCATATCATTGTGTTATTGTATTTACCATTGTGTCTTACATTTCAGGCCATTGCGCTATATGTATTCATTATTGTGTTTTACGTTTCAGGTTATTGTGTAATATGTATTCATCATTGTGTTTTATGTATTAAATAATTTGTTAGTATTTTTCATTATATTTACATATTATTACACAACGGTGCTATTAGTTAAAAAAAACACAATGACGAAAAAAAACACACATTGACAACACAGAAAGACACGATAACAAAAAAAGACACAAATGGTAAGTAAAAAAACACAATGACGTAATTTTTTTATCTTTATATAACAAAATCATACTCATATTAACGATAAAAAAACGCTTGTCATTATGATAAATTTTATTTAAAAAAAATATATCATATGAAAACGTTATAGAAGTTTTAAAATGATGAGGGAATTTATATGTGACTTGCATGTGAAGAGGGTAAATGTATACTTTTGCTTTTATACCTTTTTTCAGTTGGTCCCTATTTGAGACATGTCAATTAATTATGGTTTCTCATACTTCTCATTTTTGTTGGCATTTGTAGAATAATCAACCCTATAGTGTAATACACATGTTCAAAAGCTAGTTATATATATATATATATATATATATATATATTGAAAACTCTGAGAACCATTTTGGACAACTAAAAAAAACTTCTAAAAAATATTTAAAAAAATTATAAAACAAAAAATAACAAAAATTTTAAAAAGTAAAAAAAAACAAAAATTCTTATATTTCATTCCGTTTCATAAAAAAACAAAACTTTGTATTATACACATGTGTATAATTTCATTTAATCTCTAGTTGCATAATGTACAACGTATGTACATTATCATTTACCTTAAATTGTACATATGTGTATAAAAACATTTATGTACATATATGTATTGTAACACCCCGGCCTCTCGTACCACCAATATTGTCCGCTCTGCCCACGAAGAGCTCACGGATTTGTTTTTGGTTGCCCAAAACGCGTTGGTGATGTTAAGAGGCAGGACATTACTTACGAACCAAGGATCTCTCTTGTCCACGGCCGATGTGGGATAGCCTAAGAGTGGGACGATGTTGTGTTTGTCAAGGGTGTTACAAACAACCCCCCTCTGGACTCATCGTCCTCGATGAGACATGTCCAATCATCCCGAACGGCACAAGAGTGGCTCTGATACCACCTGTAACATCCCGCTCCTCGCACCACCAATATTGTCCGCTCTGCAAACGAAGAGCTCACGGATTTGTTTTTGGTTGCCCAAAACGCGTTGGTGATTGAAGAGGCAGAACATTTACTTATGAACCAATGATCTCTCTTGTCCACGGCTGATGTGGGATTTGTCTAAGAGTGGGACGATGTTGTGTTTACCAAGGGTGTTACAGGTAAAGTAGTGTCCAATCTGTGATGGGTTAAGATTTTTGTGTTAGAATATAATAACATAATTGGATCTTTAAATAAATAAATGAAAGAGAGAGAATGAGGATTTGATTAATATGTTGGTGACAAATACATCAACCTTGGAGAGAGGGAATAATATCTACAAAATTACATATATGTCCTTTTGAATATAACTCAATAAACTATTAAACTGCATACGTGGTTGTATCCAAAACCACTCATTTGAGTTTCTAGGGTTTTCAACTGGAATGTGTTTCCACCTTATACTTTCCCTATATATATATATATATATATATATATATATAGTTTCTAGGGTTTTCAACTGGAATGTGTTTCCACCTTATACTTTCCCTATATAATATATATATATATATATAAATATAGGATTGAGATCATGTGAAAACTATTTTTAAATTGAGAACTTTGAGAACCATTTTGGAGTACAAAAAAACCAAAAAGAAAAAACGCAAAAATAAAAAATGTAAAAAATCCAAAATTCTTATTTATCACCCCGGTTTCATTAACAAAAAAAGCATTTCGGTTTAGCTAAATTATACATGTAACACCCTTGGCAAACACAACATCGTCCCACTCTTAGGCTATCCCACATCGGCCGTGGACAAGAGAGATCCTTGGTTCATAAGTAATGTCCTGCCTCTTAACATCACCAACGCGTTTTGGGCAACCAAAAACAAATCCGTGAGCTCTTCGTGGGCAGAACGGACAATATTGGTGGTACAAGAGGCCGGGGTGTTACAGGTGGTATCAAAGCCACTCTTGTGGTATCAGAGCCACTCGAGTGCCGTTCGGGATGATGGGACACGCCTCATCGAGGACGATGAGTCCAAAGGGGGGTTGTTTGTAACACCCTTGGCAAACACAACATCGTCCCACGCTTAGGCAAATCCCATATCGGCCGTGGAAAAGAGAGATCCTTGGTTCATAAGTAAATGTTCTGCCTCTTCAATCACCAACACGTTTTGGGCTTAGTTGGCTGTGGAGCACATGAAAACTTCACGGTTAAGCGTGCTTAGGTGGAATTAGTACTAGGATGGGTGACCTTCTGAGAAGTCTCCATCTGAGCAACCAAAAACAAATCTGTGAGCTCTAAGTGGGCAGAGCGGACAATATTGGTGGTGCGAGGGGCCGGATGTTACATTACCATCTCTAACCTACCACCCCCACTACTAGCAAAGTTGTTGCAACACATAGAAGACGTCCACGATCCGTTGACGGATGTATGTTCCACACCATTACATCTGGTTCACGCATTAATGTTTAGATCCGACGAAAACACATAGAAAACGTCCACGATCCGGTTGATGGATTTATTATCCGCAACATTAGATCTGGTTCACGCATCAATGTTTAGATCCGACAACAACACATAGAAGACGTCGTCGGTTATATGTTCACCTTAGTTAGATATGGTTGACAGATCTTAACTAACCAGCCACCGCTTCCAGGTGGTGGGTTTTATTCCAAGCTCTTTTTTTATTTAATTTTTGGAAGATAAAGACCGAGTAGCTAATAAATACCAATGAAAGAGCATGGAAGTTGTCATGGATATATGGAGATCTGAATTCAATCTTTATATTTAAAATAAAAATATAGAAAAGAGAAAAAATATATCAGAAAATGTTAGGAGAGAGAAATATGGTATACTACTTTTGCTTATGTTTATTTATTTAAATTTTAAGTTTTCCTGATATTTTATTTATTTATAATTTATATAAATCTAAATCTTGGCTTATTATTAAATATATTTTACAAATTCAAAAATTATTATACAAATGTAAAAGCTATAATACAACTGTTAAAAAACTAATATACATATGTTTTAGTAACGTATGTTAAAATGTAGACGTATTTCCTAGGGGTGTTCACGGTCCGGTTTTGACGGTTTTTAGTTCAAACCGTGAGCCAACCGTTAGTAACGGTTTTTATTATCGAAAACAAAAACTGAACGGTTACTAAAGGTTTGGTTCCGGTTTTGTTTCACGGTTTTAGCTTATCAAGCCTTTAGAAAATATAAATTTTAAAGCTTATTCAAAATAGATTTAATTTGTAGAAGTGGAAGAATAATATATAAATGTGTATACATATGTTAACATGTTAGATGGAGTATTAGAATTAACAAGCAATAATGTTCGTAATGTTTGGATGTTACATTACTATGAAATTGTGAAAGTATATGCAACAATGTTATTAACAAATTTTTATATAAACTTGGAAGTAGTTAATTGATTAGAAAAGTTAATGGGATATGATATTAGGTCAGATTGAAAACCTATAAAAATTTTTATATTAAAAACTTCAATACATATACTAAAATAATGTTCATAAAATATAGATAAAAGACTAAAATATATAGTGTCAAATATTACGGTCCGGTCCGGTTTTACACGGCAGGCTTCCGGTATAAACCGTAAACCAAACCGTTCCCTAAGGTTTGGAATTCTTGAAACCGACCAACCGGAAGTTAAAGAAAAAAAACTAACCATGAAACCAAACCGATGACTGGTTTAGGTGGTTTCACGGTTTGAAACTGAACCGTGAACACCCCTAGTATTTCCTCACACCACCACCGCGCCCCTCCTCGTTTGACGATAGGAGGTACATAATCGCCATAAAAAAATGAACTAATAATTTGGAGATTTAAGTTCTTTAATCGATAATTTAGTTATTTTTAAAATAAGATTCACAAACAAAA
Source organism: Bidens hawaiensis (assembly GCF_021521415.1). Classification (NCBI taxonomy): domain Eukaryota; kingdom Viridiplantae; phylum Streptophyta; class Magnoliopsida; order Asterales; family Asteraceae; genus Bidens; species Bidens hawaiensis. Next base: position 63,585 of record NW_027492955.1, on the reverse strand, counting down.
AGATAGAAAGTGACAGTGACATAAAGTAATGGAAAACGATGTGACATAAAGTAACGGAAAGTGATTGTGACACCCTTAAAGGTTATGAAAATTACTTTGGGTCCTGTAATTTTTTTGACTTTTGATGTATCCTCATGTTAACTATTCAAAATAATCAATTCTTATTGATTTTTATTACTACTTTTGATGTTAATAGGATCATCTTAATGAACAAGAAGGTTTTAAAAATCAAATGGTAAACATAATTTCTTAATGACTTCAAACAGTTCTTTTGAAATAGTTTATGTAATAATAATAATCATTAGTAAATTGTTTTGACATTTTTTTAAGTTGGAGATATAGGATTTAGATTTTAATTCATTAGTAATATTCGTGAATTAGATGAATAGATATCAATTAACGTATTTTCTAACATCATATCATATGTTACATTTAATTTTTAACATGTTTTAATCATTTTACAGTGACTATAACATATGTTTGTTAAAAACAAGAGTCAATGGCCATTTTCGTCCCTGTGGTTTGCTACTTTCGCCACTTCAGTCCAAAGTTTGAAATTTTGTCAATTTAGTCCTCATAGTTTTAAATATAAGCCAATTACGTCCCATCCGTCTAACAACATCCTGCTATGTCGTTAGTTTAAGGGTATTTTTGTCTTTCTTTCTTTTTATTTTGAGTTAATGGTCATTTTAGTCCATGTGGTTTGATACTTTTGCCACTTCAGTCCAAAGTTTGAAAATTTGTCAATTTAATGTTCGGTTTATTCAGTTTATTTATTATTTTCTTTTAATTTTTTTTCTATCTATAAACCTGAAGAGCATAATTCAAGCCCAAAACCATCGAGCAACCTCCAATACAGGTATGCATTTACTCGTTGACAAAAGTAATCGTATCCCCCTTTGTATTTAGTTTCTAGACATTTCCTAAACTCTCCCATATGGTGGAATTCAATGGTAAAGTGGTCAAGATAATCCCCTGAAACCGAGTTGTACAGAAAAAAATTAAAAACCGTTTATTTGATTAATCTATAATAGTTGATTTCGACCCAGATTTTCGTTACGATATGTTAATATCTAAACCCTAACTATTATGCATTCATCAAGAGAATGATTTTTAGTTTTTTTCGTACAAATCATTTTTAGGGAGTTGCTTTGACCACTTTACAATTGAATTCCACCATGGGGGAGAGTTTATGAACCGTCTAGAAACTAAATACGAGGGGACGGGGCATGATTACTGTTGTCGACAGAGTAAATGCAGACCTGTTTAGTTGATGCTCGATTGTTTTGGGCTTGGATTATGCTCTTCAGGTTATAAACAAAAATAAAAATAAAAATAAAAGAAATAAATTGAACATTAAAAATTGACAAATTTTCAAACTTTGGACTGAAGTGGCAAAAATATCAAACCACAGGGACTAAAATGACCATTAACTCAAAATAAAAGGAAAGAAAGACAAAAATTCCCTTAAACTAACGGCATAGATGGATGCCGTTTGATGGATGAGACGTAACTGGCTAAGATTTAAAACTATGAGGACTAAATTGACAAAATTTCAAACTTTAGACTGAAGTGACGAAAGTAGCAAACCACCGGGACGAAAATGGTCATTAACTCTAAAACAAACATAAGTTTTACACTCACTATAACATATGTTTTAAACGCACATTATGTACATTACCTTTATGTTTATTTATTTATATTTTAAATTTTCTTGATATTTTATTTATTTATAATTTATATAAATCTAAATCTTGACTTATTATTAATAATATTCTACAAATTCAAAAATTGTTATACAAATGTGGAAGCTATAATACATATGATAAAAAAACTAATATGCATATGTTTTAGTAACGTAAGTTAAAACGTAACGTATTTCCTCACACGACCGCCTCGCCCCCCTCGTTTGACGATCTAAGGTACATAATCGTCGGAAAACAAATGAAGTAATAATTTGAAGATTTAAGTTATAAACAATTTTGTTATTTTTAAAATAAGATTTACAAACAAAAGAAACAAAAAGATAGAAAGTGACGGTGACATAAAGTAACTGAAACTTATGTGACATAAAGTAATTAAAAGTGATACTAACACCCTTAAATGTAATGAAAAATACTTTGGGTCTTATAACTTTTTAACTTTTGATGTATTTTTATATTGGCTATTCAAAATATTTAAATTCTTATTGATTTTTGTCTAGTACTTTTGATGTTAATAGGATCATCTTAATGAAAGAAAGTTTTAAAAATCAAACGGTAAACAACTAAACATAATTTCTTAATGGCTTTAACGATGGAGGTTGAGAATCACTGTGAATTCAACTCTATAACATCGTGAGTGTGTATGTTTGTATGGCATCCTGTGACACTTGAGCTTGATGGAATTAGTCCAGTATTTGTGTTAATCATCCGTTGTAAGATTCTGGTTCTTGACTTTTTGCTGTCCACTTTGACTTTCAGGATCTATTACACTGTTAACCAACATTATTATAAATCCTATAACGTTTGTGAAAACTCTAAATATTGTGTTTCAAATTTATACATATGACTAATGAAAAATAAAAACATCTCAAAAAACACATATTCGAAATTCTTAAAGTAACAAGTTTGACCATAAAAGTCCAAATAAAAACTAACCACAAATTTTATATTGAGTATATCTACATATATGGGTTCGAGACTCACTGGAAAGTTGTGGCAACCTTTGTTAATGGAAACCTGGGTAACGTTTGGTATGTAAGAATGATAGGAGGAATGGAATGATTCATTACGCAGGAATGAAGAAAATGGTGTTTGGTTGCTCAATGTAATGGAATCATCCATTACACATGAAATCTCATTCCATCAAAACCATTCATTCTCACCCCCCTTCTTTTTTTCATTTCATTCCTCTTTCACCATACTTTCTCAACACCACCACCACCACCACCACCACCTAACAACAACCACCACCACTACCATCGCCTCCACCGCCACTTACCGCCACCACCACTTACCGCCATCGCCACCACCTTACCACCAGCGCTACCACCGCCGCCTCACCATAACATCCACCAACACTGTCACTGCCTGACCACCACCTTCGTCGTTACCACCCTACCATCGCCATCACTACCAATGCTACTACCGCCACCCCACCACCACCACCATTTTCGTCGCTGGAGCTACCACCACCACCAAATTCGTCACCGGAGCTACCACCATCGTCACAATTTCGGTTTTTTTTAAATAAATATATTTTGAGATATGAATGTTTTTATTATTTTTATTTCATTCATACAATTTTTTTTAGATACAAAACAACATAGAGTAATTATTAATTTCATTCCCATAGGTTAACCAAACAAGACAAAGGAATGGTAATGATCCATTTCATTCCCTTGTTCATTCTATTCATTCTCTCATTCCATTCCCTCTTCATTCCATTACTTCCAACCAAACATACCCCTGGTGTTTAAGAACTGAAAACATGATCCTGATGCATGTGATACAGCCATAATAGCATGCTTTGTGACATTATATATTGCTAAAACTTGATCTTTTAATTTTATGATCAATCTAAATAGAATAATACCATATGAATTTTCTGCAATTTTGTGCCACTAAGAACGCTACAATTAGTAGGCTCCCAGATAGATTTTGCATTTTATTGATTATGTATATTTCTAGTGTAGGTTTGCGTTTCTATTATTGAATTTGGATTAGTGTAGGTTTGTGTTTATGTCATTGATTTTGGATTATGTGATGTCATTAGTGCAATTCTGCACGATAGCTTTGCAAATTCAACACAAGTTTTGTGTTCTTTTAAAGTTATTAGGATGGAAAATTAGAAACATGGAAGTCTTTCTTTTGATTTATTCTAAAAAAAACTTATTTATTTCTTGAAGGTATATGGATTTTTGGATTCTTTTGTTTTGTTTTGATGTTGCAAAGCCAAAGGTGAGAGGGGAGCAGTAGCAAGTTCAAGAAAATAGATGTAATTTTTAAAATTTTTTTGTTGAAGTTCTAGTTTTGTATACATCATTTTTTGTATACAACACTTGTGATATGGGTTTTTGTTACCATTTATTACTCTCTATTTTTTTTTATTTTAGTGGCATGAATAGAAAGTATTTATATTATAATATTTATTTATTCTTTTCTTGTATTTGTTTTGTTACCATCTCGTGTATTTGTTTTGTTATTCAGTTTGATAATTTTTTTAAAGTATGTTTATCTTTTGTCTTAGTGTTGATAATTTAACGAAAATATTTTTTAGGTTTAGTTCTCGTACTTATTATAAATGTAATCGATCGCAGCGATTCGTCACCGGAACGCCCATGTTTTTTTAATAAATATGTTAACTTAATGAAATTAGCCTTTTGGTTTAGTTTTAGTACCGTAACAAACGTAGCCGATGCCGTCCAAATTTGCGTCGACTCACCGTGACAACGCCCATGTTTTAACAACCAAATAAATGTCGCTTTAAGTATCTTCTTTTTTGTATCATAGGCTATACGAGTTTCACTACAATTCTAGACGTCTACTAATTTATTTTTTGGGGTTTCATGCATTTAATGACACAGACCTAACTGATGGCGACAAAATTATATTAGTTTGATTAAAAGTTGTATATGTGCCAATACTGTTTCGGGTGTTAACAAATTTATTGTTTTATTTAACCCTAGTGTCGTAAGAGTTGAACTAACACCAACCGATTTTGGATCCCGCCGCCGCAGCACAACTGGTTGCTAGCTAGTTAACTAACAAGGAATGCTTTTTTTTTGAAAAAAGACAAAAGAACAAGAAAACAAAAAGAAATAACAAAAACTGAACAACCTATAGGATTTTACCATGTGGCTAAGTACAAACTGAGTTTGTTCCATTGACAGTACTACTTAATCAAGGGTATATAAATATGGCTCCGTCTATTGGCACATCCCCTTCATCTATTTACACACTCCTCATATGGGTCATATTGATCAATATGACCCATATCATCCCATCTAACAGACAAAAAGCTGACCATGTCTCCATAGAGGTAGGAGGAAATATGCTTTTGTCTCCATAGTGGAAACATGGTAAGCCTGATATGCACCATATTGACCAATATGGAGCATATTGTTAGAGATTAGACTTGTGGGACCCATTCACTTTGCACGTGTATTACAATCATGTATGACATTTGAGGCCATTTATGCTTCATATTGGGCAATATGAACCATATTGGGGGTGTGTAAATAGATGGGGGTGTGCCAATAGCACGACCCATAAATATATGTATCTTTATGTGTTTGGATGGGAAAAAATGTAGAAGTATGATAAGAAGTAGGGATGAACACGGTTTGGTTCGGTTTTTAGGAGACCCCGAAACCGGAACCGAAACCGTAGTCATCGATGTTTTAAATATACAAAACGTTCAGTTTTGATTTCTTGGTTTTTGGTTTTTCAGTTATTTTTGGTTTTGGTTCGATTTTAATCGTTTTTTTCTTCCATTTATGTGTAGGCATTACAAAAAAAAATAAACGAAAATTATGGTTTTAAGCTTGTAAAAGTGTATTAGAGTGTCATATATATTAAATTCAAAAAATTAAAATAGACACGTGTTACGTGGAACCATACGAATACAAGGTTGTTATAGTAGAGTTTAAAATTCATCAAAATTGTTAATAAAAAAACACTAAAAGTGTAATCTCAATCTTCATTCATCATCTTGTTCATTCACAAAGTTTAGTCTCAGTGTTCATCATTTTCATAATCTTCATCACCATCAATCTGTTTGGTTCGGTTTTTTTCAGTTTTTTTAAAATGAAAAACCAAACCAAAACCAAATTTCGGTTTTTCAAAAGATGAGTTGAACTGGTGATGAGGATGCTTGCCCAAGACCTGGACCAATGAGGATGCTTGCCCAAGACCCGAGGTCCAGACCAAGTGTACATGAAGTGTTAGGTATAAACAAAAATTAACTTTAGCAATACATAAATGTTGTATGTGGAATTGGGGATGTGAATTTCCGAAACGACCCGTAAACCTAGCATCATCTATACAAACTAAAATCACAATTTTTTGTATTTTCTATTTCACCCCAAAATCCAAAATCAAAATAAAATAAAAGAAAAATAATCCAAAAATAAAGATAATTATCCTTGTTTCAGGACATCAGCAAGGGTTTTTAATTCATTTAAACCAAGCAAAAAGTTAAAACGAGTTTTGTCAAATGCCTTGGTAAATAGATCGGCTTTTTGAAAATCGGTATGTACTTTCTCAAGATCAATTAATTTCTTTCCAAAACAATCCCGTATGAAATGATATTGAATTTCGATATGTTTCGTTTTAGAGTGTTGTACGGGATTTTTGGTGATGCTAATGGCAGCAGAATTATCAATTAAAATTGGAGTAGTAAGAAACTTCAAACCGTAGTCGCGCAGATGTTTTGGATCCATAAAACCTGTGAACAGCAAATCGAGGCTGCCACGTATTCTGCCTCAGCGGTTGAAGTGGAGACCGTTGTCTGCTTCTTACACTTCCAGGAAACAAGCCGGCTTCCTAAGAATTGACACCCTGCTGTAGTCGATTTGAAATTAACTTGCACCCTCCATAGTCTGAGTCAGAAAATGCGGTGAGTTCAAAATTATCGTCCTTGGGGTGCCATAACCCGATGTCAGGATTGCCCCTCAGACATTGAAGAATACGCTTGACCGCTGCCAGGTGAGTCACTCGGGGACTAGCTTGGTACCTAGCACATAAACAAACTGCAAACATTATGTCAGGTCGAGAAGCAGTAAGATACATTAAGGAACCAATCATAGCTCGATAAAAGGTAGGATCGACGATGTCCTCCAATTCATCCGGTGATAAATTGTGACCCATGGGGAGAGGATGTGACGTTCGTCAATTTCAGGTCTCGAATCGTATTCGTTTTGTAAACTTTTATTATGTAAACCGACCCGTTTTATAAATCGAAACCTTGGATATAATCAAAATGATGGATTTTAAGTTACAATATTGTTTTACACTTGTTGGGTCTTGAAAACATTCATTTCGGTCTTTAAAACGCGTAAAAATCACTTAAAACGAACTTCGGGGGCCAAATCTGCCATTTTTGAAAGTTTGGAAAATCTGGTGACCACCCATAGCGTGGCGCGATGGTGGTGGCCAAGCCCCATTGCGTGGCACGATGACCATCAGGTTAGCAGGCCCGTTAATTTGTTGTTTTGTGCTTTGTTTGGACCCTTTTTGCATGAAACTTCTTGTGTTTAACACCCATATTTGACCACCAACACTACCCTCCCTATATATACACCCCCATTTCCCTTCATTTTCCCCTGCTACAACTCCAAAAACTCTCCCAAACATCAAAGATTCAAGGTTGTTTATTAGTTGTTTTTGAAGGTTTGACTTTCAAAAGTCAAACTGAGTTTAATCTTTTATTCTAATTTGTTTATATAGTCTTACTAACACTTGTTTGTGGTTGTACAACATATATATAATATACACCCCTTGTTACCTTTGGTAGTTACTTCTCCGGTTCCGATCGGTGAGGTTTCGGACCTCGTAAGGCAATGCTTCATGGAGAACTTCGAGTTCTTGATATATATACAAACACACACACACACACACACACACACTTATATAACTTGTTTATACATACTAACCATGCTTAACTTCTGATCATTTTAGTTTATTTACAAGTTCTATGGTTATGGGTTTGAGGGTATATGATGACCGTCGTTTAAGTCAATCAAAAACCTAATTATTCTAAATAGTTAGAGCAAGTATGGTATCGTATCACAAGGAGTATGTGGTCAATGTATTCGTGTAACCGATTTCTAATTATGAAGTGACTGGTTTTTAGTGCTGATCACACAAGCAATTAAAGTGAGTTTAGAGAACTAAGCAATGAACAAGTAAACGAATTTCAAACAGTTAACAAAGCAAATCACACCCGGGAATTCAAGTAAGCAAAACCAACAGTATCTCATGCAACCTAACTGATTAATTATTAACGATTAACTGAAAACTGATCAATCAGACAAAATCTTAGACATCAACAATTACTTTACACACGACACTGGTTATCAAACAGTCCTTGCCAGTGTGACTCAGTTAAGGGTAATTGTATGTTTTATCGTATTCAATCTAACCAAACAGTTATATGACTAATTATCTAGCAACTGGTAACAGATCGTTCAGACCAACGTAAACCTAAACCGAGTGAACACACAGAAATACCAAACATCAATAATCATATATCAATCATCAATAACAATACACAAGTATTCTTAATCACATGAGAAAAACTGTAAAAGGTTACAAGCTATACATCCCGGGTGCGATTCTAGGAGATTAGCCGAGCCGCGACATCATCAAATCACCAATATAGATGATATGGATCATAGATATGGTCTTGACATGAGCTACAATGGTGAAATCGCCTATAGGAACTGCTGTAAGTCGTCTCTCTTTGTCAAAAACGAGTTAGGGTTGTTTATGATGAAGAATATTATTTAACCATAAATTTCCCGTCTGAGCACCCCATCGCGATACGCGATGGGGTCTTCAATGGTCCATCGCGTATCGCGATGGACCAGGAAAGTTAACGAACATTTTAAACCCATAGCGATATGCTATGGGCCTTCAGGCAAGCCCATCGCGTATCGAAAAGTTTTAACGAGTGGTTTCTTTTGTCCATCCTTGTTTAAGGATGCTCACGAGTTTGCGACACACTGTTTAAAGTGTCAACAAATCGGGAGCATTTCTAAGAGGGACGAGATGCCCTTGAACCCGATCCTTGCTGTTGATATTTTTGATGTTTGGGGGATCAATTTCATGGGCCCGTTTCCTAATTCGCACAGTAGTTTGTATATCCTAGTGGTCGTTGACTATATGTCTAAATGGGTCAGGCAATAGCCACTAGGACAAATGATCATATAATCGTTTGCAATTTCGTTCAAAGTAATATTTTTTTGAGATTTGGAGTGCCCCGAACTATCATAAGTGATGGGGGGTCTCATTTTATGAATTTTAAATTCGGGAAATTACTTAAACGATATGGTGTTGATCATAGAATAGCAACTCCTTACCATCCACAAACGAGTGGAAAAGTGGAGGTTTCTAATTGGCAAATTAAACAAATTTTGCAGAAAACCGTTCGGGCAGACCGAAAATATTGGTCAACTAAGTTGACCGATGCTCTATGGTCCTACTAAACAGCTTATAAAACGCCAATTGGAACCACTCCCTATATACTTGTGTATGGAAAGGATTGTCATTTACCGGTTGAAATTGCAAAAAGAGCGTTTCGAACCATTAAACAGGTTAATATGGATTACGTTGACGTAGGTAAGGCGAGGAAATTGGCTTTGTGCGAGATCGAGGAGTTGAGAGACGAGGCATACGATTGCGCGTCTGCTTACAAGGCAATGATGAAGAAAGTTCATGATGCTAATATCCGGTTGAAGAATTTTGAAGTTGGTCAACTAGTGTGGTTGTACAATACAAGGATGAAACTCTTCCTAGGTAAGTTAAGAAGTAAGCGGATGGGCCCATATTCGATTGTAAGAGTCGGGAATCATGGTCAGTACGAGATTGAAGATTTTGATGATCATTTGAGACAAGTGGTAAATGGCTATAGACTGAAGCCATATTTGGAGACGAGAGACATACACGAGCTGGATGAGGATTCGGTGAATTTCGTTGTGAATTCACCGGTTTATGAAGATAACTGAGTTTGAGGCATTGTCGAGCTGTAGACTTTAAATTCAGCGCTTACGGGAGGCAACCCGGGGACTGTAAGTGTCTGTCCAGTTTGTTTTTATTTTATTGAGTCTTGTACTAATTTTCGTCTCGAGTTTTGTGTAGTAAACGCAAAGTGTGGGGAAGTACGTTGAAGAATGGGAATTTAGAAAAGTTCGGTAAGCGTTGGTCAAATTATACATCTTTCCAGGTACGTAAAGGTATTTTGAGTTTGGAAATTTGTGCAGGGTAATGTCGAGATGTCAAAAGCTGCAGTTTTATAAAATTTTGATTCTGTAACAGAGCCCATCGCGTATCGCGATGGGCTTGTTATTGCCTCCAAAGCGTAGCGCTATGGAGGTTGGCATCCCCGGCAAACTACCCCATCGCGATACGCGATGACGTCATAAACTCCCCCATCGCGATACGCGATGGGGTCAAACCCTAATTGTAAATCAATTGGGCGGCGATACGCGATTGCCACCCTTTTGACCCATCGCGTATCGCGATGGGTCACGGGTTGACCCGATTTTTTTTATATAAACCGACTCTTCTTCTTCTTTCTTCTTATTTTCTTCTTCCTCCCGTCTTCCCCTCTCTCCCTTCCTTCTCTGGCGAATCCAACCATCGCACACCACTGTCTCCTCCCCACCACCACTGACCTCCCATTCTCAACCACCACCTACCCCCGTCTCCATTCACAACTCCCACTCAGTCACAACCGCACCCCCACCTCCATTCCCCCATCCACACCATAAAACAACACCCACCACCGCCACTGATCCACCATCCTCACCCTCACCCTCACCACCGTCCACCCTAATCACCACCACCTCGACACTGTTACTATCCACCACAGGCCACAGTCACCATCAATACCGTGCCCTAGCTATGATTATACTATTGTTAGTTCAGTTTCCGAGCCGACATCGAGGTAATTTTTATTATTATTATATTTTTTATGCCGGAATTTTAAAGGACATTGCTCGTTAAAATATGTGAATTGCTGCGGGCGGGTATTAATGGGAGTGTTGTCATTCGGGTTTTCGGGTTATTATCGGGTTGATTCGGTTTTCAGTTTGTAAGGTTGTTTGCTAGTATGGTTGCCGGGTTTGTTGGGTGTATCGGGAAACATGTTAGGTTTATTAGTTGTTACTTTAACGAGACGGTGGTACGAAACGGGTTGTTAATAGTTCAAAATTTTCAAATTATTATTTTTTGTTAAATAGATGATAGTGACGGTTCATTGTAAAATATTTGTTTTTTGAACTTCATTTATTAATATTTTATTCATAAAACCCGAATTTTCACATTATCTTTGTCACCGACATGTTTTGTGTTGTTTTGTTGCACGTTTCTCGAGACAGTCTGTCACTTGTCAGTTTGTTTATTTTGTCATGTCAGTTTGTCGGTTTGTGTGTTAGCTAGTTCGAGTCAGTTAGTTTGTTATGTTTTGTTTGGTTGTGTGTGGTTAATCGAGTCATATCGAGTCTCGGGGCCGCCTTGATAGTTTGAAATTTTAATTGATTACCCGCCCGTACTCAATCTCCATTCGGGCGGGTTGATCTATTCTTAGGGAATTAAGCGCAGGGTGTCCCCGAATTTTTTGTCTTTATTTATTTTATTATTTTAATATTATTTTACTAAGTGGGACAACAGCGACCGAAATGCTATACGGTTGTCGCCACATTGACCATTGACATATCTAATTTGCATGTTTGATTTTGCAGATATGTCTGATGAACCAGAGTGCTCGTGCACCCGGCGCAAGAGACAGCGGACTGGCCTCGCATTATACGATACGATGGAGAGGAGGTTCACATTGTTGCTGGCATCGAGCCAGCGGATATTATGGCAGAGGGACGTCATCCGCATCAGGTCCTTCGATTCCTCTTCACATCAGAGGAATATACGTTGTTGGAGAGGATTCGACACATACAGCTCCTTCACCACCGATCTTTTGACTGGACATTCCTGCGGCAGTTGAGTATCGACATCCAGGTTGGTGCATTATTGACAGCTCCGTGGGCAGATGTGCTCGCGTGTGACTCGATTCAGTGTGTCGAGTTCACACGTGAGTTCTACTCGACTTTTTCTTTTACGCCCACAGACTTCAGTGAGCCACACGCGGTGTCCTTTTCGCTGGGACGACATCTGTATTAGATGTCCGTCCCTGATTTCACTGTGGCCACAGGTTTTTGTACTGTCTAGAAGGTGTAGGCTGTTGAGTTCCTGCAGAGTATTCGTGGTTACACGCCCCACACTCAGCAGCCCCGTGAGCACTTGATCACGGAGGACCAGCTCGGCCAGTTTTGGGCGGAGATCGCCGACGGGGCCCACCACAGCTCAGTTGTGGAGTCGTCCATCAGGGACCCCGTCCATCGCAAAATCCACATGATCGTTGTGCATACTATCGTGGGCTGAAATTCGGGCCACGAGAAGTGCAACAACCTTGATCTGCTGTGTCTACTATCTATCATTGGCCGCCGACCGGCCAATGTGGCGATGCTCCGGCTCACGTCGGCTTACAGGGATCCTCGGTACGCTTAGCCTTAGGGCCATATATTACGAGGATCACCCAGCGACTCGGTGTCTTTGACCGATATCCGGAGAGATATTTTACTGTTGGGCCAGCTACAGTTGTTTTTGGGTTAGCGGAGGCCCGTCTGGCCGGGATCGTTGACAGGTTTGATCCCGTGGCTTTAGTCCCGATCAGAGAGGGCCAACAGGAGCCACCACAAGAGGGATCGGAGGCTGCAATTTCACTTCAGAGAGGTATTCCGGCACGTAGGCAACGTGCTCCGATTCCGCACATTGAGCGCCCTCAGCAGCAGCATCCACTCCGACAGGCATCATCATCTTCATAACGTCAATCACAGCAGCCACCAGACACACTACATACGATATATCAGCGGCAGTCGGAGATACAGCAGGAGCACAGGTGGCACAGCGGTCACACTACATATGATATATCAGCGGCAGTCGGAGATACAGCAGGAACAGGTGGCACAGCGGGCCCGTTATGATGATTACTTTCGATTATTATTTACTGCTTTGCAGGTACCGCTCCCAGACACATTGACTATCACAGAGGAGCAGCCTGTGGACCCACAAGATGGTGCAGAGGATGATCCACCAGCATAGTAGTTTTTGGTTAGCCTTTTTACTTTATTTTGTTTTCATTATCCTCATGGTCTGTATTATATTGTATTATATTATATTATGGGGAATATTGTATGGGTAACCGGTTGGGTGCTTATGTATTTATATATTTTGATTGCTGTTGTGTTTGATTTATTTGTATGGTTTGTTGTAATCGAACTTTATGGGTGTTGTTCGCTATAAACCCTCACGAGACCCCACTCGTCCTCCCTGGCTACCGGGAGGTTTACAGGGCTTTTTGTATACGCTAAATGCAATCGTGATTCCTACGAAAGTGAGTTGGGTCTTTTAACGTTTTTAACTATTTTAACAGAATTTCTTATGAAACGACTTAATTTGACTCGGTAATTGTTTTAATAAAGATAACATACAACTCATTTACATAACTCTTAAAAGACCTATGTCTTACACTTGTGAGAAGCTTGCTTCTACACATCTCAAGATTTTGCAGATTCGATTGTCAGTGTGTTAATTGGATGATACGAGAGTATACGAGTGTTTATGAGAGTTCATGAGCCGACTAGTCCTTCTCTAGTCCCGTTGATATCACGTCATTTCAGTTTCATAATTTATTTTGTTTTTATTACTTTAAATGTTAAAAGTGTAATTGTATAATTGTTAGTTGAACCGCCACATTTGAGCCCCGAATTTTAAAATTGCATATTAGTCAAAAAGTCAATTTCAATCCCGTCCCTCAAATTTTTATTAATCGTTTTATCTATTTTAACTTTGAGGACAATGTTAAGTATTCTTACATTGAGGACAATGTAAACCATAAGTGTGGGGATGGGGGAAATTTGAAAAATTTTAGCCCGATAGTACCTCGAAGAGTGTTCATATACCAAAGTTGTTAACTGTTAATTGTTGCCATTTATGCCAAGTTATAGGTTTCTGGTCATGGTTGGTTTTTCAGATTCTCAATAGTCTTACTAACAATTGTTTTCATAACGAGAAGTTGAAAATGGGGTCGTAAGGCGGGGATAACGAGTCATGGGGACATGTACACATGTTTATATCGTCAACCCTATACCTCCGGTACGTGTGTGAGTTGACCCAAATATATATAATACACATATAATATATAGTACACACATGTCAATTGAGTGTTTTCATCGATGTTCATGGATTACGGGATCGTAGTTGGCAAAATGCAAAAGTGATAGAGCCAATTAGGTTAAGCCTCGTCTGGATGAGCGAGAGTGTGGGTACTGGGAGGTTGGGCCTCATACATTATACATATGAGCGTGGGTAATGTGAGGGGCGGGGGTTTGGGTCCCTTGGAAAACATTTCTTGGACTTATTTTTCATTTATTTAACCCCGACATTATGTTACGAGATGATCCGACTTACCAGGTTTATTTGTAATTGTATTTGTATTTGTTTTTGTTTTCGTATTTGTTTCATTATTAAGCATCATGTTATTATGCTTAAAAAATGAAAAAAAAAAGATGTCTGTTTATATTCAGTTATGTATTCAGTAGTTCGTTGAGTTCGTTTATGGTAAAAAAAAGTGAAATTAGTATGTATGTTAGTTTGCTTATTTAGAGGTTATATAATAAGTCAGTCGGTTGTATAGTAGTTCGTTTATTTATATGTTTTGTAATAAGCCGGGTCGGATCGTTTGAGCTACTTAAATATTTCCCTTCCATACCCTTACACATAGCCCCATTACAACCCTTTAAAGACCTCTTGATTTGCATTTGTGTCAAAGCAGCTTGATGGATGAATATGTGCTTATGAGTGATACTGAGGTCAGAGTGATACTGGCACATCTTTTGCTAGTCCATATATTAAACCGAGAGGAGAGATGTTATATTACGAGGGGTATGAGCATGTGTGCCTTAACCGGAAACAAAGTACACTTGTCTGGGCGGCTCTATTGTTTTTATTTATAGCACTTAACCGTATTTGTGAGATGTCAATCTAAAAACAGTGTCAGTCTGGGAAACTGGGTATGACCTTAAACCTTACTAGAATTAATGGTGATAATCCACATACCTAATGGAGGTTATGTTTGCTTTAGAGTTTTGCTTGAGAGCAAGCAAAAGATAAGTGAGGGGATGTGATGGTCGGTTAATTTGTATATGTTTTAGTTTATTTATTATTCAGTTTTAATTGTTTATCCTAGAACTTTCGATACTTCATACATGTATTATTGGTTTTCAGATCACAGATGTTAAAGTACTCAGTTTGGACATGTTGTGACTTGGTATAAAGACCCGGGATGTCCAGCACGCAAAACGAGGATTCTTATTGAAGTTTGCTGGTAACAAGACCCATCACGGTACGCGATGGGCTTGCTGAGGATCCATAGCGTACCGCGATGGGTGGTAAAATAATGTTTGACTTTTGGTCAATCGCGATACGCGATTGACCATTGAAGACCCCGTCGCGTACCGCGACAGGTGGTGCAGACGGGAAAATTAGGTTTAAATGATATTCTTCATCACAAACAACCCAAACTCCGTTTTGAAGAAGCAAAGGCGATTCCAGCAGTCCATAGAGGCGATTTTGAGCATCATAGCTTGTGCCAAGACCTTCCGCATGATCCATATCCTCCGTATCGAAGATTTGATGATGTCAAGGCTCGACTAATCTCCTAGAATTGCACCCGGGATGTATAGTTTGTAATCTTTACAGTTTTTCTCATGTGATTAAGAACACTTGTGTATAATTATTGATGATTGATATATGATTATTGATGTTTGGTATTTCTATGTGTTCGGCCGGTTTAGGTTTACGTTAGTCTGAACGATCTGTTACAAGTTGCTAGATAATTAATCATATAACTGTTTGGTTTGATTGAATACGATAAAACGTACAATTGCTCTTAACTGAGTCACACTGGCAAGGACTGTTTGATAACCAGCGCCGTGTGTAAAGTAATTATTGATGTCTAAGGTTTTGTCTGATTGATCAGTTTTTAGTTAATCGTTAATAATTAATCTGTTAGGTTGCATGAGATAACTGTTGGTTGCTTACTTAAATTCCCGGGTGTGATTTGTTTTGTTAACTGCTTAATACTCGTTTACTTGTTCGTTGCTTTGTTCTCTAAATTCAATTTAAATTTCTTGTGTGATCATCACTAAACACTAGTTACTTCATAATATTAAATCTGTACATGAATTGCATTGACCACATACTCCTTGTGACACGATACCCTACTTGCTCTAACTATTTAGTTTAATTAGGTTTTTGATTGACTCAAACGACGGTCATCAGGGTCCAAGTACCCCTCCTTGGTGTAAATCCTTGTATGATATGGTGTATCAGAAATCTATACAAAATAGGAAACATTCCCTTCTTGAACTGCCCTTCATTCACATCTCTTTGATAACCCATTGTCTCTTGGAAAATCCTCAACAATCTATGGGTAGTAAAGAATATCGGATTATTCATGTTATCGTTCAACTGAAGACTGGCCCTTATTAAATTCTCCGTGATTTTGACCTTTTGTCCAGCTACGGTGGCCTCAATTCTTCGTCCAAGTTCATCATCAGCTAATTCGACAGAATTCTAGAAATCCAAATGATGGTTTCTGTAAATGATAGGGCATTCAGTGAAAGAGAAGCGTAGATTAGAGCGCATCATCCACCTAAACATCAAATCTACAAGCCTATTCTCCTCCATGACCTGGAGAAAAGGCACACATGTTATGCTTCTTTTCGAACGGATATGTCATATATGCACAAACACAAACAAGGACACATTCAAGGAAAAATTATTCATTAAAGTCCAGAACTTTATCATGCATGTAGTCATATTTGAAGAAGAAATTAAAGGATAGTCTTTAAGAACATGTTCTTTGACAAATTAATAACCTACACAAAAACAGAGATATCAGTAAACATGAAATTGAAGCCCTAAACCCATACAATGAGTGTCGGAAATCATTTAATTGAAGTTTACCGAGTCGGATTTAGTTGGATGATCAGCTTAGGTTAGGATTAAGAGCAAACGATTGAGATTATGGGTAGCGAGAAAGTAGTCAATAATGCAAGTAAGAAAGAGGGAAAAAAGGTGAAATAAAAAATTTTCTAAGTCCCCCTTTTATAGTGTACACCGTGCACATTTGAAAGTGGGTTTTAAAATAATTTTGTCGTTTAGCTTAAGAATACTGCCAAAAACCCCAATTTTAAATGTACTAGCATAAAGCTTGCTCGATAAAGTATTTTATTAAGGCTTGCTCGTCCCAGAGTTTGCTAAGGTATTCAAAGTGATTAAAAATAAACTAAGTGAATAAAATGAAGGAAGCTTACTCGACTATACAATATTGATCGAGAAATAAATCACAAGTTAAATAATCAAGTAAAGTTTATCAAATAGGCAACTTTACTCGGAATAAATGAAGAACCCATAAATAACAACCTAGAGATATTTCTAATTGTCAATCTTACTCGAATACCTTGTTAATGCTAACCTTACTCGATTTCACTTAGAAAAGCAAAAAAACTAACTAATATTCAATCATGTGTACCTCAAAGAAAAGTTTACTCGAAAATACTTCAAGAGTGCAAAGTGTGCTTGAGAAGACTCGTTATCCTTTGATATACAAGTGTGATCATAGCAAAATGTGTACTCGTAAAGTAAAGTTTGCTTGAAATTTTCCGAAATGTACAAGTATCCTTGGAGAACACTTGAAATATTATAATAATAGACAAGTGTACTCTAAGCATGAAGTTACTCGATAAACAAAGTTTACTCGAAAACACTTGTAATTTTAGAAAATATCATGTAATTCAATCTAAATTCATGAAGTATGCTTGACAAACACTAATCTCAACTAATACAACCAAGTTTACTCGAAACAAGTATTTAAAGCAGATTCATACAAGTATCACATATTCATCAAGTGTGCTTGATGGAAATAATCTTCTAAACAACCAAGTTTACTCAAAAGTACATAATCATCAAAGTGCACTCGATAATACATGAATAATTCTTTTAAGGACAAATAAGTATCAAGTATGTTCGAATGAGTTAAACTTCGAATAAAAACACCTAAGTTTACTCAAAAGTATAAAAACATTAAAGTTTACTCGAAATAACATATGCATACATATTCAAGGTGAAAATGCAACACTTTTTGACTTAAACTTTACATCAAACAGTTTTCTCATTAAAGTTCAAAGTTTAAGAGCAAATGGTGCATAATGAGATCAAATTTCAGTTATATCCTTCCAAATCTTTTTCTCTTTTATGAAAAGATCTCAACATGGGATCATATTGATTAAGTCATCTTTCAATACTTCATTCTCGGCATTATTATGACATATCAAGCAGGTTAATAGCAGGTATAAACTTAGCATGAATGTCATTGCTTTGGTGATATGCTTAAGGTTAAGTTATTTGCATAAATCAGAAATGGATAACTCTTATTGCACTATGATGTTCTATATCTATTCTCAAATCTTATTTGGCTTTCTCCAGATCACCCCAATTTGACTTCAACCCCCTGATATTTGGTCAAAATATATTTTATGACAGAACTTTTTAAATACTTTTGATATCTCATTTCAATACTTTTCAAACTTGTGAGGTTGAACGTTGGACTTACATACCATCTAGACTTACAGGCCTTACATTCAAGGTGTTTAGGACTTATAATGATGTCCCACCTCTGTAGTTGTAGTTTAAACCCTCTTGTTTGACAATTTTTATAACCTTTTGAACTTTTATCAACTTTTGGTTGATTTATTATCATTTTTTTCATTTTTGTTCTTTGTCATATATAAAAAGTTTCATTTTGAGTGACCAAATACCAACAGGCTTGTGTATGACTGGATACTCACTTTTCTGCCTATCATTCAGAGAGATTTAACTTGAAGCATGCATATTCAATAATGTATCTCAACATTAAGATTAGCATATTTATTATGTTTATATCACCTCAGTTTTTACACATCATGGAAATCAACCATACCTAAATAATGACTGCACTAATAGTCTTTTTAGCCTATTAAATCCATATGATTGGTATAAATAATCAATCTACCATCATTTCCCACAAGGTTGGATCAATTTCCATTAAAAACCTTTTAAGCTTCTATAAAGCTTTGAATTGAATAATCTTATCATATCTCAACACCATACAACTTGCTCAGCTTGTCAAAAATAATTTACTTTGATAAACCTTTTTGTTAACTGTTCATTTGAGCATACCAGCTTATCATCAAAGCACATTTCTGACACAAGCAGTTTCTAACATATTCAATAATAATCAGAGAATGGGTAACATGAATCAACACAAGCAGACTAACATAATGTTCAACCAAGACTGATTATGTAAAGTCTATCCTATCCTAATCACATCATCATTTCAGATCATCCACATAATGAAGATATCATATAAGCATGCATTTTCAACATTTCAAAGCATACATTGACACACTTATCAAAACATCAATATCAATTACTGAAAACAAACCTAAGTATCATGGATACCTAAGTCACATATAGTCATTCAAAGCACATATCAGTTTAAACAGTAACACATATTCACACATAAAACACTACTCACTTATCAAGACCTTTCAAAAGGTAGTCAGTTTGCACAATGAGCATACATCATCAATCAGACTTCATCAGAATTTTATCATTCCTAATGCTCTTAGTAGAAACTGAAATCTTGTTTTATCTAGTGGCTTGGTGAATAGGTCTGCCAAGTTGTCACTAGTGTCCACTCTCTTCATTTCTATAAGACTTTTTTCACTACAATCTATGATAAAATGATGTCTGATTTCAATATGCTTGGTCTTTGAGTGTTGGACTGGGTTTTTAACTATGAATAGAGTAGCAATATTATCAATAAAAATAGGAGTGTTCAAGTAATTCAAACTATAGTCCAGCTGTTGATTCTGAATCCAGAGGACTTGTGCACAACAAGCAAATGTAGCAATATACTCAGCTTCAGCATTAGAAATTAACACAGTCGTTGCTTCTTGCATTGCCATGGCACTAGCCTGTCTCCCAAGATTTAACATCCACCTGATGTAGACTTTCTGCTCATGTTACGGCCATCATAGTTACTATCAGTATAAACAAGTGGATCAAAGGCATGGTTCTTTGGATACCATATCCCTAAATCAGGTTTCCCTTTCAAATATCTGAAGATCCTCTTGACAACAGTCATATGAGACACTTTTGGACATGATTGGAACCTTGCACACAAACACGCACACACGCACAACAAACATGATGGCCGGTCTTGAAGCCGTTAGATACATCAAGATCCAATATTTGCTCTATACTCATGTTCATCAACAGGCTCCCCATTTTCATCAGCTACCATCTTCTCATGTGTGTCCATAAGAGTAGAAGCACTCTTCAAATCTTGACATTTGAACTTGTTCAAAATGTCTTGTACATACTTTGATTAACAAATGAATATGCCATCTTTCTTTTGTTGAACTTGCAAACCCAGAAAGAAATTCATTTCAACCATTGAGCTCATACAGTACTTGGACTTCATCACCTCTTCAAACTCCAAAGACATATGTTCATTTGTAGATCCAAAGATGACATCATCAACATAGACTTGAACTAGAAGCAAATCTTTTCCTCTTTTCTTGTAGAAGAGTGTCTTATCAATGGCTCCCCTTTGAAAGCCATTCACAAGCAAATGGTTTGACAACTCATCATACCAAGCTCTTGGAGCTTGATGTAGTCCATATAGAGCCTTGTTTAATTTATACAATCTATTGGGATACTCATGATCATAAAAACTTGGAGGTTGAGTGACATACACCTCCTATTCTATTTTGCCATTTAAGAAAAGAGACTTGACATCCAATTGGAACACTCTTATGTTCTTAGAAGCAGCATAGGCCAAGGCTTCTAGCCTTGCCACTGGTGCAAACACTTCTTCAAAATCAATTCCTTCTTCTTGTAAGCATCCTAGTGCAACTAGTCTTGCTTTGTTCTTCATTACAATCCCTCTTTCATCCCCCCCCCCCCCTTTTTTTGAAAACCCATTTGGTGTCTATTGCGTACTTTCCTCTTGGCTTGTCGACAAGTTCTCACACTTGTAAATTTTTGAATTCAGCCAACTCCTCTTGCATTGCTTCCACCCAACTATTGTCTTTAAATGCTTGAACAATGTTCTTGGGTTCAATTTGGGATTGTAAATAGGAGTACAAACAAAAGTTTACAGATACAGATGCACTTATGGTGACTCTTTCGTGTATATCACCAATTATGTTTTCAGATGGATGATTTCTTTCAACAAAAGAAGTTTGAATGATTTTATTTTTAGATATTGTAGAATCAAGATTTGTGTCATTGAGATCTGGGTCATCAATAATCAAATATGATGTTGCATTGTTCATTTCAGTTTCTTCCACAATCTGATATGATGTTGAAGCAATATCATTTCCAATGTTCAAGTTTTGAAACAAGGTTTCAAATCTTGATTGTCTTTCAATTTGTTCTTGACTTTGTTCTTGTTGGTTTCTTGGATGTTCCTTATTCAAGGCATGATCCTCTTGATCTTCTAGATTTTCTTGATGAGCATTAGGTTTAAATTGTTCTTGCTCATGTTCTTGATCTTATTCTTGAACATGATTTTGTTCAGTTTGAGCATCAGAAACATCCTTGTTGAAAGAATATTCAGTGTCTTTACTAGGAACCTTGGACCAGAATTTGTCCAAATCATCACAATATTCAGGGTAAAGTTTGAAAGATTTGATTCGCTTTTCAAGATCAAATAACCAAGTTGCTCCATCGCACTTAGCTTTTCAAGATCAATTGATTTTCATTGAAGATTATGTCAGATGATTCAATCACACTTAGATGGTATTTCACATACACTCTGTAAGCCTTTGAGTGTGTTGAATATTCCACAAAGAAACAATCCAAAGATTTAGATTGAAATTTGTTCAAATAATCTTTTGTATTCAATAGAGAGCACTTGCATCCAAAGAGTTTGAGGAACTTGATGTAGGGTTTTCTTTTGAACAAAATCTCATAGGGAGTTTTGTTTTGACTTTTGTTGAGAAGGACCCTGTTCTGAACATAACATGAAGTATTAATAGCTTCTGCCCAGAAGGTCACAGGCAAGAAAGCATCTGCCAACATGGTTCTAGCAGCCTCAATTAATGTTATGTTTCTTCTTTCTGCCACTACTTTTTTCAGGAGTTCTAGGAGCACTGAATTGTTGAAATATTCCTTTGGCTTGACAAAATTCAGTCATCACCCCATTTTTAAACTCAGTGCCATTGTCACTTCTCATGAATTTCATCCTTGCATCTAGTTGATTTTCAACCCTTGCCACACAGCTCTTAATTAGTTTAGCAGCCTCATCCTTTGAGTTCAAAAAGTAAACCCATGTATACCTTGAAAAATCATCAATGATTACCAAATATCATCTTTTATTTCCAATACTTGGAACACTCACTGGACCAAAAAGATCCATATGAAGCATCTCAAGTGTTTTTTCAATTGTGTTTATGATTTTTGATTTGTGTGATGACTTATGCTGCTTACCCTTTTGACATGAAATACACATGTAATCCAATGTGAACTCTAATATGGGTAAACCAATTACATGTTTACCTTTAACAAGTTTATTCATATTCTTCAAGTTGACATGACAAAGCTTTCTATGCCACAACTTTGTTTCATTTTCAGTAGCTTTAGATACAAAGCAGGTTCCACCTCTAGAAATGGCATCTTTCATCCTTAATTCATATAAGTTTCCATTTCTAGGTGCAACCATCATGATCATATAAGGAAGAATTACAAATTCAGGTTTGAGGATGACATAGTTTGAGTCATCAAATCCAAACTTATAACCCTTATCCCACATTTGAGATATGCTTAAAAAGTTATATTGTAATCCTTTAACATAGAATACATTGTCCAATGATACTTTTACATTTGGAAGAATGCCTTTCCCCACAATCTTCCCTCCATTTTCATCACTTCCAAAAGCAACTGGTCCTTCAAATTTCTCTTCATAGTTAACTAATGACCTCTTGTCACAAGTCATGTGCTTGGAACATCCACTGTCTAGATACCATACATCATTCATTTGGGTGGACTGTTCCTACACATATCAATCAAAAGGATTAGTTAAGTGATGAACCACAAGCTGATTCGACTTTTAAATCATCAGCAACATTAACACTTGTTGCATTTGGTTTGGGATCCTCAAACACAATCTCACATGAATCATCTGATTCATAACCATATTTAATCAAGTTTCCAGTATAAGGAATTATGCTTTTGTATTCGTCAATGACAAACTCATTCTTCTTAACTATCACTTGTGCTTCATTCCTTGGTTTCCACAAAAATCCATGTGGTTCATAATCATGTTTCAATAGAAATTTCTCATCACCATTACGTGCATTTGGTTTCTTTTTGGTGAGAAGTTTCTTTACAGTCTTGTTTTTCTTTTCACAAAATATTGACCTTTTGGAGTCATCGGATTTTTCAGATGATTGTGACTTCACAGATGAATATCTGTTTAGTTTCTTCAACTGTGGAGCCTTTTTCTTTTCATTCAACACTCTTTGCTTGTCATTCACTTCATTATCACACTGAATTTCTTCAACAATCTTTTCCTTGCCTTTTCCCAAATACTCATTGTACTTCTTCTTGTAAAAACCAAAGACTTGACCAAATTTTGAGCTATTGGGTACATGATATGGTTCAGGTGAGAACCTTTTATTGACATGAGTCAGTGTGATGACCATAAACATCACAAATTTTACACCACACTCTTCCTTTGAAACTCTCAATTGAATTTCCTATTTTGAATCTTTCACTTGGTCTTGGAGGATCAAATCCAATGGTTGTTTTGTGAGTAACAAGATCAATGAAGTTGATTTCAAAGGGTATAAATTCTTCACTCTTGATATATCTGCTCTTGTAAGGCCCCGTTACCGGTGCCCTACTTTGGACGTTGGATTTACTCATAAACACAGTTCTAAATATCAGAGTTAAATAAAACATTTGCGAAATAATAATAATAATAGTCAACCATTCATTACAAACATTCTTAACGTGTCTATTAAAACAAAACATAAATGCAAATCAAAACATCATGACAAATCTTCAGATGCCAGCCTCTTAAATCTTGCCATGTGTCCTGCTCAAACCAGCTGTCTCAATCTGTTAACCTGCGTGCATATTAAAATTCAGCTACGCCGAGTGAGTTCTAGTTAATCAAATCACTTACTTAACGTACACATATACGTTCCCGAAGGTACGCATTACATACTTAACATGTTCATCATTCTTCCATATATGTTCATAACTAACCTTGCATTATAAAGAGCGTTTCGCCCTACATACCTCGGATATTATTAGGTTCCGGTACCCTCCATCCTCTGATATTATTAGGGTCTGGTACCCTCTATCCTAGGATATTATTAGGGTTAGGTCTCCCTTCTTCCCTACTATCATGCCATATCCTTTCATATATATAGTTGTAGGTTTCATACGTACATACATCATTCATCCATCATATACAACAATCATATCATCAAACCATCACCTGGCAGTGTATGCAATATTCGAAGATCGTTCACGCACTGACAAGCTTTCATTCACATTTAAGATATACATAAATAACATACAAATCTTACATGGTATACACTTACCATTTAACGTAAATGTATTAACTATCACATCGAGTATGCACACAGCCCCGAAAACATAACAAGAATGGGGCTAGAAACTCACATGAACTCTGTTTCTTTCTCCGCTAATTGTTAATCCCTTCTTTAATTGAGCTAGGCAAACTGTATATAAGTTACACGTATCAATACTCATCTGATCTAATCTAATGGCCTTGTATTAGATTACTTTTACTTAGCATATTTAGGGTTTTCATTTATTTTAACATTCTAGTATTTTATCTCTTTAGGTCCTTATAATGCACACCATCAAGTATATACACGTATATATACACATATGGGTCACCATGTATCCGGATCTCAATGTAAGCGAACTTAGATATAAGTGAACTTAGATATAAGCGAACATAGATATAAGCGAACTTAGATATAAGCAAACTTAAGAGAAGGAGAACTTGTGTGTAAGCGAACATGATAGCAGGCGAACTTGTGTGTAAGTGAACATGATAGCAGGCGAACTTATATGTAAGCGAACATAGCAGGCGAACTTAATTGTGGCGAACTTAATAGCAGCAGCTACGGGTTTGATTTTAACCAACAAACCATTTATGTTTCAACATGTAAACCTTTGATATGATATTAACCAAACCCATAAATGTTCCCATGGCTATTTTCGGATAAGTCTTGACCCGGGGAACCATAAAGTTTGAACCTTTAGGCTTAAAACGTTCAAAACTAGATCTAGGGTTTTCTTTAATGAGCCGTTCATAACCGTAGGTTCGTTAAGTTCATATTAATGTCAAGTTTGCTACTTTATGGTTCGTTTATACCCGATATACTCTACGTTTAAGTTTCAAGGCTAACCGTTCATAAAAAACGTAAACTTTAATATGAAGAACATACCTTTATGTGTTCGTTAGGCCTCAGTTATCTTGGTTATCAACTTTAGATCTTGTGTATAGCTTGTATAATAAAGATCTATCAAAACCAACATTCACTTGATCCCGTTTTCCCCTCTTTATCTCTCGGCCGTAATAGGGTATAGGTGTGTGTGTGTGTGTGTGTGTGTGTTTAGAGAATAAGATGGATGGAAATGGAAAGGGTTAGGTTTTAAGGGGGTATATATACTCCCTTAAGCCCATGGATCTAAGGCTCATCTTTCCTTTCTAGTCCATAACTAATCCCATCTACAATGCCTACTTATCCTTTCATATTTTATTATTATTATTATTATTATTATTATTATTATTATTATTATTATTATTATTATTATTATTGTTATTATTATTATTTTCACTAACTCAATTATTTCACCTGACGCAATTAATATATAAAATATTATTTTAGAAATTTCGGGACGTTACAAGTTTTCCCTCCTTAAAGAGGTTTCGTCCCCGAAACCTAGCTTATTCCTTGTAAAAGGAACTCTTCCTATATTCACGCACTTTATTGGACCGTATTTGCTTTCCGGGTTATCGTTCTTACTCCTATCTTTGCAGTTACCGCGTGGTGTTCATGTGCTTTAGCTATTCAAGGTAGCTTATCCATGAGGCCCTCTATGTTTCAAGTCTCGTCTCGCCCTTTCAAGGGACCTCGTTTCATACTATTTAACACTATTGTCTAAAACTAAAATTTATCATAACATGAATAATCATTCATAACCAAGCTCAATATATTACACGTCATAGATAAGCATAAGTTTTAAACCTTAACACAAAACAAGTTCTTAGGAAATCATACTTAAAACGAAATGAAACTATTACGTTAGCAATTATTCCTTCATCGAGCGCTCCTCTCTGCAGTTTCCTAAGTCTTTACCCTTTCGCACCTCCCGCCTCTGTTTCCTTGCAATCCCTAGCCATGTGGTCAACTTTACCGCATTTTAAGCATTTTGGGCGATCAGGGCATTCTCGAGAGTAATGCCCACTCTTTCCACACCGATAGTAGTTGTCCGTCCCAGTCTTGCATTCTCCATGGTGCACTTGCCCACACTTCTTACATGCATCCTTGTTTCCAACCTTAATCTTCCTCTCATCAGTTTTTGCCATCATCTAGCCAGACCGCTTAGTTGGAATAGCCCATTTGTTCTCCTTTTCCTCCACCACATCGTCTATCGCCAAGTCATCATAGACCATTTCTGCGAGTCCCACAACAGAATCAAAGGTAGCCGACTACTAGCTTTGACCAAGACGCGAACATTTTGTGGCAGCCCCCTAATGTAACACTTAATTTGCTTGGCTTTGGTGTTCACCATGTCTAGCACCAGCCTAGACAGGCGGTTGAATTCAGTGGTGTATTCACGGTGTGTCATCTTTCCCGCCTTCAGACTCAAAAAATTCATCTCAACCCTTTCCACCTCCCCATCAGCACAAAACCTCTTTATTACTAATTCCTTCAAATCACCCCACATGATCGCCTTCATCTCTTCTTGACTTTTTCTCTGCTCAACCGATTCCCACCAGTACATTGCCTCATCACCAAACGATTGGGTAGCATAACCCACGGCTTGGTCGGGACGACACTCGCTAATGCAGATAACCTTGTCCATAGTGGTTATCCATTGAAGAGTAGCGATTGCGTCTCCCAAACCAGTCAGCTTCGACGGGTTACAACTCTTAAATGACTTGTAGTTGCACCCACCTTGGCCCCTCCTCCTATCATCAACATTCATAGACTTAACTACACTCGAGGCCTCCCTCTCCCTTTCATCATTTTTCTTACCATCTCCACTAGCCCCTTCAGCAGTTCTTTCACGGCTTCTAACAGACCCTTCAGGAGTCAAGTTCTTCACCGAAGTAGCTACAGCTTTAACAATAGATGCTTGAATTGTGGGATCCAGTTGAACCCCTTCGTTATTGCTTGGGTTTCGTCCAGCTACGCTTCCTTTGTCTCCGGTGTTGGAAGCTGTCTCTACCGAAGGTTGTTGGACACGACGAGGCCTGCCACGACGTCCCGTGCAACCTCCTGCTCTCACAACTTCTCTAGCTCCAGCCATCGTATTCTAAAAGGGAAAACACAAACGTCATCACTCAAGGAACTATTTAGTAAAGGATAGGAAGGCTAATAGGTAATAACAATGGCTAGCTGTGATTAGCTGATCACGTTACTTTCCGCGTCCTATACACTTCCCTTTATGAGTCTATTTGTACTGGTTCTACTTTCAAACAATTAATCAAATCAAGTAATCAATTAATCCTATCCCTAAAATTCACCTATCCTTTCTTCAGCAATTAACATTCATTATTTAACCATACACTTTACCTTTACTGAGCTTGCTTGAGCGACACATGGCATTCTTGAACTGACATCTTCTTTCTTTTTTTAATTAAATTCCATTCTCTGTTCAAGTCTAAGCATGTACGATGCTTAAATCTCTCGAACTTTGCTCTGATACCAACTTGTAAGGCCCCATTACCGGTGCCCTAATTTGGACGTTGGATTTACTCATAAACACAGTTCTAAATATCAGAGTTAAATAAAACATTCGCGGAATAATAATAATAATAATAATAATAATAATAATAATAATAATAGTCAACCATTCATTACAAACATTCTTAACTTGTCTTTTAAAACATAACATAAATGCTAATATCTAAACATCATGACAAATCTTCAGATGCCAGCCTCTTCAATCTTGCCATGTGTCCTGCTCAAACCAGCTGTCTCAATCTGTTAACCTGCGTGCATATTAAAAGTCAGCTACGCCAAGTGAGTTCTAGTTAATCAAATCACTTACTTAACTACGTTCCCGAAGGTACGCATTACATACTTAACATGTTCATCATTTTTCCATATATGTTCATAACTAACCTTGCATTATAAAGAGCGTTTCACCCTACATACCTCGGATATTATTAGGGTTCGGTACCCTCCATCCTCGGATATTATTAGGTTCCGGTCTCCCATCTTCCTCAGATATTATTAGGGTTCAGTACCCTCCATCCTCTGATATTATTAGGGTCTGGTACCCTCCATCCTCGGATATTATTAGGGTCCGATCTCCCTTCTTCCTTACTATCATGCCATATCTTTCCATATATATAATTGTCGGTTTCATACGTACATACATCATTCATCCATCATATACAACAATCATATCATCAAACCATCACCTGGCAGTGCATGCAATATCCGAAGATCGTTCACGCAACAACAAGCTTTCATTCACATTTAAGCTATACATAAACAACATACATGGCATACACTTACCATTTAAGGTAAGTGTATTAACTATCTCATCGAGTATGCACACAACCCCAAAAACATAACAAGGAATGGGGCTAGAAACTAGCCTGAACTCTGTTTCTTTCTCCGTTAATAGTAAATCCCTTCTTTAATTGAGCTTGGCTAACTGTATATAAGTTACACGTATCAATACTCATCTGATCTAATCTAATGGCCTTGTATTAGATTACTTTTACTTAGTATATTTAGGGTTTTCATTTATTTTAACATTCTAGTATTTTATCTCTTGAGGTCCTTATAATGCACACCATTAAGTATATACACGTATATATACACATACGGATCACCATGTATCCGGGTCTCAATGTAAGCGAACTTAGATATATGCGAACTTAAGAGAAGGAGAACCTGTGTGTAAGCGAACATGATAGCAGGTGAATTTGTGTGTAAGCGAACATGATGGCAGGCGAAATTATATGTAACGAACACTACAGCAGGCGAACTTGAATGTGGCGAACTTAGCAGCAGCAGCTACGGGTTTGATTTTAACCCACTAACCAGTTCTGTTTCAACATGTAAACCTTTGATATGATATTAACCAATCCCGTAAAAGTTCCCATGGCCATTTTCGGATAAGTCTTGACTCAGGGAACCATAAAGTTTGGACCTTTAGGCTTAAAACATTCAAAACTAGATCTAGGGTTTTCTTTAACGAGTTGGACCTAGGGTATTTATACTCTCTTAAGCCCATGGACCAAAGGCCCATCTTTCCTTTCTAGTCCATAACTAATCCCATCTACAATGCCTACTTATCCTTTCATATTTTATTATTATTATTTTCACTAACTCAATTATTTCACCCGACACAATTAATATATTAAATATTATTTTCACAAAGCTGATCTTTTCCATTTTGATTGGTTCATAAGATCTTGGTCTTGACCATCTTCTGATATAATTTTACATTCTTTCCACTTCTCCAACATCAAATATTGATTTGAGAAAACTGGATAGATGGGAAGATACAGATAATCATCTTTCATAGTTTCTTCAGTTTTCTTGTTTCCTTTAACATTTTCCCTTCTTTGTGGCACTTTGTATGTTGATCTTTGATTTTTCTTCTTTTCCTTTGATCCACCACATAGATCAAATGATTTGTGTTCCCTTCTCATCTGTTCATGATGTTTCTTCATTTTGGGAGTGATCTTGGTTAACAAAGGGATCTTGTCCTTTGACTTCAGTTCACTCCTTTTCTTTTCTTTCAAACTTTCACTATTTGAGCTCTTCTCACTTGAGTCACTCAAATCATCTCTGTTCAAGAAATCACTATCTTCATCATCAAGTGTCACTTGAGTACCAACTGACTTTTCAGTTTTTGTTTCAACATCTTTCATTATAAACTATCTCTTCTCATCAACATCAACCAACTCAGTTCTTAATAAACTCCTTCTTATCTTTAAATACCTCTCTGAACTGATCAAAGTAAACACTTCTCTTTTCCTTATCCACTTTCAATAAGTAATTATCATTGAATGGTGGAGGAACAACTTTATACTTATCTTATTCCTTGATCTTCTTCAGCTTACCACAAATGTTTCCAGTTGACACCAAGTTCTTGAGAAAATCAATTTTAACTTCAAGTTTAGTGTTATTTAGCTTTTCATCAAGATACATTTTCTTTAATTCTTTAATTTCAGTAATGTATCGTGATTGAATGTTGTAACTATCCATACAATCTTGTTCTAAACTTTTAACTTGGTTCTCATAAATCAACGCACACTTTTCATACTCATTTATCATGCTTTGTTTCTTAAAGCAATCACTTTGCAATTTGCCAATTGTTTTTCTCAAAGAATCATTCATTTCAAGTAATTCAAGATTTGTGGGTTTTGAATGTACTTGAGATGAAGAGGACCCTGCTTCACTTCCAATTATAGCCATGAATGCCACATTTTCTTTCTCTATATTCTCAGCATGATTACTCCAATAAAACACACCATCTTGTTGTGTTTGATCTAAAGCAACATTTCCTTGGTTTCTTGGCTGGTTGGCATTGTTTCTGTTTTGATTGGTAGGATTTTTTGGAGGGAATTGCTGGTTTCTTTGTTGTTGTGGGATGATTTGTTGATGATTTTGATGATGATTTTGTTGATGAAAGTTGTTAAACTGTCTTTGTTGCCCTTGGTTTTGGTTTTTGGAATTGAAACTTATAATTTGTTGATTGTTGTTCTGGTATTGTCTAGGCTGGTTGCACTCTCTGGCAAAGTGTCCTGGTTGTTGAGAGTTATAGCAAATTGCTTTTGACTTTTCAAAACCTATTCTATCATTTGGACCAGACACTAAAGACCTTCCAGTCCTATTATACACTCTCTTACTCCTTACTGTCAACATTGCAGCTTGCCACTTCATATCCATGTTTTCTAAATCATCAGCATCAATTTGTTCAAGATCATCTTGCACTACACTTGTGTGAATCAGATTTTTGGACACAAATGCATTCTAAGAGCCTGTGAACATAGAGAAAAGAGCTTGGTAATCATTTCTATGATTAACATTTCCAACAACATAGGAAGCATGACCACTAGCCATTGATGATGTATCATTGTCATCAATTAGCTATACATTGAATCTTGACTGCCCACCATGATTACTAGATTGACCAGCAACAAACACTCTTGGTGTGTCACCACCATATTCACTTGTTTCTTCAATTATGGAGACTTGTTGTTGATTATTGACTGTTAGATTCTCCATTGGTGCATTTAGAGCATTAGCCACTTGAAAGCTTGGCTTGTCTTCCTTAATCATCATATTCTCTATCATCTCATGCTCAGCAGCTTGCAAAAAGCAGATAACATCATCAAGCTTGAAAGTTGGGAAATTGGCTTTTTCCTTGATGAACTTGCTTGCACTGTACCATTCCCTAGACAAAGATGACATAAGTTTTTTATTTAGATCAAAATATGTTATTCCCAGGTCTGTGGTTCTGATTTCGTTCACAATGGGAACAAACCTCTGTATAACAGATTTTAATCTTTCACCTTCCTTGAATTTGAATATGTCTAATTGTTGCTTCAGTCTGTTCTTCTTGATGTCTTTTAGCTCAGTGTTTCCCTCAAACATTTCTACAAAGGCATCAAACATGGCCTTTGCAGTAGTGTGATGAGCTACACCGGTCAAAATTTTCCAAGACAGACCCAGTTTCAGCATAGACAGTGCCCTATCATCTTTCTTCTTCGTTTGTCTTTCCACATCTTGATTGTTTCCAATACCATCAGGAACATAAGGACAATTTTTTATGGAGTTCCACACCTCCACATCATTATAGCACATGGCAGCCTCAAACATAGTTTTCCATTTTATATAGTTTTCATGTCCTAACAATCTTGAAATTTTGTTATTTGACACCTCTTGTTCATCCATAGTTCCAGAATCATTATTTTGGCGTTTTAAAATATTTTAGTCAAAATATAACTTAAAACTTAAGAAACTTTGAAAATAAACAGATTTGTGAAATAAATCCTCAGATATGACGAATCTGGATGGATAATAACAAGAACTAGACACACAAGGAAAGAAATCGAGGTAAATCTGAGTAAGCACATTTAAACTTCAATAAAACAGTAATTTGAGAAAAATGAAAAACATGGCAGCTGACGTCATAAATCAATGGAACAGTTGTCAGGTGACGTCATTCTTCATCTTCAAAATCAACAGTTTTTAGCAACTATTCTTCACAAATACAACGAAACAAGCCCTGATACCACTTATCGGTCCCATATTACCTCACTTAATTACTCAATAATCACTATCGTAACCCACACAAACGTGTCGACAAGAAGGTTACGAAATACTGTTTTTGTGAAAAACCATAGAGTGTTAAAGGAGGAATCAATAACACTCTAATTTTTGCTCAACAGACATAAATATAACACACACACACACACACACAAAGTAACTCAAAAGATTTCCATTTATATTGTGAAGGATACAAGGAAAATCGATTAAGGTTTCTAGGTGGAATGTTTGTATTTTTGGCAGCTTTTCTGTACAAGATAAAGACCGCCGTCAAATCACAATATTCGCTCTGATTCCGTTAACATAGACGTGCCCTAAAGTTTTATTTTATAGGCATACCCTGACATTCCTTCTAGAAACCCTAATGATTGATACTAAACATATTCAAATGTATTACAAAATATTCTAAGTGTAAACAGATCTTCGAGTAAGCTTGAAGCTTTTGTCTTTTGTCGAGAAGACCTGATAACCATTAAGTGTGCTTGGAAATGGTTTTCCGAGTAAGCTTTACATAGAATATTATCCTTAGAAAATATCCATCAAGCAGACTTCAATCTTCATGATAATATCAAAATTTGCTCGATATATATCCTACGATCAAACTTGTTCTTCTTGGATCCCTTCAACCTTTTGTCTTTAACTTATTTGAAAAAGTTCAAGTGTGTTGGTGACACTGTAGCTTGCTCGGGATTGAACCTTTCTCGTTAGAAGTCCTTTGAGTGGATTTCTTCATTAACTTCCTTCAATTTTGCTGGACCACTGTTTATTAACAAACCTTGCTTGATCCACCAAAATACTTGGTTTTAGCTTGGTCAAAGGGTTTGCTCTGAAACCAATCTTGCTTGACTAGAAGAAAAACCTTGCTTGATGAAGTGTAGCTTGCTCGAACTAACACTTTGAAGACTTCAAGAAGATAACCTTGCTGGTTTGGGCAAAATACCTTGCTTGACTAAGTTTAGGCTTGCTCGGATGCCTAAGTTTGCTCGGTTTCCATACTTAGCCATTTTTCAAGAAGGTTGAGAAGATTCCAATCTTCCTTAAGCATTTTCTCATCCCAACATAGACACAACTTCAACAACAAGTGAACCCGTAGACCCACTTTAACACTTTAACACAAGTCTTCAACATGCAAACAAGACCAAAATCCAAGGTTGTGACCCAAGAACTACAACTAGTAGAGCCGAAAGCTCTGATATCAATTGTAGGTCCTATAGAATGGATCAAACAACTAAGTTCTTGGATCAATCTCACTACTAGCTAGCGAAAATCACTAGTAGAGAACCGATATCTCGGATCTTGTTTGAGTGTGGTTATTCCCCCAAGTAGAGAGTAAGGAAGAGTAGAGAGGAGTTGGTGAATGGATAATATTAGATTTTGACAAAAGGTTGTTGAGTGCATGGGTATGCTTCCCTATTTATAGGAGAAGCATCCCATGCCTCATTCTATTATTTTCGGCCCAATAATCTCAACATACATGGCCTTGGGCCCTAACATAAATAAAAGAAACCGCCAAGCTAACTAAATACATCGTGAATAACTTTAGCAAATACAAAAGACTACAATACAAAACGGGACCCTACAAAGAGAAATTTGGTTTCACAAGCCTTCTATATGTTCAAGTGACACTCTCTTATTGGGCCACGTTAATTTGCTTTTATCATTATAATTCTTCTACCGTAATTGAAACCAATCAAGGCCGTGCAAACTTACCAGTTACTATCTCAACGTTTGAGACCGACAACGCTTGAGTTTTACCAGCGACCGAGTTTCACCGACGAAGTCCACCCATTGGTTCACATCAAATTTTATGTTGTTTTATTTTTATTTTTATTAAATTCTTGAACCGTAACGAACGTGATCTAAACCGACCTAATTTGCGTCGACTAACCATGCCAATGCAAGAGGACGACAAGGCATAAGGTATACCAACGCCCGAATTTTACCGACCGAATAAACATCGTTTTAGAATTTTTATTTTTTTATAAGTTAATTTGACAAATTTATTTTTTGGGTTTTGACGTTCGGGTTAACCATCATTGTATATATGTGACCGATACCAACCGACTTCATGTCGATTTGTTTATAATATTTCACTTTTCGTAATGCTTGAATTAATGAAAGGTCGAATAAGGAGAGCAACTGAGGTGACAGAGCATTACTAGTAAAATCTAAAAAGTTACTCAATATTTTATTAATATAAATGGCATTTCACACTGAAAATCTCACTTTAACCACATATTTATTAAATAACTGTTTTTCCATCAACTTCTTCAATTCTTATAAAGAATTACAGTAGTAAAAAGAACCTTTAATGGAAATCACCCACAAATCTCCTAAGACAAACTCTTATATTTTCTTTTTCAAAATTTCACAGGGGTCGGCATCCAAATTTCATAGTGGTCAATCGAGATTTAAAAATATATGTATTTATAGCACCAATATTTTTCCTCACAGGGGTCAACTGACCCATGTGCCTAAGCACTAGGTCCGCATATCACCACCAATAGTTTAAACTTCTAATGGCGATACTTCGACGGCATTGCCACACATCGCCAACATTTCAAAGTACTAGCAGCGAAAAATGTAGCCACTAAAGCCCAAACTGTCGCCGCAAATGTTGTTTATATAAATTGTTTTAATGGTTTTCCGGTATTTTCATTATTTCTAGTTTTGTTCAAATACATGAATATACTACACTCCAATTTTGGGACCATTGACATAAAAAAAATCTACATAACACAGTCCAAATATCTTGTCTAATCTATCTATCTACCTATACTAATAAACAAAAATAATAAAAATGATGTGTCTTAACCACATTCAATCTTAGGTTTAATTTTCCCTCCTATTTTCTAACCTTCACTCTCATTAAATCATGTTATTCATGGGTTTAAGTGGTATGATATGTAATAAAACATATTTAACGTAACTTAAATCACAATAACTTTTACTAACCAGTTACATTTAATTTTACTATTAACTACAGAAATTTTGACCATGACTTTTAATAAAAACATATAAACTATTAAATATCTATTATAAGTTTCAAATCAAACATTACATTATTAAATTAGTTACAATAAAGATTTGTAAACCATTATCGTATAATAATTAATGACCTATGTTTATATATATATATATATATATATATATATATATAGTTATATGTGTACTTCAAATTTTGTTGAATAAGTACAATATTTATAATCTTGAAATTTGTAAAACACTATTTGAGGTTACACGATTATTCAGTTAGAAGTGAGAGTCTGCTTATAGTGTATATTCTATAGTTTGCAGATAACTCTGTTTGAGGTTACACGGTTATTCATAAACCTAAATATTTTTTTACACGTAAAAATGTTGTCAAGGGATGATACATTGACATAAATTATCCTAGACTTATGACATTATTATTAAACCAATTTTGTTAGACGCATCAATGCTGTCAAGGGATGACCTGATATTTTTGGATGGTTATGAATTCTTGAGTAAAACATTGATATTTGAGTTTATTATGGTTGTCAATGTTTCGTATGTGGATGTTGTATTAATGTAGTCAAGGGATGATAAATTGACTTGAATTAGCAGACTTATAACATTATTATTAAACCAATTTTGTTATACGTATCAATGTTGTCAAGGGATGATCGGATATTTTAGGATGGTTATGTAATCATAAGTAAAACATTGAGATTTGAGTTTACTTTTGGTTGTCAATGTTTCGTTTGTGAATGTTGTTTTGAGCTTTAAAGTATAACATTTTGTTCTAAAGAAATTGATGCATGTTTTGTGGGTTTGAATATTTAATTTATAAACTTTTTTGATGGGGTAATATGTTTAATGTTTGAATTAAATGTATCACTTTTAGTGTATGAACCAGTAGAGATGATTGGAGATAAGTTTGTTACCACAAAACAGTTATAGAGAATTCAAAAAATTAGCATTTGCCTCCCTAGGTAATATCGTCACGAGATGGATTGACCACTGCAAAAGAATTTGCGCATGTTGTGCCATTGTATTTCTCCGGCAGGATTTTTTGGCTCCTTCCGTTAGTCAAACTACCGTTGACTCGTTAAAATTTGACAAATTTACTATATTACCCTTCTATCATTAGGGTTTAATTCTATAAAACTGGACAATAATTAAAATAATATTCATATAATAAAAACAATAATGTCGTTCAGCTCATATGAACAATAATATGAATAATTTTTAATTCCAGAAAATTATCAACACCTATCAAAGATCTAAATCAACATCACTAATAATCACTATACCAATATATCATTGCTATCCATATCCAAATATTAAACAACCAAAATCGCACCACCCATACACCATCCATCCATTCCAAGCATGGACTCATCACCTAATAAAATTGAATAAGAAATCCCAAGATCCATCCGGGTATACAAACACGGCCGTGTCGAAAAACTCTCCGGCACCGAAACCGTCCCATCCAGCATCGACCTGCCTCTGGTGTTCATTCCAAAGACAATTCTTTATCCATGATGTCGAAACCCATGGCAGTGGCGGTGGGTGTCATGGCGGCGGTGGCTACCATGGCACTAATGACTGGAAAAACGAGATGACTGGAAACCATGGCGACAGTGGCTGCCATGGGGGCGATGTGGTCCCAGAGCGTAGGGGTTTTTATCGGAATGATTTATGGGTGTAGTGGTTGAATTATTGAAGCAATTGGTGGTGGGATTTGAGAGATTTGAGGATTCGAGTGATGAAATCTAGGGTTTGAGGATTTGAGAGATTCGATTACTTGTTATGAAACTGATGATGAAGATGATGAGATTAAGAGGGATTACTTAGTGGTGGGTTTGAGGATTTAAGGTTGATGATGATGAAGAACATCAAGTATGTTTGAGGTTGATGATGATGAAGATGAGCTGCTGATGATGATGATGAGCTGCTCTTGTTCATATGAGCTGATGATGATAATTTACTATTATTATTATTATTATTACTATTATTATTATTATATAAAATGACAACTTTACCCCTCAACATTAGCGGTCAACGGTTGTTTGACTAATGGTAGGAGCCAAAAAACCTGCCCGAGAAATACAATGGCACAACATGCGTAAATTCTTTTTTAGTGGTCAATCCATCTCACGATGATATTACCCAGGGAGGCAGATGCTAATTTTCTCTAGAGAATTAGAGTTTTTTTTATCTAGCATGTTACAATTGTGACTTTGTATGACTTTATGTGATATTATGGCATAAGGTTTGCATATTATGTAATGTAAAAGGATTTTGGATGTTCATAGCATAAAAGGAATGAGCTTCTGGTGTATTTTCTACCATATGAATCAATGAGACATGGATTGAAAGGGTCAAAATTGGTTCGAGTGAAAATGAGTTCAGGTCAAAACGGGCCAATTAAAACTCTTTTTTTTTTTGCTCAAAAACTAGTTTAGTTCATACTGGGAACAGGATTATAGTTAACGAGTTGGGTGCTCTTGTTTTTGATGTCTTCTTGGATGATGTCGTAGTTGATGCCCTTGAGATTCAAAGCAAGTTCAACTCGAGAAACAAATGGGCTTCCTACAGTGGCGTACAACTTCACTTCATCCGACATGTTTCACTGATTTAATTTTGGGGTTTCTAAATGGTATTCTTCTATTTAGGTCCGTAATTGAATCAAATGTTCGGTAAAACAGTTTGTGAATTGTGTTTCGGTCAAAAATTAACAAAGTAATTTTGTGATCAAATTCGTATGTGAGGTAGAGTGCTTGATCAAGAATAGAGTGAACACAATGATTTGATTTCGAGGGAAAAAACCCTTGATCGTGAGGATCTCCGGCACAAAAAACCCCCGGACGGTGAAAACTATCACAGTCTATTTATTAATAACAAAAAAGGTGATTACAAGTAGTGGAGCTGATAATCGATCGTATACTAAGTGTTACAATGAGTGTTGATAGCTAAGTAAGTGAAGTGTGTTCTAATTTATCATATCAGCTCATTTAAATAAACCAAAGGGTACAACTGAAATTCCGAGAAATCCGGAATAAACCCTAGACTAAGTCTCCCATGATCCGTTGCTGCCCACGTTCGAGTTGACGAAGCCGTTACAAACCCACGTTCTTATAATCACATTAAACATGTGGTCTTATCTGCAAAACAAACAAAAATAATAAAGGACAATTGAATTAGTCAAATATAATCCTCAGAATATTTGCATCGGCAGGATAGGTCGAAATCCTTAAATCATGATCAATCATGAGGATAAAAAATCTGCTCCCAACAATTGCCCCCAATTTTTACAGTTAGCGTGTGACAGCTGTAAAAATTTTAAATTTTAAACTTGAAAATATCTCTGCGACTTGAAAGGGCGGCACGAATTCAGGAAAACCTATAACCGTCCTTTTAGGTTATAATTAACCCATTACCAAATCTCAAAATCACAATTATCTCTTCATTGCTTCATAACTAGGTCAGTTCTTCACTCTCTCATCTTCTAGTTTTCTGAAGCTTCTTGTTTAATTTGAACAACAATGAGAAAAAGAACCCCTCGATCGCTCAACCCTTACTCTTTCACAACCTCTGAGAATTTCATCGATCAGGGTCACATCCCTGCTACTGATGAGGATCAGTGTCTCTTCAACGATCTCGATATTAGATTTCTCAAAAATGTTAGCTTGTTACCCGCTAAGGTCGTCGTTAGACCATATGACCCTAAAGCCAAAGCTGATTTTTCGTCTGAAACTTGGGTTTGTTTTTTCTATTACCCTTTTTCAATCGGCCTTTCGTATCCATTTTCCCCGCTCATTAAGGATTTTTTCGATATTACCGGCTTCTCCTACTCCCTAGTTATGCCAATGGTGTGGAGAGTTTTATCTACAATAGATCACTTGAATAGAACCCATGAACATGCGTATTCCTGATGTTTTATCTACATAGGTATTCCTGATATAGCCGCAACCTATAACCTTCGTACACACGGGTCTCACCGTTATTGCCTCCAATCCAAAACCAGCCGCCTCTACATGGTCCCCAAAGTGTCTGCTAACAACCACGATTGGAAGAATAAATTCTTCTTTGTACGTCGTGACTCGATCCCCGATG
Source organism: Bidens hawaiensis (assembly GCF_021521415.1). Classification (NCBI taxonomy): domain Eukaryota; kingdom Viridiplantae; phylum Streptophyta; class Magnoliopsida; order Asterales; family Asteraceae; genus Bidens; species Bidens hawaiensis. The sequence continues at coordinate 24,053 of NW_027492955.1, read as the reverse complement.
GAGTAAACTTTCCTATTGAATGGGTTCATAAGGGTAGGAAATCCTTAGGATAGAGTTTCTGTTTGCAACAGTTTGTGCTAATACATCATCTCTTTTGCAATTGTTTTTGATGATTAGTAAGGTATAGAAAAGATACGAATCGAAGGCTCAAAGCTTTGTTTAAAATCCCGGCACAAGAAAGGGAATTTTGATTTGAAGGAGAAATAGGTGACACTAGCACAACTACCGTGAGATCATCTGAAAGTATGTCTTCTGGTAAGTATCCTGAGTATTTCATAGAACCCTCAGGATTTTGCTTTCTTTGAAAATAACTTGATAAATTGTTGCACAGAAATGGCGAAATCTAAATCTTCCTTCAGCCTGATCGACCTGGACGACTTCATTGAGGACAGAACTGTGGTAAAGCAGGAGCATTCCAAGACTCTCTCCCCAAAGCCGAGGATTCCAACTACTCGCCAAAAGAGTGTTGCCCAGAAGAAAAGGAAGGCTACCACATCAGCTGAGACTGAACCCTTCACTGACATGAGCAATGCTGAAGCCGGAGAGAAATTACAAGCTCTAGCCAGTCTTCTTGGAATAGTAAGTATCTTTATTTATTCTGAGAGTAATAATCTGCAAAAAATTTATGTTAACCTGAGGATAACAGGGAATTGAAAGTTACCACCAAAGGCTCCAAGATGCTGAATTGGCTCTGAGAGAGGCTGAGGGCAAGATTGCAGATATTCAACATGCAGCAGACACAAGGATCAAGCTTCATAAAAAGAAGGAAAAAGAGATTGTGCATCTTAAAGCTTCATTCGAGTTAGAGAAAGCCGAGTTTATTGAAGAGGCCAAGAGGTTTGCGGCTACAAGTATCCTGGAGTCAATGCTCAAGATGTCAGAGGAGGTGCAAGCAAAGGGCTATGTGATGGATTCCTGGAATTCCGCAGCTTGGGCAAAGAAGCTGAAGATGTTGAGGGGTGAGAAGGTTGAAGAAGCTGAGGCTGCAGGTACTTCCGAGGTGGCGGAAGCGGAAAAGAAGGAGGGTGATCAGGGTGATGGTGACAAGGTTTGAGCCTGGTTTTCAGGTTATTTGATGTGTTTCCGGTAGTGGTTTGTTTGAACAATTTCAGTTTTGGTTATGTATGAACAATATAATATGCCTAGGATAATGGTTTGGGTGGAGGGATCCTGGTTCAGGATGAAGCCCAAACTATGTTTTATTTCATGTTTTGAACAATCACATGGTTCAGGTGGATAGGCTCTTGTTTTGAGTGAAACCTGAATCATCTTATCCTGCAGTTAAATATTAGTATAACAACTTTTTATGACTTATGTTGGTATTTTATCCCTGTTTCTATTATTAAATCTTTAGAGAAAAAAATGAGTTTATTAAGAATAAAATTCTTTAATAACAGTTTAGGTTTAATTTAATAAACCAACACCAAGTCATAAAATCCATCTTATAAATAAGAAAAGTAATATAGAATATTCACAAATAGGAAATCATACCAGAATCATATAGCAACTAACTCTGATAATGTCTTGACCATTTCATCCTTGTAATAAGATCGTTTTTCAGGATGTTCCTTCGATTTTAAGGATATACTGATAGACCTGCAATGTTAACATTATCCTGAAAATAAATTTAGAAATTCTGGCGACTAGGCCCAAATAACTAGCGAAAAGGCCTAAATAAACTGGTGACAAGGCCTATATATATTGGCGACAAGGCCTTAGAATAGGTGAAAACCCCTTCAACCTTAGGAGCAAACTGGCGACAAGGCCCTTAGGAGAGGTGAAAACCCCTTAAACCTTAGGAATAAACTGGCGACAAGGCCCTTAGAAGAGGTGAAAACTCCTTAATCCTTAGGGATGGTACCTCTACCATTAACTCAAGATTCAAACCAATAGCTGAGAATAGCAAGGTAATAAGTCACTATATTTCATGTGCTGGCCCCCGCCCCGCCTCTCGAACTGAGGCTGAATAAACATGCGCTACAGGCGATCTTAAGAAGAGGTGAAAACCCCTTAAACCTTAGAAGGCATCGAATAATACCTCAACTGACGGCAAGGCCTGAAGAAACTAGCGACAAGGCCCTTAGAATAGGTGAAAACCCCTTAAACCTTAGGAATAAACTGGCGACAAGGCCCTTATTAACTTCATTCCATGTGGGAATACCATATATCTTCAGGCTACAAAACAGTCAAACCTAGGTGAGGGGTGGGTGTTAGCCTTACTAACACCCCTCCGATGCTTAAGTCAGTATCATGATAAAAGAATAATAATATTGAAAATGAATAAAAATATAAATTCGAATACATACCTTAGTTGTTTAATATCACTGTTAAATTTCTCAGGATAGCAATTATCCTCGGGATAGAAGTCTTACATAAAATAATTTTTAAGGTGGATAACGTTCCAAGCCCTTAGTAATAAGTCACCATCCAAAGTAGACAATCTGTATGCCCCCTTTTCTGCTTCTGACTCAATCAAGTAAAGACCTTCCCACTTTGGTGCAAGCTTTCCATCCGCAGGATTTGTAGTATTCTGAAAAGCTTTTCGAAGAACTAAATCCCCTTCTTGAAATCTACGAACCCTGATATTCTTGTTGTAGGACTTTGCTATCTTTTGCTGATAAGAGGCCATTCTGATCTTCGCTAAATCCCTGAGTTCTTCTACTGCATCTAGATCTTCAATTAGACTTTGAGTATTATCTTTGGGATTCTGATGACTGATTCTAGCTGTAGGGATAACCATCTCTGTAGGGATAACTGCTTCAGCTCCAAATACCAATGAGAAAGGAGTCTAACCAGTAGCATTCTTTGAAGTGGTCCTATCCGCCCAAAGAACAAAAGGTAGTTCCTCGGCCCACTTTCCTTTCTTAGACCCCAACTTTTTCTTCAGGTTATTGATAATGATTTTGTTGCTTGACTCGGCCTGACCATTAGCCTGAGGATGGACAGGTGTTGAGGTGATCATCTTGATTCCCCAATTGGCACAGAAGTTAGTTGTTCTCTTGCTAATGAATTGTGAGCCATTGTCACACACTATCTCTGCTAGGACTCCAAATCTTGTCAGGATATTGCACTTGATGAATGAGATAACTTCTTTCTCACTGACTTGAACAAAAGCCTCCGCTTCAATCCACTTCAAGAAATAATCTGTCATAGCCAGCATAAAGACTTTTCCTCCTGGATCTCTGGGTAGCTTTTCGACAATATCCATTCCCCACTTCATGAAAGGCCATTGGGATATAATAGGATACAAGGGTTCTGCTGGCTGGTGCAAAATGTTGCTATGTCTTTGGCATGCATCACATTTCTGAGAATAATTAATAGCATCTCTCTTCATCGTTGGCCAAAAGTATCCTATCCTCAGGATTTTGGAGAATAGTGCTCTACCTCCAGTGTGATTCCCACAATCTCCTTCATGGATATCCTGAAGAACTTCTTGAGCTTCTGCCTTCTCCAAGCACCTAAGATATGGTCCTGCAAGAGATTTCCTATATAATATATCATTCATTATAGTATATGGGATTACGTTTGTGCGAAAAGCTCTTGGGTTTTCATCCTTGGGGATAATTCCATCCTAAATATATCTCCTGATCGGGATAATCCAAGAATTTTCATTATCCTCAGGATTCTTGACTCCCATATCTTCGTCATCGTCTGATATTTCCTTGACACCTTGCTCTCCTATTGCTGGGTTCAGGATATGTATGATAGGAATCTTGACACCTTCCGGCATCCTGAAGGATGAACCTAAATACGCTAGGGCATCTGCTTCAACATTCTCTTCTCTAGGTACCTGTTAAATATCAAACATTTCGAAACACTTTGCTAGTTTTTTGATTACCTCTAAATATTTAATCAATTTTTCTCCTCTAACAGTATATGAACCATTAAAATGATTAGCTAATAATAATGAATCAACATGTACTTGAATAAACCTAATTTTTTTGTCGATTGCTAGTTGTAATCCTGCTATCAAAGCTTCATATTCTGCCTCATTATTTGTGGCTTGAAATCCGCAGGATATGGATTGAGGTATAATGTCCCCTTGTTGCGATTTCAGCAGGATCCCGAGACCTGTTCCTCTAATGTTTGAAGCACCATCAGTGTATAGAGTCCATTTATCTTTGGTTTCTTCAAGTTGTTGGACTTCCAAGTCTGCCTCTTCTTTAAGTTCCCTGGTGAAATCAGCCACAAAGTTTGCTAATGCCTGGGATGTGATGGTAGTCCTAGGTTCATATGCTATATCATATGCACTTAGCTTTACAGCCCATTTTTCCATTCTACCTGACATTTCTGGTTTCTCTCAAAACAGACTTGATAGGGTAATTAGTTTTAACACAAATAGGGTGAGTTTCAAAATAGTGTCTAAGTTTAGTAGATGCCATAATAAGTGCTAAAATTAATTTCTCAAGATACGAATACCTGGTCTCAGCATCCAAGAGACTTTTACTTACATAATAGATGGGATGTTGTTGACATTCGAGATCCTTGGCTAAAACTGCACTTACAGCATTATTTGATACAGCTAGATATAGAGATAGAGGTTCACCTTCTTCGGATTTTACCAGTAGATGAGCAGAAGAAAGATAAGCTTTTAAGGATATTAAAGCTTCCTCATGCTTACTAGTCCATTCGAACTTCTTGTTTTTCCTCAGGATATCATAAAATTCTTTGCACTTTTCTGAGGATTTGGATATGATTCTGTTGAGTGCCGTTATCCTGCCAGTTAGCCTTTGAACATCCTTGACTGATACTGGGGATTTCGGATTTAGGATAGCTTGAATCTGCTCTGGACTCGCCTCTATCCCCCTTTTGGTGACCATGCATCCCAAGAATTTGCCAGCCTTCACTCCGAAATGGCACTTTGCAGGATTTAGCTTCATGTTATATTTGTCGAGGATATCAAATGCAGTCTTGAGATCCTGTTGGTGATCCTTAGCTTTCTTGAACTTCACCACCATATCATCAATATAAACATCCATCGTGTCCCCCAGTTGCTCTTTGAACATCATGTTAACTAACCTCTGATAGGTTGCACCTGCATTTATAAGTCCAAAGGGCATAGAAATATAACAATAAATACCTGTGGGAGTCATGAAGGCTGTATCTTCTTGATCTGAAGGCTCCATTTGGATTTGCTAAAATCCTGAGGATGCATCCATAACGGTGTGTTCTCGAGTCTCATTTAATGAGGGGAGGGGAAGGAAAGGAGGACAAAATGTTAAAATATCATGTTCCAGAGATTTTTTAAGGAGAGAACGGGAGGGGAGGGGAGGGAAAATACTAGAAAATAATAGAAAATTTAAACATATATTCATCCTCCCAAATTGGAGAGATTAGGAGAGAAAATCTTTTCAATTACTAAATTACCCTTAAAACTTATTTTATTTTAGTTTTACTTAAAGGGTATTATAGTAAAACTACAACTTTCTTTTCTTTTTCTCTCAACTCGGGAACACATGAAATATGTAGATTTCTTGATTTTCCTTTCCTTCTCATTAAACTCGGGAACACAAAAATAAGCTTTTCGTCTCCTTTCTTTTCTCTCCTAATTTCCTTCCCCTCCCCTCCCCTCGTTAAATGAGACTCTGGAACATAGTGTAAATGTCAGCATTTCGTGGCCAGCTGTAGCGTCTACCATTGAATCTATGTGTGGTAGAGGGAATGGATCCTTAGGGCAGGCCTTATTCAAGTCTGTGAAATCTACATTTGCCATTCTTTTTCTGTACAACCACCACATTTGCTAACCATCGGGGATATTGAACTTCCCTAATCATATTCGCCTTCAACAGTCTTTCAACTTATTCTTGGATGATTATATTTCTTTCAGGTGCAAATTTTCTTCTCTTTTGATGGATTGGCCTGAAAGAGTTATCAATTCCAAGTTTATGTGTTATAATATCTTTGGAAATACCTGTCATATCTTCATGCTTCCATGCAAATGTTGACAGTCTTGATTTGAGTAAGTAGAGCAACTTTGACTCGATATCCTCAGGAATACACGTTCCTATCAGCACTTTGACTTCAGGATCCTCGGGATAAAGAAGTACTTCTTTAACTTCTTGTTCCCTAGCCTCCATTGCGTCTCGTGTCGGCTTCTGTAATTGCTACGCCTTCTGGGATTTGGCAGTACACTTCATAGAAGAGGTGTAGCGATTCTTTGCATCTTGTTAATCACTGATGATTTTGATAAGTCCCCACGGACTTGGGAGTTTTACACATTGGTGATAAGTGGAGGGGACTGCTTCCATGTCGTGTATCCAGGGCCTGCCTAATATAATATTGCAACAAGATAAACAGTCAATAACACAAAATTTTTGCATTTTGTTTACCCCTTCAACATATACTGGGAGCTTGATATCCCCAATAGTGTTCTTAGTCTCTCCACTGAATCCAACTAATACTGAGGAACTGGGAATATTCTCATCTTCAGCAATATTCATCTTTTTTAGCACATCTAGTTGAATAATGTTGACAGAGCTTCCACCATCAATGAGGATCATGCGCACATAATGGTTAGCTGCATATAATGTTATTACCAAACTATCATGATGAGGATCTTGAATATTGAGTCTATCACTTTCATCAAAGGATATGGTCTTTTCTTGAGTGAGAATGGATGTCTTTGTTGGTCTGTCAACCACTTCTAATTTCCTTTAATCAGCATATCTCTTTGCAGCAGAATAATAGGTTCCGCAGATGTCAGATCCTCCGGATATGAACAAGATTGTTTTTGCATCTGTTGGTGGAGGAGTTGCCTTCTCAGGAACTTTTTCAGGATCTTGTTCTTTTCTCTTCTTCCGGCCAAGCAGCTCTTTCAAGTGGCCCTTGCTGAGAAGATAGCTAATCTCCCTTCTGAGTGCAATGCAATCCTCAGTCAAGTGCCCGAAATCCTCATGGAAGGCACACCATTTTGACTTGTCTTTCCAGGTTCCTTGTTTCTCCGTTTTCTTTAGCCACCTGGCTTTTTCACCTAAGTCCTGCATGGCACACATTAATCCACCAATATCAACAGAATAACAATATTCAGAGATTTTAGGATATTCTTCATCAACTTCATCATCTACTACATTAATCCTGGGGTTATCAGCTTATAGTAAGGTTTTGATCGATATGATTTTCCCGATGATTCGGCTTTCCTGTTTGTCTGATCATACTTTGGGATATCGATCCTTTTAAAGTTTTTCATATCGTCTTCTAGCCTGATAAACCTCAGAGCTCTGCTTCTTGCTTCATCTAGAGACCTGCATGGAGTTATAACAAGATCATCATAGAAAGAGAAGGCTTTCTCTAACCCCAACTTAAGAGCTTCCACTGCCGAAGCAAGATTTAGATTTGGAATCTCCAATGACTCCTTGCTAACCTGGTAATAAAATCTCTCAAGGATTCCCCAGGATTCTGGGTAACCCTATGAAAATCACATGTCATCTTCTCAAATGTTCTACTGCAAGAAGACTGGTTATTAAACAAGTTAACTAAATAAGAAAAAGGAGGTGATGGTGTTAGGAGGGATACACAGTAGCCATTTCATGGCTGCTCCAGTCAAAGTAGACCCAAATCCTTTGCAGAGACATGCTTCCTTGATTTCCATAGGGATTGGGTTGATCTCCATACGCTCTCTATATTGTGCAACGTGTTCCTTAGGATCCGTTGAACCATCATATAGTTTCATATTTGGGGTTTGAAACCGTTTTGGGATCTGTACGTCACCAATTGATGGTACAAATCAGGATATTCTGTGACTGTCAGTGGGAACTTCAGCTATGGGACGGATTACGCCAGGAACATTTGAGATCATGTCCTTAAGCTTCTGTAATTCCCGTGCTAAACTTGAACTTATGCCTGCATCCTGCAAAAATCCTTGATTAGCATTAAAGGGAATTGTATCGAAAGTGTTACCCTGATTAATATTCTGAGGAACAGTCTGGGTGTTGTAGCTTGCATTCCCAAACATAGTATTTCCCAGAGTAGCAAATGGAGTGGTAGAAGGATTAGCCTGCATCGGGATAAAGTCTCCCTAGTGCACCTCAGAGGATCCTACTAACTGTTGAGTCTGAGCAAATGGTTGCTGAGGATTAGAGAATCCTGATGACTATACTCCTGAGGATCCTGTTTGTTGCTAATATCCTGAGGATACCGCCTGCTGATAAGGACCTGAGGATCCTGTCTAACGGAACAATCTTGAGGACCCGGACTGTTGAAACAATCTTGAGGATCTTGCTTGTTGCTGATATCCTGAGGATACCGCTTGCTGATAAGGACCTGAGGATCCTGCCTGATGGAACAATCCTGAGGACCCGGACTGTTAAAACAATCCTAAGGATCTTGCATGTTGAAAAGGACCAACAGTGGATGCATGCAAGTATCCTTTGGATCCAGATGAGTGAAATCCTGTAGACCCTGAGTGCTGGAAAGATGAGGATCCAGGGTTTTACGCCATGGTCGACTCCGGACGCACCAATCCTGAAGATCCTGGAGGAGTTAAATCCAGAGATCTCGGGATCAGTGGTGTGAATTCTTCCACCGGATTTTTGGCTTTCCTGAAATCTTCTAGTTCCTTCACAAGCATCTGGTTGGTCTTGTTCTGGCGATCCATTTGTTCCTGTAACCGTCTATACATAGACAGAAGGTCGTTGTTGGATACCATAATGGGATCCTGGGGAGACGGTCTTGATCCTGAAAACACTGGAGTAGCAGGTTTCTTCTGAGTGTTGTCAGGTTTCTTCGGGATACCACCAGCAGGAGGAGGAGGCATAGAAGGCCTCACAGAGGATTCTGAAGCTACGGCAGAAGAGGAAACATTCTTCGGTTGGGAAGATATGTTGTGGATGTTGAAAGTGGGGTTTAGTCTAAGGGTTAATAATGATCAAAGCACCGTTTGCCCCACGGTGGGCGCCAAATTGTTTCGGTCAAAAATTAACAAAGTAATTTTGTGATCAAATTCGTATGTGATGTAGAGTGCTTGATCAAGAATAGAGTGAACACAATGATTTGATTTCGAGGGAAAAAAACCCTTGATCGTGAGGATCTCCGGCACAAAAAACCCCCGGACGGTGAAAACTATCACCGTCTATTTATTAATAACAAAAAAGGTGATTACAAGTGGTGGAGCTGATAATCGATCGTATACTAAGTGTTACAATGAGTGTTGATAGCTAAGTAAGTGAAGTGTGTTCTAACAGATCATATCAGCTCGTTTAAATAAACCAAAGAGTACAACTGAAATTTCGAGAAATCTGGAATAAACCCTAGACTAAGTCTCCCATGATCCGTTGTTGCCCACGTTCGAGTTGACGAAGCCATTACAAACCCACGTTCTTATAATCACATTAAACACGTGGTCTTATCTGCAAAACAAACAAAAATGATAAAGGACAATTGAATTAGTCAAATATAATCCTCAGAATATTTGCATCGGTAGGATAGGTCGAAATCCTTAAATCATGATCAATCCTGAAGATAAAAAATCTGCTCCCAACAAATTGTTTGGTAAGAAGTTTATTTAATAAACAAATTAAGTTCGTTTAACTAAACAAACGAACATGAGCACATATTTCGTTCGTTCATTTATCTTTTGTTTATTTATGTTCATTTATGTCTGTTTATTTATGTGTGTTTATGTCCTTTTACATATTAATAGCAAATAATTAAACATTGACGGAAGAGTTTTATACTTGATGGTTTTATATTCGTTCATTTGTGTTCATTTAAGTGTATTTATATATGTTCGTTCATGTTTGTTTGTGTTCATTTACATTTGTTCATATATGCTCATTTATGTTTGTTTATCCTTGTTCAGTTATGTTCGTTTAGATTTAAACAAACAAACATGAGCATGTTCATTTTTTAAATAAAAGAACATGAACACAAAATATGTGTTCGGTTCGTTCATTTAAGAATACGGTGTTGTTAGCCGTATAACCTTACATAGAAAACCCACAAAAAATATGGAGTTTTGCTTTAATAAGCATTAACATAAATTTTGTCCAATATACATATATAAATCAAAATTAATATATAAAGTTTCCATTTGATCGATTTTCGTCAAATAAGCATTAATCGGAGACAAGTCGGGGATTAATCGGCGCCCAATCAAGATTTTTACAACACTGTCAGTATCGACCAGCACTGATCCTGAATTTTATGATCTTTATTTTCTTAAAACATGGTACCGGTACCCATAACATTTGTTCATCCTATTCTAGACGCATCATTATAACCGCACAAGTTATTTGTGCTAATCATCATGGATGCATCTTTGTTAAGTTAGGCGTGCCATTGTAATTACATAGCCTATACGCATTGTCGCAAATTGTAAGACGCAGTCTCATAATCAACGGTGCATCTATAATATATATCACTTATTATGCTTAATACAAATAGTGGCGGATTTACAGTATAACTAGAGATAGCCTGCGCTACCCCTCAACTTTTCATCGACAGTGTAAATTGTGTTCATTTTGGGTCGGTTTTTGTATATCGTTAACCTTGAAAAAAATATCACGTTAACCCTATTTGTTTACAACCCAACCATTTTAAAAGTTCAAATCAAATAAAGCCCAAACAAAATTGATATCCCCAAGCAAAATAAAAACCATTAACTTTTTTCTTCTTCTTCCTTTATTTGAACGAGAGACATTAAACAGAAATATGCTCAACATAATCATCATTTTTTAAAAGTTCAAATAAAATAAAGGCTAAACAAAGATTATAGCCCAAAACAAATAAAGCCATTAACCACTTTTTCTTTTGTTTGAACAAGAAACATCAAGCGGAAACGCGCTTAACAAAATTATCATTTTGAGGTTGAAGCTTTTAGTACGGTTTTGGATATGCAAATTCAAGAACTTGGATATAGATTCACTAAGGTATCAACTAGTTTGTTAGAAAATAGTCTGGTTTAAATGTATGAGATTCGTTTTCCAAGTTTGTTATATCTAAGATATCGATCTTTTCGGAGATGAATCCGAATGATTTTAGTAATGAAAAGATGGTGTATTTTAGGTGATTGTACGACCTTTTATCACATTTTAAAGGAAGATGATACATTTGCAAGATTGAATGGAATGTGTGATCGTGTTCATGTAGCGGTGAAAACCGGAAAGCACACCACTTTTCCCTTGATTTATCGAATATTGACGCTAGTGCTGGTTTTACCGATTGCAACCGCAACTGTTGAAATATGTTTTTTTTTAAATGAAGCTTATCAATGCGGGTTTGCGCAAACAAATAGGTTATGAGTATTTGAACATTTTTCTAATTTGTGCAGTCGAAAAATAAACGCCTGATAAAATAAAAAAAGCAGGTGTAATGGCTCAATTTCAAGCTTTCAAAAACCGAAGAAGAGAAATTTACACTCATGTGTTTAATTATATTTATTATCGTGTTTCTACTTTGGTTTGTTTACATTTTATGAATTGCGCTAATAAAAAAATTGAACGTTACACCTGATATTTATGTCTAGATCCACCACTGAATACAGATATTCCCTACACATATATAGAAAAATAGAGAGATCGAGAAGATGTATCACTTAGGTCCTATAGTGTGGGAGAAGTTGGCGTTGGCGTGTGGATGATGTGACCAAAAGCCATGGGTTGAACACATCATCGCTCTGGTGTGGTCCACGACAATGGCTAATTGTTGGGAAAATTCCACAGTGGCGATTATGGTTGAATTACGTGACCTTGGTTGTACTGTCCAATATAAATTTTATTGAAATCGAATTGTATTTTACGTTTGAATACTTTTAAACGAGTCGGCTTGTAGCCTTTTGCATCTTATGTTTAATATTTTTTTTTAAAGTTTGTTTGTTTTTGAAACTATTACCATGTATTGTGGCACCATCTTGATCACAACAAAAAGATAATCATATTTTGGGGTTGGTTAGTTTACCATTATGTGTTTAGGTTGACATGTTTAACTAATTACATATGTTTCGGTTGTATTAAAAACAAAATGATTGACATGTCAACTCGTTTAGAATCTGAATTACAAAAGTTTGAAAAATAAAATATTATTTTTGAGTTCCACCCGTCATCGATGGTTACATTAATTTGACTAATTGACTCATTTATAATATGACATTATAATGGGATGTGATGAGATGATATGCTATAATGAAATATAATATTATAGCTTAAAACAACATAACATATTGAGCATATATGACATTTACATGCCATGCCATGAAATCATATCACATAACATTACGTGTGATGCTAAGTATCTTTTTATTTATCGAAAATTAGATTTAAATAATCGCATCTATGGTTATTGGCAAATAATGTTCCAACTAAAAAGTTGGTTGCTGACAGTTATCTTTTGACATATTTGTTCCCAACGAAGCTGCGACTAACTGAAGCTCAACTCCGTTTGTCTTCGGTCGCTGAAAAAAACTATTTAGCTGGAAAACTTTTTTTTTTCAAGAATACTCAACATTTTCGTCCTAAACCTCCTTATAACCTTAGATCGGATCTTTAGAAATCTTTTATTAGTAAAAGCCCCAATTGTTGAGCTTGCCGGAAACCCAGAACCACCCTCGGAGTCAAAGACGGTAGAAAAAGAGGGTCGTGCTAGCTCTATGATAGTGTTGGGCGGCAGTTTGAGGCAAATCCAGCTAGCACCAAATAACTTAGACGACAAACTAGGGCTCCAACATGAAGACGAGCACCTATACATTGGCTTGATAAGTTGAGAATCAGGCACATCCCTAACACCCCGAAGGTATCATGCGACAGTGGTAGCGGTAGAAGTTAGCGGATGGTGGCGGTGTTCAGGTGGGGTGATGGTGGTGGTGGTCAATGGCGGTGTTCAAGTGGTGATGGTGGTGGTGGTGTTCGGGTTGAGTTTTTCGGTAAAAACAGTTGTTTTTTTTGGAAAAAAATGTTTTTTGTTACTACCGGAGATTAACGGGGGTTACGCTTCTATGAGTCGCGGCTCGTTGGGAACAAATATGTTATAAGATGGGACCGTTAACAGCCAACCCATTAATTCAAAATTTAGAATTGTTATTTGCCAATAGTCCATAATTTAAATTATTTAAATTCAATTTTTATTTATTTATTAACAAGCATAGCTACAATCTAAATATTCAAGTCAAATTAGTCTAACTTGATGAGTCCACTCATGGTTGATGAAGCATTTTTCTTACAAAACTAGTATCATAATTGCCTAAAAAAAACGCACAAACACTAATCACTAAAACATTAGGATCATTTATCTTTAATCAATTTAACATGCATCCGAGACCCCCAACAAGTGTGACAATTTGTTTTTATTACTTGTAACATTTTCTTTTATAATCGCGATTGCAATCCTAAATGAAATGAGGACGTTTTATTAATTTGCAGGAATATAAAAAACATAAACATCCATCAGCATGGATATGAGCATTGGCATAATGAAACGCCTCTTCTGATGCTAGTACACATCCCTGATCCGTTCTTTTGTTCTCTACATTTGGCGGCACAACAAGTTGACCAACAATGCTTAATTGAACAAGGCCCCAATGACATATTACACGTTCCAGACGAATGCACCTGGTCTTCGATAGCAGATTCTTCCATTGCAGCCATCACCATTACTCCTATATATAGATATATTTGTGTTTTAGTTAAACTGAGTATTTCGATCTTTTGAAAATAACTTAGAAATAAAACTTAAAATGTTGTAATAATGAGTGATTTTGAATAATTTAAATCGTACCTGAGATGCTCAGAAGAATGAAGATGATGCAAAATAAGGTGAGTTTTGTCATAGCCAAGATGATCAGTTGAAAACTATATTTGATAATGGCAATACTAAAAATATGTTATATATATATATATAGGCAGAGGGGTATTGATGATTTTGGTATTGTATCAATGTATACATTTAAATTATATGATCATAACGTACATTCGATATACTATTATTAGGCAGAGTTAATTAGCCAACAGAAATCAATTAAATGGGGAAACACTGATCAAATCATACCAAAAGTAATAACTCAAATTAAATCAAATAATTCAGGAAAATAGATTAAATCAAGCCAAATTAACTTTGAATTGTCATTTGACATTTTGACTTAGCTAAGTACGAATCTTCTACAAATATGCTAAAAATTAATGTTGTAAATATCATGAATTAGTCACTAACTTAACGCTTAATCGGTATGCTACTGATTCGATTTCACCTATTCAGATCAACAAATTAGTCGTTGATCTTGAAAGCCAGCCCAAATCGGTCAAAACCGTTCAAAATATTAAGGTATTTAAAAATTTATACAATAAGCTAGAAAAAACAAATTACAAATAACAAGAGACTCTGAGACGGGTTTGCCGTTGTGTACAAGCACCGGGACTTCCTTGCGAACAGGATTATAGATGAGGAGTTGGGTGCTCTTGTTTTTGATGTCTTCTTGGATGATGTCGTAGCTGATGCCCTTGAGATTCAAAGCAACTTCAACTCTGCTAACGAATGGGCTTCCTGCAGTGGCGTACAACTTCACTTCATCCGACATGTTTCACCGATAATAGCAGTTCTCTCAACTTTTGTAGGTTTGAAATGAAAGAGTGATATAAGTTTTGTGTTTCTAAATCGTATTCTTATATTTAACCCGTAAACAAATCAAAAGTTTGGTGAACAGTTCATGAATTGTTTGGTGATAAGTTTGTTTATGTTTGTTTGTTCGCATATTTAATAAACAAACGAACATGAGGAAAAATATATTCGTTTACATATTAATAACAAATAATTAAACATTAACGGAAAAGTTATCTACTTAATGGTTTTATATTCGTTCATTTAAGTGCGTTTATATACGTCTGTTCATTATTGTTTGCGTTCATTTACATTTGTTCATATATGCTCATTTACTTTTGTTTATCTTTGTTCAGTTGTGTTCATTTATGTTTGTGATCGTTTAGATTTTAAACGAACAAACACGAACATGTTCATTTTTTAAATAAAAGAACATGAACACAAAATATGTGTTCGATTAATTGTCCGCGTCCGTTCGGTTCATTCATTTATGAATACGATGTTGTTAGCCGTCTAACGTTAAATGAAAAACCCACCAAAACTACGTAGTTTTGATTTAATAAGCATTAATATAATTTTGTTCAATATACATATATAAATCAAAATTTATACATAAAGTTTTCAAGTTTGACCAACTTTCGACAATAAGGATTAATCAAAGACAAGTTTGGGATTGATCGGCGCCTAGTCAAGATTTTTGCAACACTGTCAGTACCGACGAGTACTGATCCCGAATTTTATGATCTTTATTTTCTTAAAAACTTAGTATTGGTTCGGTATTGGTACAGATAACACTTCATCCTATTCTGGACGCATCATTATAACCGCACAAGTTATCCGTGCTAATCATCATGGATATCTTTGTTAAGTTAGGCGCGCCATTGTAAATACATAGCCTAGACGCATTGTCGCGACTTGTAAAATGTGGTCTCATAATCAATGGTGCATCTATAATCTATATCACTTAGTATGCTTAATACAAATATTTCCTACATATCATCATCATCATCATCATCATCATCATCATCATCGTACTCAGTATATCCCACCAATAGCAATGCTATGGTAGGGTCTGAGAAGGGTAAGATGTAGACAGCCTTACCTCTATCCCATAGGGATAGAGAGGCTGCTTCCGGTGAGACCCCCGGCTCGATAGTAGTTTTGAATCAAGCCTTGGACATAAGACACATAACACTCAATCATCGGGACACCGGCTGATTGGTGCATGTGCCCTTGTCTTTCGGCTATCAACGCCACCACATGATGCCTGATTAACCTTCCGCCACTTTTAACGTTATTTTCACGTGATTAGTAAAATATTTCCTACATAGATATAGAAAAATATAGAGGAGATGTATCACTCAGGTCATATAGTGTGGGAGAAGTTGGCGTTGGTGTGTGGATGATGTGATCAAAAGCCATGAGTTGAACACTGCATCGCTCTAGTGTGGTCCACGACAATGGCTAATTGGCTGGGGAAACTCCAAAGTAGTGGTTCTGGATGAATTACGTGACCTTGGCTATACATTCCAATATAAGTTTTAGTGTTTTACTGCAAATCAAAGTGTATTTTACATTTGTATTTGTTTAAATGAGTCGGGTTGTAGTCTTTTGTATCTTATGTTTAGTATTTTGTTTTAGTCTGTTTTTGAAACTATTACCATGTATTGTGGCACCATCTTGATCACAACAAAAGGATAATCATATTTTAGGGTTTATTAGTTTAACATTATGTGTTTATGTTGACACGTTTAATCAATTATATATGTTTCGGTTGTATTAAAAACAAAATGATTAACATGTCAACTAGTATAGAATTAGAATTGAAAAAGTTTGAAAAATAAAACATTATTTTTGTGTTCCACCTATTAACACTACAATCGGTTTCCCGCCAACTGAATAAAATATTTTGAATATCATATTGTTGATCTATATTTGACCATATATCATCAGTTATACATTTTCCTTATTTGTTGTAATCAATCCCTGATTCATAGTCATGATTATTGTTTGTACTTTGTATATATTTGTAATTAGTTTAATGAGAAAAATCATTCGGTTGTATATCTTCATACCACCCTTCATCGTTGGTTACATTAATTTGACTAACTGACTCGTTTATAATATGACATTATAATGGGATGTGATGAGATGATATGCTATAATAAAATATAATATCATAGCTTAAAACAACATAACATAATGAGCATAAATATGACATTACATGCCATGCCATGAAATCATGTCACATAACATTATTATGTGTGATACTAAGTATCTTTTTATTTATTGAAAATTAGATTTAAATAATCGCATCTATGGATTATTGGCAAATAATATGTTCCAACTAAAAAGTTGGTTGCTGACGGTTATCTTTTGACATATTTGTTCCCAACGAAGCCGCGACTAACAGAAGCTCAAATCCGTTTGTCTTCGGTCGCCGAAAAAAACTATTTGGCCGGAAAACTTTTTTTTTCAAGAATACTCAACATTTTCGTCCTAAAACTCCTTATAACCTTATGTCAGACCTTTAGAAATCTTTTATTAGTAAAAGCCCCAATTGTTGAGCTTGCCGGAAACCCAAAACCACCCTCGGAGTCAAAAAACGGTAGAAAAAGAGGGCCGTGCTAGCTCTATGATAGTGTTGGGTGGCGGTTTGAGGCAAATCCAGCTAGCACCCAACAACTTAGACGGCAAACTAGGGCTCTAACATGAGGACGAGCACCTATACATTGGCTTGATAAGGTGAGAATCATGCACATCCCTAACACACCGAAGGTATCATGCGACAGTGGTAGCGGTGGATGTTAGCAGGTGGTGGCAGTGTTCAGGTGGGGTGATGGTGGTGGTGGTCAATGGCGGTGTTCAAGTGGTGATGGTGGTGGTGGTGGTGTTCGGGTTGAGTTTTTCGGTAAAAAAGGTTGATTTTTTTTGGAAAAAATGTTTTTTTGACTACTGGAGATTAACGGGGTTACGCTTCTATGAGTCGTGGCTCGTTGGGAACAAATATGTTATAAGATGGGACCGTTAACGGCCAACCCATTAATTGAAAACTTAGAATTGTTATTTACCAATAGTCCATAATTTAAATTATTTAAATCCAATTTTTATTTATTTATTAACAAGCATTAGTCTATCTTGATGAGTCCACTCATGGTTGATGAAGCATTTTTCTTACAAAACTAGTATCATAATTGCCTAAAAAAACGCACAAACACTAATCATTAAAACATAAGGATCATTTATCTTTAATTAATCAATTTAACATGCATCCGAGACCCCAACAAGTGTGACAATTTGTTTTTATTACTTGTAACATTTTCTTCTATAACCGTGATTACAATTCTAAATGAAATGAGGAAATTTTATTGATTTGCAGGAATATAAAAAACGTAAACATCCATCAACACGGATATGAGCATTGGCATAATGAAACGCCCCTTCCGATGCTAGTACACATCCCTGATCCGTTCTTTTGTTCTCTACATTTGGCAGCACAACAAGTTGACCAACAGTGCTTAATTGAACAAGGCCCCAATGACATATTACACGTTCCAGATGGATGCACTTGGCCTTCGATGGCAGATTCTTCCATTGCAGCCATCACCATTACTCCTATAGATAGATTTATGTTTTAGTTAAACTGAGTATATATTTCGATCTTTTGAAAATAACTTAAAAATAAAACTTAAAATGTTGTAATAATGAGTGGTTTTGAATAATTTAAATCGTACCTGAGATGCCGAGAAGAATGAAAATGATGTAAAATAAGCAGTGGCGGATCCAGGAATTTTTTTTAGGTGGTTCCCTCTTAATATATAAGGTGGTTCCTCTAGTATTTCTATATATCCGTACACTATTATTTCGAAACTCGGGTGGTTCCGGGGAACCACCCATTTTGTAGCTGGATCCGCCAATGAAAATAAGGTGAGTTTTGTCATAGCAAAGATGATTAGTTGAAAAATGTATTTGATAATGGCAATACTAAGAATATGTTATATATATATATATTAATATATAGACAGAGAGGTATTGATGACACTGGTATGGTATCAATGTATTAAGTACATTTAAATAATATGATCATAACGTACATTTGATATACTACTATTATTATATTATATTAAGTAAATTTTAACGATATGATTATGGCATTTGATATGGTATTAATGCTTATTCTATTGTACCTTTAGTAATCATTGGTGCAAGCTTCCTTAAACCTCCTTCTCCACCATGGGTAAATTAAATCCTTATTCGTCTACGCCACATTCTACATTGTCGCGTATGCGCATGATTCATCATGTTTTTCGCCTAGGGCTGCATATTTGTCGATCAGTATGCATATGCAACCTGCCCCAAAACAATGCATGTTTTAGAATAAGGATTAATCAGAGACAAGTTTGGGATTGATCGGCGCCTAGTCAAGATTTTTGCAACACTGTCAGTACCGACGAGTACTGATCCCGAATTTTATGATCTTTATTTTCTTAAAAACTTAGTATTGGTTCGGTATTGGTACAGATAACACTTCATCCTATTCTGGACGCATCATTATAACCGCACAAGTTATCCGTGCTAATCATCATGGATATCTTTGTTAAGTTAGGCGCGCCATTGTAAATACATAGCCTAGACGCATTGTCGCGACTTGTAAAATGTGGTCTCATAATCAATGGTGCATCTATAATCTATATCACTTAGTATGCTTAATACAAATATTTCCTACATATCATCATCATCATCATCGTACTCAGTATATCCCACCAATAGCAATGCTATGGTAGGGTCTGAGAAGGGTAAGATGTAGACAGCCTTACCTCTATCCCATAGGGATAGAGAGGCTGCTTCCGGTGAGACCCCCGGCTCGATAGTAGTTTTGAATCAAGCCTTGGACATAAGACACATAACACTCAATCATCGGGACACCGGCTGATTGGTGCATGTGCCCTTGTCTTTCGGCTATCAACGCCACCACATGATGCCTGATTAACCTTCCGCCACTTTTAACGTTATTTTCACGTGATTAGTAAAATATTTCCTACATAGATATAGAAAAATATAGAGGAGATGTATCACTCAGGTCATATAGTGTGGGAGAAGTTGGCGTTGGTGTGTGGATGATGTGATCAAAAGCCATGAGTTGAACACTGCATCGCTCTAGTGTGGTCCACGACAATGGCTAATTGGCTGGGGAAACTCCAAAGTAGTGGTTCTGGATGAATTACGTGACCTTGGCTATACATTCCAATATAAGTTTTAGTGTTTTACTGCAAATCAAAGTGTATTTTACATTTGTATTTGTTTAAATGAGTCGGGTTGTAGTCTTTTGTATCTTATGTTTAGTATTTTGTTTTAGTCTGTTTTTGAAACTATTACCATGTATTGTGGCACCATCTTGATCACAACAAAAGGATAATCATATTTTAGGGTTTATTAGTTTAACATTATGTGTTTATGTTGACACGTTTAATCAATTATATATGTTTCGGTTGTATTAAAAACAAAATGATTAACATGTCAACTAGTATAGAATTAGAATTGAAAAAGTTTGAAAAATAAAACATTATTTTTGTGTTCCACCTATTAACACTACAATCGGTTTCCCGCCAACTGAATAAAATATTTTGAATATCATATTGTTGATCTATATTTGACCATATATCATCAGTTATACATTTTCCTTATTTGTTGTAATCAATCCCTGATTCATAGTCATGATTATTGTTTGTACTTTGCATATATTTGTAATTAGTTTAATGAGAAAAATCATTCGGTTGTATATCTTCATACCACCCTTCATCGTTGGTTACATTAATTTGACTAACTGACTCGTTTATAATATGACATTATAATGGGATGTGATGAGATGATATGCTATAATAAAATATAATATCATAGCTTAAAACAACATAACATAATGAGCATAAATATGACATTACATGCCATGCCATGAAATCATGTCACATAACATTATTATGTGTGATACTAAGTATCTTTTTATTTATTGAAAATTAGATTTAAATAATCGCATCTATGGATTATTGGCAAATAATATGTTCCAACTAAAAAGTTGGTTGCTGACGGTTATCTTTTGACATATTTGTTCCCAACGAAGCCGCGACTAACAGAAGCTCAAATCCGTTTGTCTTCGGTCGCCGAAAAAAACTATTTGGCCGGAAAACTTTTTTTTTCAAGAATACTCAACATTTTCGTCCTAAAACTCCTTATAACCTTATGTCAGACCTTTAGAAATCTTTTATTAGTAAAAGCCCCAATTGTTGAGCTTGCCGGAAACCCAAAACCACCCTCGGAGTCAAAAACGGTAGAAAAAGAGGGCCGTGCTAGCTCTATGATAGTGTTGGGTGGCGGTTTGAGGCAAATCCAGCTAGCACCCAACAACTTAGACGGCAAACTAGGGCTCTAACATGAGGACGAGCACCTATACATTGGCTTGATAAGGTGAGAATCATGCACATCCCTAACACACCGAAGGTATCATGCGACAGTGGTAGCGGTGGATGTTAGCAGGTGGTGGCAGTGTTCAGGTGGGGTGATGGTGGTGGTGGTCAATGGCGGTGTTCAAGTGGTGATGGTGGTGGTGGTGGTGTTCGGGTTGAGTTTTTCGGTAAAAAAGGTTGATTTTTTTTGGAAAAAATGTTTTTTTGACTACTGGAGATTAACGGGGTTACGCTTCTATGAGTCGTGGCTCGTTGGGAACAAATATGTTATAAGATGGGACCGTTAACGGCCAACCCATTAATTGAAAACTTAGAATTGTTATTTACAGTCCATAATTTAAATTATTTAAATCCAATTTTTATTTATTTATTAACAAGCATTAGTCTATCTTGATGAGTCCACTCATGGTTGATGAAGCATTTTTCTTACAAAACTAGTATCATAATTGCCTAAAAAAACGCACAAACACTAATCATTAAAACATAAGGATCATTTATCTTTAATTAATCAATTTAACATGCATCCGAGACCCCAACAAGTGTGACAATTTGTTTTTATTACTTGTAACATTTTCTTCTATAACCGTGATTACAATTCTAAATGAAATGAGGAAATTTTATTGATTTGCAGGAATATAAAAAACGTAAACATCCATCAACACGGATATGAGCATTGGCATAATGAAACGCCCCTTCCGATGCTAGTACACATCCCTGATCCGTTCTTTTGTTCTCTACATTTGGCAGCACAACAAGTTGACCAACAGTGCTTAATTGAACAAGGCCCCAATGACATATTACACGTTCCAGATGGATGCACTTGGCCTTCGATGGCAGATTCTTCCATTGCAGCCATCACCATTACTCCTATAGATAGATTTATGTTTTAGTTAAACTGAGTATATATTTCGATCTTTTGAAAATAACTTAAAAATAAAACTTAAAATGTTGTAATAATGAGTGGTTTTGAATAATTTAAATCGTACCTGAGATGCCGAGAAGAATGAAAATGATGTAAAATAAGGTGAGTTTTGTCATAGCAAAGATGATTAGTTGAAAAATGTATTTGATAATGGCAATACTAAGAATATGTTATATGTATATATTAATATATAGACAGAGAGGTATTGATGACACTGGTATGGTATCAATGTATTAAGTACATTTAAATAATATGATCATAACGTACATTTGATATACTACTATTATTATATTATATTAAGTAAATTTTAACGATATGATTATGGCATTTGATATGGTATTAATGCTTATTCTATTGTACCTTTAGTAATCATTGGTGCAAGCTTCCTTAAACCTCCTTCTCCACCATGGGTAAATTAAATCCTTATTTGTCTACGCCACATTCTACATCGTCGCGTATGCGCATGATTCATCATGTTTTTCGCCTAGGGCTGCATATTTGTCGATCAGTATGCATATGCAACCTGCCCCAAAACAATGCATGTTTTAGAATATTATTTTGGTCAAAATAAGAATATGATGACAAAGATTAATAATTGCAGATAGTTCTCACTTATATATTTCTTTTACTTGTATTTTTGTATTATTGCCTAAATCCCAAAAGACCAAAATGCCCTTTTATATAACATAACTATTTAATGGAGTTAGTGGGTTGAACTTAAAAGTGATATAAAAATGAAACTATTGAACTTTAAAAGACAAAAGAAATCTTGAGTAAAACAGGAATGAAGACTAAAACCGTACTTAACTTACCTTGACTATTGGGAAATTTCCATTCGAGAAAGAGATGTACGAATAAAGGAGCGAAGCTGACTCGACCGGACGGTAGAGGTTGCTCAAGAATCGAGATAGGCACCGTGAATATAGTAATACAACTCTGATCATAGCCAAAACACAATCGATCTCAAAGATAGTCATACTTGTACAACACATACACAAGGTTTTGGGAGGTTTTGGGTTCAAGTCTCACATGAGACAAAAATCATCCGTTCAAAAAAAACATACACGGGATACTAAGTAAAATACAGCATAATGAATTAATAATTAAATATATATCCATAGTTTGTTCAAATTCAATGTAAATTGGCTTTTAATTTTCTTTACCCTCTGCTTTCTTTGAAATAACTCCAAGATATCAAATTTGAATCCAACTTGTATTTGTCTTTGAATATTTGAATATGGTTGACAAGTGCTCACATGCATATTTCTCTATAGTTGTCCTGCTACAAACAATTCTTGGTATTCTGTAGTATTTATATGAATAGCCTAACACCCTCAAATTATCGAAAAATGGCGGATGTAGTGACGTTGTATGCAGATGGACGAAGTCCGTTTGTTTGCAGAGTAAAGATTGCTTTAAATATAAAGGGAATCAAGTACAAAAACATGGAAGAAGATCTTGAAAACAAGAGTGCCAACCTTCTCAACTACAATCCTGTGCATAAAAAAGTACCAGTGCTAGTGCACAATGGAAATCCGGTCCTGGAGTCTCTAGTGATCGTTGAGTACATAGATGATGTCTGGAAACAGGTTTCCATTTTGCCTGATGATCCGTATGAGAAGGCTGCTGCTCGATTCTTGGCGAAATTCATTGATGATCAGGTACTAATTTTCTTCCAAGAAATTTGTTAATTAGAGTTTATATTCTTCTGGGGTCCGCTATAAATACACCGTCTGATATCTAATCTCCCGATGTTTTAAATGGCTGTCTAGATAGAGGTCAGACGGCTATTCGACTAAAACTTTTTAAAGTTTGATCGTCTATTGTCAGAACGGTCGTCTGAATATTGGCCAAACGGATATTCTAACCAATAATTTTCTAAGTTTGACCCCCTTATGTTCAGAACACCTTCTGGATATTGTTTTTACGGCCGTTGTGACCAATACTTTACAAAGCTTGATTTTTTGGTTAGAACGGCCGTCCGGATACTGTTGTGATTTTTTTTTAAATAACGGCTTATTATTTTATTTGCACGTTTCTTCAGTGTATTCCTGCATTGTACAAGGTTTTTGACCGCAACGATGGGGAGCAGGTTATTGCAGAAGCTTGTGAGAAACTGCAAATACTAGAGGATGAACTCACGGTCAAAGGCA